>NC_089320.1:22781389-23113110 GCF_036669915.1 Pocillopora verrucosa | reverse complement strand
GGTTTAGGGTTAGTTTTAGGGTTAGGGTTAGTTACGGTTGTGTAGGATTTAGGATTTTTAAGGTTTAGAGTATGTTTGCACCCTGGGTTTGCTAGATTAATTTATGATTTATTAGGGTTTAGGCTTTTTCAGGGTTTAGAGGTCTTCTCAGTTAAGGGTATATATTAGGGTTAGTTACGGTTTTGTAGGGTTGAGGCCTTTTAGGGTTTAGAGTTTTTTTATGCCTAGGATTTGCTTGGTTTTCTTAGTGTCGGGTAGGGTTTAGCGTTTTTCAGCCTTTGGAGGTCTTTTCTGCTTAGGGTATATCTTAGGGTTAGTTATGGTTTTGTGGGGTTGAGGGTTTTTAGGGTATAGATTTCTTTTGCGCCTAGGGTTTGCTAGGTTTTCTTACGATTGGGTAGGTTTTAGGGTTTTTCAGCGTTTTGAGGTCTTTTCCGGTTAGGGTATATCTTAGGGTTAGTTACGGTTTTTGTAGGATTGAGATTTTTTTAAGTTTAGAGATGTTTCGCGCCTAGGGTTTGCTAGGTTTGCTTACGGTTTTGTAGGGTTGATGGTTTTTTAGTTTTTAGAGGTTTCTTCCGGTTAGGGTTTATGTTAGGGTTAGTTACGATTGTGTAAGGTTTTGGTTTTTTGGGGTTTAGAGTGGTTTCGCGCTTAGGGTTGGCAAGATTTTCTTACGGTTGGGTAGGGTTTAGGGTGTTTCAGTTGTTAGAGGTATTTTGCGGTTAGGGTATATCTTAGGGTTAGTTACGATTGTGTAGGGTTTTTGTTTTTTAGGGTTTAGAGTGGTTTTGCACTTAGGGTTTTTAGTGTTTTTTACAGTTTCTTAGGTTTTAGGGTTTTTTTAGGGTTTAGAGTTTTTTGGCGGCTAGGGTATTGCTTAGGGTAGGGTTAGGGTTAGGGCTAGTTTCTTTTTTTTTATACCAGGGTTTTTTTCTGGAAATAATAAACTTTTATGTCTTTTCTGGAACTTTTTACGCTAGGGTAGGTTGTTGTTAATAGCAACCCTTACTGATTTGTTTGATGAATATTTATTTTTTTACTTGAATTTTTACTAGAAATATTAGTTTTTTATAAACGTTTTTAAATATTAACCTTACTTGCCTTGCTTGGGAAAATCTGAGCTGTAATTGCTTCTTTGAAGATATCTCTGCTTAGTGGTAGGGTTTCGAAATAAAAACCCTAACCGTTTATCTGGGAAATATCTAGGAGAGGGTTTATTTTTTTTACTGGAACCATTAATTTGAAATTAACTCTACCAAAATGTAATCTTAGCTGCTCTCTGGGAAATGTTTGAGTTGTAACTGCCCTTTTAGAGATAAATATGCTTAGGGTTAGTTTTTCCAGATAATAACCTTAACCGTTTTTGGGGAAATATCTAGGATAGGGCTAATTTTTTTTTACTAGAACCATTAATTTGAAATTAACTTGACTGTAATATGATCTTAGCTGTCTCGGTGAGAAATATCTAAGCTTCAACGGTTATTTTCGAGATAAATAAGATTGGGTGGATTTTCTGAAATAAGAACCCTTACCGTATGGTTGGGAAATTTGTAGGCTAGGGTGGATTTTTTTTACTGGAACTATTAATTTGAAATGAGTTTTGCGAAATAATAACCTTTACTGTCTGTCTGGGTAAAACCTTTGATTTAGACTATAATGCGCTGCTTTTCTTAATGAGGATTTCTTTCTTTTCAATATGGCGAATGAAGTTTGGCAAAATTGTTTTTAAAAAGATCTCGTAGTGAGAATTGGAAAAAGAATTTGAATTTGTTTATGGTTTGGGATTGGGGTTGGGTTTAATTCCTAATCAAGTCAAGGTAGTAGTCGGCTTTCTTGCTGTCATATAAAATATTTAATCAAACTTTTATTGCTTGATGTTTCACACTTATATTTTACACTCACATATCCTACATATAAACCATAACAAATTCTATATATAAACCATAACGGTAGCTTTATTAGAATACAACGAAGATTTGCATACAAAAATATAAGCAAGGAATCTTATACTTTGCCATTACTAACTGTGTGGCAATTGAATTACATGCTTATCGTTGGCTGGCGGTTGAAGGGATTGGTTTTTTATTAAGATAATTGTTACATTTTGTACTGGTATAAGTCTGCCTTTAAAATTATTCAATTCAGGAAAACTTTTCGAAGTTCTTATGGTTTTTCCATCTCATAAACAAAGGGTTTTTCAAAAGGCTTTCTCTCAGATATACGCGTTAGTAATTTTTAAATACGTCGCTTATCATAGCGATTTGGAAAAGAAAATTCTTAAGATTGTTCTGGCTGTTGCCGCTTCTTAGGATGTATATTCTTCTGCCTCTTTCCTGATTTGTAGTCCTTTTCACGTTTGACACTGTATGTAGATAAAAGGGAGCGATATTAAGTTAGGTTCATTCAAGGTTTTAATACAAAAGTAAATTGTAGTTGCTAATATCGAATCGAATTGCACTAAAGATTGAATTAGTAACTATGTTCATAATAACTGGTGCTGGCGTGTTTTTATTATCATAATTATTTAGTTTCGTTCTCCTTTAAACGTATTTGTAATTAAATAAGAGTGTAATGCTATTTTAGGGCATGTCAATTTCTACTTCTAGTTTAAATGGTTTCTCAACTTCGTTTGCTTAATACAGGCTTTGATTATGTTTGATGCAATTGAAAAAAGATATGAATTACTTTACTGATTTCAAATTAAACCAATCTATTATGTGAACAAGAAACATCTGGTTGCCAGCTTGTATTCAGAATGGTACCACATATTTGTAGTTTTCCAAATAAAGGGCGAGTTTGAAAAGTCCCTCTTTTTCAACTCGTTTTTTTTTATTAGAATTTTTTAAATTATTTAGTTTAAGGTTGTAGTTTCTATCTATTGTCTAGTTGTAAAAGTAATAAACACACCAACTTATCTTTCACTATCAGCCATATGCCCTACTCTGCCACGATGTGAACCAGAGTGAGTAACGAGGTCATGCTGAAAAGAAAAAAATCTAACAAAAATTGTTGCAGTTAAAACACGCCCGCTTTACCTCTTAGATGATATGTAGGGCTTATAGATAAAGTTTTTCTTCAACTGATTAGTACGACACATCAGGGTTTTCCTAACAGCGAACGAGCCCATCTTACACAGGTTTGTATCGTAACATTTAAGTATTTCTTTACATATCTTCTCAGTGATGCACAGCATCCGAAAAGGAGGATATCTTGAGCTGCAATAATTTTTAAATGTTTTAAGCTCCCAAATCCCTTTTTTATTCTTTCTGTCTACCTCGAGACAACATTAACTACCATACTATAGCGTACAGTACCAAACTATGCTATACCATACTATACTACACCCTCCTGTATAGTACTTTGATGCACGTGTAATAATATCACATTTTTTGCCATGAAAACTATTATAAGGTCACATTCGCGAATTTGAAGGTGATAAGAGCACTTGTTCTCTTTTCAAGTGAACACTTATGTAAGGGCTATGCTCTATCACCCGTTCATGAGTGCTTTATTCAGAGGAAGAAAATCTGCTTTGACTAGGTTTTCCATTACTCAGAAATTTTATCGTACCTGTGGTTATGTCCTAGCTTTAGATTCTTCTCGCAGCTGTAGCTTAGATTGTTGTCAAGATCATCTTCTAATGAAGCACTCCACTATTGCTCAACTGATATCCCAGCGTTACAAATTCAGCCACAAATCATTGGAGACCCTTTGATTGTTTGTGTCCTTCCAAAGATCAGCCGTTTTCTCGGTGAAACTTGGGAGAAAAAAATACCTGGAAAACTTTTAAAACGTTCCATTTCTTTTTAATATTCTGCATTAAAAAATCATTAATACATATAATGTTATATTTATTATTTTTTATTGGTTTATCAACTTATTTACCTATTTTTTCATCTTCCTACTTATTCTTCATTTTTTTATCTTCTTAGGAACTTAGTTGAGAAATGATCCCTGTTATTAGTAATTAAGATTATTTCATCACTTTATTTTAACTTTTTATTTATCAATTGTTTTAGTGTATTTTAAGTTATTAGGTATAGTTTTATGAAGCTATCATTTAGAAAAAGCTCTCCATGACAGCATTTGTAGACACTTCATTAGACTGCTGTGACTGGACCAGACTGCGCTGACTGGGACCTGAATGTGGCCTTTTCTGAATGGCACTTTACTCTAAGGGACAGCACCGCACTGCTTTAGGTTCTACTTCACTTGACTCAGCCGGAGTGCATTGCGCTCGACATTGCGCTCCAGATTGAAATACACTGCACTGTACTTCAGTGGGTGGGAGTGGACTGGACTGGACAGGACAGCACTTCACGGAACTGGATTGTTGCAGTTGTCTTTTATGGACTTAGGGTGTTTCGGATGGAAATACATTACAATGTAATTGCGTGGATGGGACTTCACTTGAGCGGACGGGACTGGACTGGAGTGAGTGGGACAAGACTGTGCTGGACCAGAGAGCACTGCGCTTTGCTGCACTGAACTGCTATAGACTATGCTTGACTTCACCAGATTGCATTACACTGCACCGTCTTGGATAAACTGGAAATCTACTTACAGCATAGTTTGCATAACACTGGACTGGACTTGGATTGGATTGCCTAGATTGCAATGGAGTAAATGGTACTACACTTGACTTGAATGCAAAAGACTGCTAATAAAGACTGATAATATCCTTAGGATTTACAAAAAAATCTTCGAAATCGTTTTCTTTTGAAGGTAATGCTAGTCGCAGATATTTAAGACAACTTGTGTTTCGAGCATATGAAATGTAACAATGGAAATCATGCAAGTTGTTCTTGAATTGTCCCTTGACTTAATACTTACACTTAATCGTTATCTGTGACCAGTCCCATTGGCTGTTGATTGGATAACTAGGCCATGTTTAAAAGCACTACCCATTGATTATCTTTCTCTTCTGGAGAGAGAAAAGTTTCAGAATACAAAAAAGGGTTAAATATTAAACATGTCACCTTGTAAATTATTAAACATTGACATCAAAGCAATGAGTCGAGAAGCCGCCTCACAAATTCTATAAACAGAAAATTTAAGGTAGTCCAGAACCAAGAGTAATTCTCACAAATGTTTCTGTTACCTTTGATGTGTCTGATGCCCTACTTCGTTGCGATATGATCTGGAGTGAGTTGCGAGGTCTTCTTTAAAAAAATGAGAATAGAAATCTGACAAAACTTTTTGCAATGAAAACATTCCAGCCTTACCTGGAGTAATTTATTTTATTTATTTTATTATATTTAAGACAATTTGCGTTTCCAGCATATGAAATGCAACAATGGAAATCATGTAAGTTGCCTTGAATTGTCCCCTGACTTAATACTTACACTTACTCGTCATCTGTGGCCGGTCCAATGGGCAGCTGAACGGATAACAGAGTTTTGTTTAAAAGCACTACCCATTAATAGTTTTCTCCTCTGAAAACAGAAAAATTTCAGAAAACAAAAAAGGATTGAAATATTAAACATGTAAATGATTAAACATTGACATCAAAGCAACGAGTCGCGAAGCCACCTCACAAATTCTGTAAACAGAAAATTTCAGATAGTCCAGAGCCAAGAATAATTCTTACAAATGTTTCGATGTTACCTTTGAAGTGTCTGATGCCCTTTTCGTCATGATGTGATCTGGAGCGAGTTACGAGGTCCTGCTGAAAAAACAAAACAAAAAACAAAACAAAACAAAAAAACAAGGAAATCGACAAAACTTGTTGAAATCCATAATATGACCTGTAGAGCTTAGGGTATTACCTTTTTCTCCAACTGCTCGGTGCCACGCATCAGGGTTTTCCTATCAGCAAAGCAAACCATCTTACTCAGGCTAGTAACATAACATTATAATATTTCGTTACATACCTACTCAGTGCTGCACAGCTCCTGAAAACGGGCGTATCTTGAGCAGCACTAATTTTAAAATGTTTTTACCTCCCAAATCCGTTTTCTATTCTTTCAATCAGACTTGAGACATCAGTAACTCTTATACTTTATTATAGAGTGCAGTACCAAACTATGCTATACTATACTGCAGTATACCCTACTGTAAAATATATAGATGCCTGTAAAATAATTTCATTTATTTTGCCATAAAAACTATAACAAGAAGTCATTCTTGAGATTGAATACGATCAGAACACTCGTTCTCTCTTGAATTTAAGACTAATGGAAGGGCTATGCTCTTTCACTCATTCATGAGTGCTTTTTTTAGAGGAAGACAATCTTCTTTGACTAGCTTTTACTTCCATTATTTAGAAATTTTACCGTACCTGTGGTTATGTCCTAGCTTTGGACTCTTCTCCTTGCTGTAGCTTATCCTGTTGTTATGATCATCTTCTCATGAAGCACTCCAGCACTGCTTTACTGATATCCCGGAATGACAAATTCAGCCACAAATCATTGGTTCTCCTGTGGTTGCTTGCGTCCTTGCAAAGTTCAGCTGATGTCTCAGTAAAACTAGGTCTTGGGAGAAAAAAATACCTGGAAAACTTTTAAAACGTTGCAATTACTTTTAATATTCTGTGTTAGAAATTTTAAATACATAAATCATACAATAATATTATATTTATCAATCTTTTATTTATTTATCAATTTATTTACATATTTTTTCATCTTCCTACTCGTTTATCATTTCTTTATCTTCTTAGGAATTTGGTTGAGAAATGATCACTGTTATTAGTTATTGAGATTTATTTCATTTCCTTATTTCATTTTAATTGATCAATTTTTTCAGGTGTATTTTAAGTTATTAGGTATACTTTTATTAAGCTATCATTTAGAAAAACCTCTCCGCGACAGTATTTGTAGAAACTTCATTGGGCTGATGTGACTGGACTGAATTGGACTGGAATGAACTTGATTTTACTGAATTGGACTTGAATGTGGCCTCTTCTGAATGGCACTTCACTCTAATGGACAGCACCGCACTACCCTAAATCGCACTTCACTTGACTCACCGGGACTGCATTGAGCTAGAAATTACGCGCCAGATTGAAATACACCGCACTGTACTTCAGTGGGCGGGACTGGACTGGACTGGAATGGACTATTGCACTTGGCTTTTATGGACTTGGGATGTTCCGGATTGAAATACACTGCAACCTTCTTGCGTGGATGGGACTTCACTTGAGTGGACGGGACTGGACTGGATGAGACAGCACTGGATTGCTATAGACTGTGCTTGACTTCACCAGACTGCATTACACTGCACTGCGTTGGATTAAACTGGAAATCACCATACAGGATAGTTTGCATAGCACTGGACTTTACTTGAAAGGACTGTTCTGGATTTAGAAAAGATCGACTAAATCATGTTTTTTTTAAAGCTAGTGCTAGACGCGCATATTTAAGACAATTTGCGTTTCGAGCATATGAAATGCAACAATGGAAATCATGCAAGTTGTCCTTGAATTGTTCCCTGACTTAATACTTACACATCATCACCAGTTACATGGGCTGCTGATTGGATAACTGGGGCTGTTAAAAGCACTACCCATTGATAGTTTTTCTGCTCTGAAAACAGAAAACTTTCAGAATACAAAAAAGGATTGAAATATTAGACATGTCACCTTGTAAATTATTAAACACTGATATCAAAGAAATGAGTCGGGAAGCCACCTCACAAATTCTGTAAACAGAAAATTTCAGATAGTCTAGTAATTGCTTAGGGTTACCAAGAATAATTCTTACAAATGTTTCTGTTACCTTGGAAGTGTCTGATTCCCTACCTCGTTATGATGCAATGAGTTACGAGTCCACGCTGGAAAAAAAAAAACCTAACAAAACTTGTTGCAATCAAAACATGCCGGCCTTACCTCTTATTAGATTGATTTGTAGAGCTTATGGATATCACACTGCAAGTTTTTCTCCAACGTCAACGCATCAGGGTTTTCCTATCAGCAAAGCAACCCATCTTACTCAGGTTAGTGTCATAATATTTCTTTACATACCTACTCAGTGATGCACAACTCCCGAAAATGGACTTATCTTGAGCTGCAATAATTTAAAAATATTTTAACTTCCCAAATCCCTTTTCAATTCTTTCTATCAAAATTGAGACCATATTATCTCCTATACTATACTGTACTATACTATACGATAATGTACATTACCAAACTATGCTATACTATACTCTGCTATAACCCTAGTACATACTACTTAGGCACATGTGTGATAATTTCACTTATTTTCAATAAAATCCATTACAAGATGTCATATTCTCGAGTTTGGAAGCTATAAGAACACTTGTTCTTCTTCGGATTTAAGACTGATGTAGTAGCTATGCTCTATCACCAATTCATAGACGTTTTTGTCGGAGAAAGACAATCTGCTTTGACTGACTTTTACTTCCATTACTCAGAAAATTTTTCGTGCCTGTAATTGTCCGCTCTCAATACTGCTCTACTGATATCCCAGTTTCACAAATTCAGCCACAAATCACTGGCGACCCTGTGGTTGCTGGTGTCTTTTTAAAAGTCAGCTGATGTCCTGGGAAAACTAGGGCTTGGGAGAAAAAAATATTTCTTAAACATTTAAAACAACGTCACATTTCATTATAATATTCAGCAAAAAGTCATAAATACATAAATCATACTTCAATATTATATTTATTGTTTCATTTACTTATCAATTTATTTACATATTTATTCATCATCTTATTTATTTATCATTTCTTTATCCTCTTAAGTGTTTAATTAAGAAGTAGTCACTATTAGTTATTAAGATTTATTTTCTTTCTTTATTTTTTTTTATTGATTAGTTATTTTTGATTATTTAAGTTATATTTTAGGTATATTTTTATTAGGCTATATTTAGAAAAAGCTCTCTACTAGAGAGTATGTAGATGGTCTTTCATATTTTTTTCCTCCAACTGCTCGATTCGACGTGTCTGGGTTTTCATATCAGCGAATAAACCCATCTTTACAGCAGATTTGTATCCCAAAATTATCGTTCTTTAATTACCATCTCTGTGAGAAAATGGACTTATGTTGAGCCGCAGATATACGAAGTTCAAGGGAAAAAAGTTGAAATTTTTCGTTCAGTCCCCGAAAATGGACACAGTGAAGTTTTGTAATCTCAAACCTGAAAGTCGCACGAACAGTTTCCAGTTGAAAGTGGATGACTGTGGCTAAATTTACGACAATGACCAAACCCTCCCAAATATGGGCTAACATGCAGTTACCACCTAGATAACATTTCTTCCAGGGCTTTTTTTATTGGCAGATTGGGTAGTTATTGAACTAATCCAGTTTAGGCCATCTTTTCGTGAAGCACTCCGGTCCTGTTCTATCGATAATCCAACTTTAAATTCAATACTATATTATACTGTATTATGTAGCACTTTTCTATGAGAAAGACAATCCGCTTCAAGTCGCCTTTAATCCACTACTCAGAAATTAAATGTACCTGTTATCATGTCCTAGCTTTTAGTTTCTTTTCGCTGTTGTAGCTCACCATGTTGTAATTGCTATCTATTTATGAAGCAAAGCAGTCCTTCTCTGATCCGAACTGAGCCACGAGGTCATGAAGAATAGAAAAGATCTAAAAAAATTTCTTGAAATCAAAACATGCCGGCCTTACCTCTTTCAGATGATCTGCAGTGCTGATCGACCGTAACTTTTTCCTCCAACTGCTCTAGGCAACGCGTTAGGGTTTTCCTATCAGCCAACGAACCCATCTTACAAAGGTTAGTATCTTAGCGTTATAATTCTTTACCTACCTTCTCAGTGATGGAAAGCCGTTGAAAATGAGCTTATCTTTAACTAGAGAAAGTTAAAATGTCTCAAGTTCTTAAATCGAAAAAAAGGCGCGCTCTTCTTGTATATTAATTCTGGCAAACTCAAGACAACCTTAACTCTTACACTAAATTAGACTAGACTAGACTATACTATACTTCCTTTACTGAGACATTTCACATACCTGTGGTTATTGTCCTAGCCTTGGATTCTCCTCTTTGTTGTAGCTCAGCTTGTTGTTATGGCTATCTTTTCATGAAGCACTCCAGTCCTGTTTTGCTGATATCTTAGCTTTACATTCAATTGTTTACTATACTATACTATGTAGTGATTTTCTGCCTCGACTAGCCTTTAATCCATTACTCAGAAATTTACGGTACCTGTGGTTATGTCCTAGGTTTGGATTCTCCTCGATGTTGTAGCTCAGCTTGTGTTTATGGTTATTTTCTTATGAAGGACCCCAGTCCTGCTTTGATCCGAACTGAGCCACGAGGTCATGCTAAAAAGAAAAAAATCTAACAAAACTTGCTGCAATCAAAACATGCAGGCCTTACCTCTTTCAGATGACCTGTAATGCTGAGCAACCATAACTTTTTTTACCAGATGCGCTATGCAACGCCTCAGGTTTTTCGCATCGCCAACGCACCCACCTTACATAATTAAGTAACTATCACATTGTTTTAGTTCTTTACTTACCTTCTCAGTGATGGAAAGCGCTGAAAACAAGCTTATCTTGAGCTGCAGAAAGTTAGAATGTCTCAAGATCTTAAATCGGAAAAAAGGGCCTGCTCTTATTTTTTATTTATTCTGGCAAACTCGAGACAACCTTAACTCCTACACTAGACTAGACTATAGTATACTTCCTTTACTGAGAGACTTAACATTCCTGTGGTTATGTCCTAGTCTTTGATTCTCCTCGCTGTTGTGGCTCAGCTTGTTATGGCTATCTTTTCACGAAGCACTCCAGTCCTGTTTTACTAATCTCCCAGCCTTAGATTTAATACCTTACTAAAGTATACTATGTAGTACTTTTCTAAGAGGAAGACAATCTGCTTCGACTAGCCTTTAATCCATTACTCAGAAATTTAACGTACCTGTGCTTATGTCCTAGCCTTGAATTCTTCTTGCAGCTGTTGCTTAGCTTGTTGTTATGCTTATCCATTCCATTTCTGCTCTACTGATATCTCAGTGTTGCAAATTCAGCCATGAATCACTAGCGACCTTGTGATTGCTTGTGTCTTTCCTAAGGTCAGCTGGTGTCTTGCTAAAACTAAGTCTTGAGAGAAAAAATACTTGCAAACCGTTAAGACAACGTGGTGCTATATTTAATATTCTGCAAAAACATTTTTAATACCTTGACCATAGGATAAAATTGTTAATAACGTAAGTATTTCTTAACTTATTTATATATCAGTTTATTTACATATTTATTGATCTCCTTATTAATTCATCATTTCTTTAGTTCTTCAAGAATTAATCAATGTTATCAGTTATTGAGGTATATATTTTATCTTTTATTGACTATCAGTTATTCTTGTTTATTTTTAAGTTATTTGGTATACTTTTATTAAGGTATCATTTAAAAGACTGTTTACGACAATGCCGTAAGTAGACGCTCTTGATTGTGTTGGTGTGACAACTGCAGACAAGACTGGACTGAAATACACTTGTATGGGCTTAGATGTGGGCTTTTCCGAATAGCTCTTCACTTGTCTGGACGGGTCGCAATGCGCTTGGTTGTTCCTAACTTGATTGAGCAGGACTGCGCTGTGCTAGACTCAACGGCAATTAGTTGTTCTGGACTGGACGAAACGGAAATGGGCTGAGGTGTTACGGATTGCACTGTTCTGCACTGCACTTGACTGGACTAGACTCGACTGCTGTTGACTTATATGGACCTTGGCTATCCTAGATTGAAATGTACTTAGGTGGAAGGGAATGAATGGAATTGGACGGGAACGAATAAATTTGAACGGGACGGAACTGGACTGGAAAGGAAGGGAACAGACTCCACTTAATGGACTGGACCGGATTAAACTGGACTGGAGTACACATCAGCGGAGTGACTGGACTGAACTGGACTGAGCCGGACAGCAGTTCAGAAGACTGAACTAGACGGTACTGCACCTAACTGGACTGGACTGTCTCAACTAAAAAACAATTATATTAGGAAGCTGGTTTCAGTTTCAATTATTCAAGACAATTTGTGTTTTTGAGCATACGAAATATGTAACAATGGATATCGTTTTGGTCGTCCTTGAATTGTCCCATAACTGAATAATGAAAGTTAATGGTCATCTATGACCTTTCTGACGGGCTGCTGACTAGACCTTGTTTGAAAACACCAGTTTTTCTCCACTTAAAACAGGACACTGTTCGGAGAAAAAAAGGTGTTGAAATATTAAACACGTCACATAGTGAGTGGTGAAACGTTGTCATTAAACCAATTAATCAGGAAACCACCTAAAAAGTTCTGTAAAGAGAAAATTTCAGATAGTCTAGAGGAATGAATAATTCTTACAAATGATTACATATTACCTATGAAGGGCTCGATGTGCTATTTGGTTTTGACGTGATTTGAAATGAGCCACGAGGTCATGCTGAAAAGAAAAAATCTAACAACCTGTTGCAATCAAAACATGCCGGCCTTACCTCTTTCAGACGACCTGTAATGCTGATCGACCATAAGTTTTTCCTCCAACTGCTCTATGCAACGCATCAGGGTTTTCCTATCAGCCAACGAGCCCATGTTACACAGGTTAGTATCACAGTATTATAATTCTTTACGTACCTTCTCAGTGATGGAAAGCCGCTAAAAATGAGCTTATCTTGAGCTGGAGAGAGTTAAAATTTCTCAAGGTCTTAAATCGAAAAAAAGGCCCGCTCTTCTTTTATATAGATTCTGGCAAACTCGAGACAACCTTAACTCCTACACCTTACTAGACTAGACTCTACTGTACTACCTTTCCTGAGACATTTAACATACCTGTAGTTATGTCCTAGCCTTGGATTCTCCTCGCTGTTATACCTCAGCTTGTTGTTATGGCTATCTTTTCCCGAACCACTCCAGTCCTGTTTTACTAATATCACAGCTTTAAATTCAATTCGTTACTATATTAAACTGTGTAGTACTTTTTCTGTTTCGACTAGCCAGTAATCCATCACTCAGAAATTTAGCGTACCTGTGGTTATGTCCTCGCTTTAGATTCTCCACGCTGTTTTACCTTAGCTTGTGGTTGTGGCTATCTTATGAAGCACTCCAGTCCTGCTCCGATCCCAAGTGAGCCATGAGGTCATGCCTAAAAAACAAATCTGACAAAACTTGTTGCAATCAAAACCTGCCGGCCTTACCTCTTTCAGATGACCTGTAGTGTTGATCTACCACAACTTTTTCCTACAACTGCTTTATACAACGCATCAGGGTTTTCCTATCGGCCAACGAACCCATGTTACAAAAGTTACATTGTAATAATTCTTTACTTACCTTCTCAGTGATGGAAAGCCGCGTAAAATGAGTTTGTCTTGAGCTGCAGAAAGTTAAAATGTCTGAAGCTCTTAAATCGAAAAAAAAACCCGCTCTTCTCTCATATTAATTATAGCAAACTCGAGACAACCGTAACTCCTTGATTACACTAGACTAGACTAGACTATTCTATACTTCCTTTCCCGAGACATTTAACATACCTGTGATTGTGTGCTAGCCTTGGATTCTCCTCGGTATTGTAGCTCAGCTTGTTGTTATGGCTATCTTTTCATGAAGAACTCCAGTCTTGTTTTACTGATATCGCAGCTTTAAATTCAATTCTTTACTATACTATACTATGTTGTACTTTTCTAAGAGGAAGACAATCCGCTTCAACTAGCCTTTGATCCATTACTCAGAAATTTAACGTACCTGTGGTTATGTCCTAGGTTCGGATTCTCCTCGCTGTCCTAGCTCTTGTTGTAGTTCTTATGAAGCACTCCAGTCCTTCTCTACTAATATCAGTCCTTCAACTTCAATATTTTAGTAAACTATGCTATGCAGCACTTTTTGTAAGAGGAAGACAATCCGCTTCGACTAGCTTTTAACCCATTACTCAAACATTTAACGTACCTGTGGTTATGTCCTAGCTTCGGATTCTCCTAGTAGGTGTTCCTCAGCTTGTTGTTATGATTATCCATTCCAATCGTGCTCTACTGATATCCCAGTGTTTCAAATTCAACCATGAATCACTAGTGACCCTGTGATTGCTTGTGTCTTTCCAAAGGTCAGCTAGTGTCTTGGTAAAACTAAGTCTTGTGAGAAAAAATACTTGCAAACTTTTAAGACGACGTGGAGCTATATTTTAATATTCTGCAAAAAAAATTGTTAATACATTGAAAATACGATAAAATTGTATTTATTTAACAACGTGACTATTTCTGGACTTGTTATTATATCAATTTATTTTCATATTTATTTATCCCTCTATTAATTCATCATTTCTTTAGTTCTTTAAGAATTCATCAATGTTTCAGAGATTGAGATATATATTTTATTTCTTTATTTTATCTTTGATTGATTATCAATTATTCTTGTTTACTTTTCAGTTATTAGGTATACTTTTATTAAGGTATCATTAAAAAAAGATCTGTCTACGACAATGCCGTAAGTAGACGCTCTTGATTGTGGTGGTGTGACAACTGAAGACAAGACTGGACTGAAATACACTTGTATGGGCTTCAATGTGGACTTTTCCGAATAGCACTTGACTTGAATGGACGGGCCGCAATGCACTTGGTTTTTCCTGACTTAACTGAGCAGGACTGCGTTGTGCTAGACTCAACGGCAGTTAGTTGTTCTGGACTGGACGGAACGGGACGGGACTGGGCTAAGCAGTTACGCATTGCACTGCTCTGCACTGCACTTGACTGGACAAGACTCGACTGCTGTTGACTTGTATGCACCTGGGCTATGCTGGATTGAAATTAACTTTGCTGGAAGGGAATGAATTGGAACTGGACTGAACGGGACTGGACTGTACGGGCACAGATTCCTCTAAATGGACCGGACCATACGTTAGTGAAGTGGACTGGACTGGACTGGACTGAGCCGGACAGCAGTTCAGAAGACTGAACTGGACGGCACTGCACTTCGCTGGACTGGACTGTCTTAGTCTGAGCTTGACTTCACCAGACTGCACTACACTGCACTAACCTGTATTTAACTGGAAAGTACCATACAGGACAGTCACTGCACCTCGCTAGACTGATCTGCACCGAACTGCATTGCACGTTTCCACTGCACTGTACATGAATATACTCCACTGGACTAGACCCCACAGGATAGCTTAGCACAACACTGGATTTAAGTTAAAAAGGATTCTTCTGGATTACCTAAACTGCAATGGAGTAGATGGCAATACATTAATCTACGCTTGACTTACATTCAAAAAGACTGCTTATAAAGACTGATAATATACTGATGTTTTGAGAAAACATCAACGAAATAAAAATTATATCATGAAGCTAGTTTCAATTCGTGTTTTGAGCATACGAAATATGTAACAATGGGTATCGTGTTGGTTGTCCTTAATTTGTCCCATAATTGAATACTTACAGTTAATTGTCATCTGTTACCTTTCTGATGGGCTGCTGATTATACCTTGTTTGAAAACACTAGTTTTTCTGCGCTGAAAACGGAAAACTGTTAAGAGAAAAGAAAATTCACATATTTGCACTGCGGTGGAAAGATGAAATTAGGATCTCCTAATTTCATCAGAAAAAAAGATGTTGAAATATTAAACACGTGACATTGTGAACGTTGTCATTAAACCAGTTAATCAGGAAACCACCTAAACGGCTCTGTGAATAGAAGATTTCAGATAGTCTAGAAGAAATGATAATTCTTACAAATGATTACATATTGCCTATGAAGCACTCGATGTGCTACTTGGTTTTGACGTGATTTGAAGTAAGCCACGAGGTCATGCTTAAAGAAAAATCTAACAACTTCTTGCAATCAAAACATGCCGGCCTTACCTCTTTAAGATGACCTGTAGTGCTGAACGACCATAACTTTCTCCCACAACTGCTTTATGCAACGCATCAGGGTTTTGCTAACAGCCAACGAACGCATCTTACACAGGTTAGTATCACATTGTTATAATTCTTACTTACCTTTTCAGTGATGCTAAGCCGCTGAAAATTAGCTTTTCTTGAGCTGCAGAAAGTTAAAATGTCTAAAGCTCTTAAACCGAAAAAAAGGACCCGTTCTTCTTTTATATTGATTCTGGCAATCTCGAGACAATCTTAACTCCTACACTAGACTAAACTAGACTAGACTTCCTTTACTGAGACGTTTAACATACCTGTGGTTATGTTCTAGCTTTGGATTCTCCCCTCTGTTGTAGCTCAGCTTGTTTTGCCTATCTTTTTATGAAGCACTCCAGTCCTGCTCTGATCCGAGCTGAGCCACGAGGTCATGCTGAAAAAAGAAAAAAAAAATTTTACAAAACTTGCTGCAATCAAAGCATGCCGGCCTTACCTCTTTCAGATGACCTGTAGTGCTGATCGATCATAACGTTTTCCTACAATTGCTTTAGGCAACGCATCAGGGTTTTCCTATCAGTGAACGAACCCATCTTACACAAGTTAGTACCAAAAAAAAGTACCGAAAAAAAGGACCCGTTCTTCTTTTATATTGATTCTGGCAATCTCGAGACAATCTTAACTCCTACACTAGACTAAACTATACTATACTTCCTTTACTGAGACATTTAACATACCTGTGGTTATGTCCTAGCTTTGGATTCTCCTCTCTTTTGTGGCTCAGCTTGTTGTTATGGCTATCTTTTTATGAAGCACTCCAGTCCTGCTCTGATCCGAGCTGAGCCACGAGATCAGGCTGGAAAAAAAAATCTAACAAAACTTGTTTCAAATAATTCCTATCAGTGAACGAACCCATCTTACACAAGTTAGTATCAAATTGTTATGATTATTTACTTACCTTCTCACTAATGCAAAGTCGCTGAAAAGAGCGTATCGTGAGTTGCAGGAGGTTGAAATGTCTCAAGCTCTAAAATGGAAAAAAAAGGTTCGTTCCTCTTTTATATTAATTCTGGCAATCCTGAGGCAACCTTAATTCTTACACCAGACTAGACTAGACTAGACTAGACTAGACTTCCTTTACCGAGACATTTAACATACCTGTGGTTATGTCCTAGCTTTGGATTCTCCTTGTTGTTGTAGCTCAGCTTGTTGTTATGCCTCTCTTTTTATGAAGCACTCCAGTCCTGCTCTAATCCAAAGTGAGCCACGAGGTGGTGCTCAAAAAAGAAAAAAAAATCTAACAAAACTTGTTGCAATCAAAACATGCCGGCTCGAGACAACCTTGACTCTTACACGAGAGTAGACTAGACTATACTATATTCCTTTACCTAGACATTTCACATACTTGTGGTTATGTCTTACCTTTAGATTCTCCTCTCTGTTGTAGCTCAGCTTGTTGTTATGGCTATCTTTTCATGAAGCACTCCAGTCCTGTTCTATCGACATCCCAGCTTTAAATTCAATACTTTACTATACTATACTATGTAGCACTTTTGTAAGAGAGAGACAATCTGCTTCGACTAACCTTTAAATTATTACTCAGCCGTACCTGTGGTTATGTCCTAGCTTTGGATTCTTCTTGCTGTTGTAGCTCAGCTTGTTGTTATGCCTCTCTTTTTATGAAGCACTCCAGTCCTGCTCTGATCCGAAGTGAGCCATGAGGTCACGCTGAAAATCTAACAAAACTTGTTGCAATCCAAACATGCCGGCCTTACCTCTTTCAGTTGACATGTAGTACTGATCGACCATAACATTCTTCTACATCTGCTTTAGGCAACGCATCAGGGTTTTCCTATCAGTGAACGAAGCCATCTTACACAAGTTAGAATCAAATTGTTGTGATTATTTACCTTCTCACTGATGCAAAGTGGCTGAAATGAGGCCATCGTGAGTTGCAGAAACTTAACTGTCTCAAGTTCTAAAATGGAAAAGAAGGCGCGCTGTTCTTTTATATTAATTCTGGCAAACTCGAGACAACCTTAACTCTTACAATAGACTAGATCATACTATACTATACTTCCTTTACTGAGACATTTATTATACCTGTGGTTATGTCCTAGCTTTGGATTCTACTCGCTGTTTAGCTCAGCCTGTTGTTATGGCTATCTTTTCATGAAGCACTTTAGTACTGTTCTACTGACATCCCAGCTTTAAATTCAATATTTTACTATACTATACTATATATACTATGTAACACTTTTGTAAGAGGAATACATCCGCTTCGACTAATCTTTAAATTATTACTTAGAAATTAAATGTACTTATGGTTACGTCTTAGCTTCTGATTCTCCCCGCTGTTGTAGCTCAGCTTGTTGTTATGAATCTCTTTTAATGAAGCAATCTAGTCGTCCTCTACTGATATCCGTGTGTTAACTTCAATACTATACTACAATATGTAGTACTTTTTGTAAGAGGAAGACAATTCGCTCCGAGTAGCTTTTAGTCCATTACTCAGAAATTTAAGGCACCTGTGGTTATGTCCTAGCCTTGAATTCTCCTTGCAGCTGGTTCTCAGCGTGTTGTTATGATTATCCATTCCAGTCGTGCTCTACTGATATCCCAGTGTTGCAAATTGAGCCATGAATCACTAGCGACCCTGTGATTTCTAAAGGTCAGCTGATGTTTTGGTAAAACTTAGTCTTGTGAGAAAAAATACTTGCAAACCCTTAAGATAACTCGGTACTGTATTTTAATATTCTGCAACTGATCATATTGTTTTAATTCTTTATTTACCCTCTCAGTGATGGAAAGCCGTTGAAAATGAGCTTGTCTTGAGCTGCAGAAAGTTAAAATGTCTCAAGCTCTTTGATCTGAAAAAAGGCCCGCTCTTCTTTTATATTAATTCTGGCAAACTCGAGACGATCTTAACTCCTGCACTAGACAAGACTAAACTATACTATATTTTCTTTACCAAGACATTTAACATACCTGTGGTTATGTCCTAGCTTTGGATTCTCCTTGGGGTTGTAGCTCAGCTTGTTGTTTTGGTTATCTTTTCATGAAGCACTTCAGTCCTGTTTTACTCATCTCCCAGCTTTAAATTTAATTCCTTACTATACTATGTAATACTTTTGTAAGAGGAAGACAATCTGCTTCGACTAGCCTTTTATCAATTACTCTACTTAACGTACCTGTGGTTATGTCTTAGCTTTAAATTCTTCTCGCAGCTGTTGTTTAGCTTGGTGTTATGATTATCCATTCTAGTCCTACTCTAGTGATATCTCAGTGTTGCAAATTCAGCCATGAATCACTAGCAACCCTGGTCCATAGGTCACCTGGTGTCTTGGTAAAGCTGACTCGTGTGAGAAAAAATACTTGCAAGCCTTTAAGACAACGTGGTGCTATATTTTAATATTTCGCAAAAAGATTGTTAATACATTGATCGTACGATGAAATTGTATTTATTTAATAACGTAACTTTTTCTCAACTTATTTATATATCATTTTTATTTACATATATATTAATCTCCTTATTAATTCATCATTTCTTTAGTTCTTCAAGAATTAATTAATGTTATCAGTTATTGAGATATATATCTCATTCTTTATTTTATCGTTTGTTGATTATCAATTATTCTTGTTTATTTTTAAGTTATCAGGTATACTTTTATCAACTCCAGTGGGCTTTTTCTAATAGCACTTCACTTGACTGGACGGGCCGCAATGCACTTGGTTGTTCCTAACTTGACTGAGCAGGACTGCGTCGTGCTAGACTGAACGGCAGTTAGTTGTCTTGGAGTGGACGAAACGTGACTGGGCTGAGCTGTTATAGATTGCACTGTTCTGCACTGCTTTTGACTGGACTAGACTGCTGTTGACTTATATGGACCTGGGCTATGCTGGATTGAAATTTACCTCGTTAGAAGGGAATGAATGGAATTAGACGGGAACAGACAGAATTGGACAGGACGGGACTGGACTGGACGAGCACAGACTCCACTCAATGGACTGGACCAGATCAAACTCGAATGGAATACACGTCAGCGGAGTGGACTGGACTGAAGTGGACTAAGCCGAAGCACTTCAGAAGACTGAAGTGGACGGCACTGTACCTAATTGGACTGGAAGGTCTTAGCCTGAGCTTGACTTCGCCAGACTGCTCTACACTGGACTACCCTCAATTGAACTGGAAAGTACCATACAGGACAGTCAGTTTACTGCATCTCGCTAGACTGATTTGCACCGAAGTGCATTGCACGTTTCCAAATGAAACTGACAAAGACTGTACTGCGCTGCACGTGAATGTACTTCATTGGACTAGACCACACAGGATATCTTTGCACAGCGCTGGAAGTAAGTTCAAAGGATTGTGCTGGATTGCTTAAACTGCAATGGAGTTGATGGCAATACATTAATCTACACTTGACTTATATGCAAACGACTGCTAAGAAAGACGGATGATATACTGATGTCTTGAGAAAAGATCAACCAAATAAAAAATACATTAAGCCACTTTCAGTTTCAATTATTCAGGACAATTCGTGTTTTGAGCATACGAAATATGTAACACTGGATATCGTGTTAGTTGTCCTTGAATTATCCCAAACTGAATACCGACACTTAATCGTCATCTGTGACCTTTCTAATGGGCTGCTGATAGGCCTTGTTTGAAAACACTAGTTTTTATCCACTGAAAACAGAAAACTTTTAAGAGAATAAAAGGTGTTGAAATATTAAACCCGTCACAAAGCGAGTAGTGAAACGTTGTCATTAAACTGATTAATCAGGAAGCCACCTACAAAGTTCTGCAAACAGAAAATTTCAGAAGAAAGAATAATTCTTACAAGTGATTAAATATTACCTATGAGGCGTTCGATGTGCTATTTGTTTATGACGTGATCCAAAGTGAGCCACGAGGTTATGCTGAAAAGAAAATTGTAATAACTTGTTGCAATTAAAACATGCCGGCCTTACCTCTTTCCGATGACCTGCAGTGCGTTTTGACCATAACTTTTTGCTCTAACTGCTCTATGCAACGCATCAGGGTTTTCCTATCAGCCAACGAACCCATCTTAGAAAGGTTAGTATCACCTTGTTAGAATTCTTTACCTACCTTCTTAGCGATGCAAAGCCGCCAAAGATGGGCCTATCTTGAGCTGCAGAAAGTTAAAATGTCTCAAACTCTTAAATCGAAGAAAAAGCTAGCCCTTTTGTATTAATTCTGACAAACTCGAGACGACGTTAGCTCCGCCACTAGACTGGACTAAAGTAAACTATACTTCTATTACTCAGAAATCTAACATACCTGTAGTTATGTCCTAGCTTTGGATTCTCCTCGTTGTTGTAGCTCAGCTTGTTGTTATGGCCATCTTTTCGTGAAGCACTCCAGTCCTGTTCTATCGATAATCCAACTTTAAATTCAATACTATACTATACTGTACTATGTAGTGCTTTTCTAACCGAAAGACAATCCGCTTCGAGTAGCCTTTAATCCATTACTCAGAAATTAAATGTACCTGTTATTATGTACAAGCTTTTAGTTTCTTTTCGCTGTTGTAGCTCATCATGTTGTAATGGCTATCATTTTATGAAGCAATGCAGTCCTTCTCTGATCCGAACTGAGCCACGAGGTCATGAAGAAAAAAGATTAAAAAAAATTTGTTGTAATCAACATGACTACAACAAATTAATTTGATGTAATCAGCTCAGTTTGTTGTTATGGCTATCTTTTCATGAAGCACTCCAGTCCTATTTTACTGATATCCTAGCTTTACATTCAATTGTTTACTATACTAAACTATGTAGTACTTTTATGCTTCGACTGGCCTTTAATCCATCACTCAGAAATTAAATGTACCTGTGACTATGTCCGAGCTTTGGATTTTTCTCGCTGTTGTAGCTTAGACTGTAGTTGTAGCTATCTTTTTATGAAGCACTCCAGTCCTGCTCTGATCCGAACTGAGCTACGAGGTCATGCTGAAAAGAAAAAATCTAACAAAACCTGTTCCAATCAAAACATGCCGGCCTTACTTCTTTCAGATGACCTGTAGTGCTGATCGACGATTACTTTTTCCTCCAACTGCTCTATGCAACGCATCAGGGTTTTCCAATCAGCCAACGAACCCATGTTACACAGGTTAGTATCACATTGTTGTAATTCTTCACTTACCTTCTCAGTAATGATAAGCCGTTGAATGAGCCTATCGTGAGCTGCAGAAAGTTAAGATGTCTGAAGCTCTTAAATCGAAAAAAAGGCGCGCTCTTCTCTTATTTTAGTTCTCACAAACTCGAGACAACCTTAACTCCTACATTAGACTTAAGTATACTATACTTCAGTCATGAATCACTGGATATTTAACATACCTGTGGTTATGTCCTAGCTTTGGATTCTCCTCTCTGTTGTAACTCAGCTTGTTGTTATGGCTGTCTTTTCATGAAGCACTCCAGTCCTGTTCTACTGATGTCCCAGCTTGAAATTCAATACTATATAAAACTATGTAGTACTTTTGTAAGAGGAAGACAATCTGCTTCGACTAACCTTTAATCCATTACTGAGAAATTTAACGAACCTGCGGTTATGTCCTAGCCTTGAATTGTCCTCGCTTTTGTAGCTTAGCTTGTTGTTGTTGCAATCTTTTCCTGATACACTCCAGTGCTGCTCTACTGATATACCAGCTTTAAATTCAATTCTTTACTATACTATATTATGTAGTACTTTTCTAAGAGGAAGACAATCTGCTTCGACCAATCCATTACTGAGAAATTTAAGGTACCTGTGGTTATGTCCTAGCTTTGGATTCTCCTCGCTGTTGTATCTCAGCTTGTGGTCATGGCTATTTTCTTATGAAGGACTCCAGTCCTGCTCTTATTCTAACTGAGCCACGAGGTCCTACTAAAAAGAAAATCTCACAAAACTTGTTACAATCAAAACATGCCGGCCTTACCTCTTTCAGATGACCTGTAGTGCTGATCAACCATAACTTTTTTTACCAACTGCTCTATGCAACGCCTCAAGGTTTTCCTATCAATCAACGGCACCCATCTTACACAAGTTAGCATCACATTGTTTTAATTCTTTACTTACATTCTTAGTGATGGAAAACCGCTGAAAACAAGCTTATCTTGAGCTGCAGAAAGTTAGAATGTCTCAAGATCTTAAATCGAAAAAAAGGCCTGCTCTTTTTTATATTAATTCTGGAAAACTCGAGAAAACCCCAAACTCCTACGCTTGACCATACTTTACTTCCTTTACTGAGACATCTAACATACCTGTGGTTATGTCCTAGTCTTTGATGCTCCTCGCTGTTGTATCTCAGCTTGTTGTTATGGCTATCTTTTCACGAAGCACTCCAGTCCTGTTTTACTAATCTCCCAGCCTTAGATTCAATACCTTACTATAGTGTGCTATGTAGTGCTTTTCTAAGAAGAAGACAATCCGCTTTGACTAGCCTCTAATCCATTACTAAGAAATGTAACATACCTGTGCTTATGACCTAGCTTTGGATTCTTCTTGCAGCTGTTGCTTAGCCTTTTGTTATGATTATCCACTCCAGTCCCGCTCTACTGATATTTCAGTGTTGCAAATTCAGCCATGAATCACTAGCGACCTTGTGATGTCTTGTGTCTTTCCAAAGGTCAGCTGGTGTCGTGCTAAAATTAAGTCTTGTGAGAAAAAATACTTGCAAACCGTTTAGACAACGTGGTGTCATATGCAAAAACATTTTAAATACATTGACCATACGATAAAATTGTATTCAGTTAATAACGCAAGTATTTCTTAACTTATTTATATATCGATTTATTTACGTATTTATTGATCTCTATTAATTCATCATTTCTTTAGTTCTTCAAGAATTAATCAATGTTATGAGTTATTGAGATATATATATTTTATTTCGTTATTTTATCTTTTATTGATTATCAGTTATTCTTGTTTATTTTTAAGTTATCAGGTATACTTTTATTAAGGTACCATTAAAAAAGACCTGTCTATGACAATGCCGTAGGTAGACGCTCTTGAATGTGTTGGTGTGACAACTGAAGACAACACAGGACTGAAATACACTTGTATGGGCTTAAATGTGGGCAAATAGCATTTCACTTGACTGGACGGGCCGCAATGCACTTGGTTGTTCCTAACTTGACTGAGTAAGACTGCGTTGTGCTAGACTCAACGGCAGTTATTTGTTCTGGACTGGACGAAACGGAAATGGGCTGAGGTGTTACGGATTGCACTGCTCTGCACTGCACTTGACTGGACCAGACTCGACTGCTGTTGACTTATATGGACCTGGGCTATCCAAGATTGAAATGTACTTAGGTGGAAGGGAATGACTGGAATTGGACGGGAACGAATAGATTTGAACGGGACGGGACTGGACTGGGCGGGACGGGAACAGACTCCACTTAATAGACTGGACCGGGTTAAACTGGACTGGAGTACACGTCGGCGGAGTGGACTGGACTGAGCCGGAAAGCATTTTAGAAAACTGAACTGGACGGCACTGTGCCTAACTGGACTGGACTGTCTTTGCCTGAGTTTGACTTCAGCAGACTGCACTACACTACACTTCCCTCGATTGAACTGGAAAGTACCATACAGGATAGTCAGTTCACTGCACCTTGCTAGACTGATCTGCACCGAACTGCATTGCACGTTTCCAAATGAAACTAACAAAGACTGTACTGCGCTGCACGTGAACGTAGTCCATTGGACCACACAGGATATCTTTGTACAGCGCTGGAAGTAAGTTAAAAGGATTGTTCTGGATTGCCTAAACTGCAATGGAGTTGATGGCAATACATTAATCTGCTTTTGATTTAAGCAAAAGACTACTAATAAAGACGGATGATATGCTGATGTTTTTCGAAAAGATCAACTGAATAAAAATTATATTATGAAGTTAGTTTCAGTTCCAATCATTTAAGACAATTCGTGTTTTTGAGCATACGAAATATGTAACAATGGATATCGTGTTGGTTGTCCTTAATTTGTCCCATAATTGAATACTTACAGTAAATTGTCATCTGTCACCTTTCTGATGGGCTGGTGGTTAGGCCTTGTTCGAAAACACTAGTTTTTCTCTACTGAAAACAGAAAACTGTTCAGAAAAAAAAGGATGTTGAAATATCAAACACATCACATTGTGAAACGCTGTCATTAAAACAATTAATCAGGAAACCACCTAAAAAGTTCTGTAAACAGAAAATTTCAGATAGTCTAGAGGAATGAATAATTCTTACAAATAATTACATATTACCTATAAAGCGCTTGATGTGCTATTCGGTTTTGACGTGATTTTAAGTGAGCTACGAGGTCATGCTGAAATGAAAAAAATCTAACAACCTGTTGCAATCAAAACATGGCGGCCTTACCTCTTTCAGCTGACTTGTGGTGCTGAATGACCACGGCTTCCTCCTATAACTTCTTTACGCAACGCATCAGGGTTTTGCTACCAGCCGAACACAGGTTTGTATCACATTGTTATAATTCTTTACTTACCTTCTCAGTGATGCTAAGTCGGTCTTACCTCTTTCAGATGACCTGTAGTGCTGATCGAGCATACCTTTTTTCCTACAATTGCTTTAGGCAACGCATCAGGGTTTTCCTATCAGTGAACGAACTCATCTTACACAGGTTAGTATCAAATTGTTATGATTATTTACTTACCTTCACAGTGATGCAAAGTCGCTGAAATGACCTTATCGTGAGCTGCAGAAAGTTCAAATGTCTCAAGCTCTAAAATGGAAAAAAGGCGGGCTACTCTTTTATCTTAATTCTGACAAACTCGAGACAACCTTAACTCTTGGACTAGACTAGACTATACTTCCTTTACTGAGACATTCAACATACCTGTGGTTATGTCCTAGCTTTGGATTCTCCTCTCTGTTGTATCTCAGCTTGTTGTTTCCTATCAGTGAACGAACTCATCTAACACAGGTTAGTATCAAATTGTTATGATTATTTACTTACCTTCTCCCTGATGCAAAGTCGCTGAAATGAGCTTATCGTGAGTTGCAGAAAGTTAAAATGTCTCAAGCTCTAAAATGGAAAAAAAGGCGCGCTCTTCTCTCATATTAATTCTGGCAAACTCGAGACAATTTAAATCTTATACTAGACTATACTTCCTTTACTGAGACATTTAACATACCTATGGTTATGTCCTAGCTTTGAATTCTCCTCTTTGTTGTCGTTCAGCTTGTTGTTATGGCTCTCTTTTTATGAAGCACTCAATTCCTGCTCTGATCTGAACTGTGCTACGAGATCATGCTGGAAAAAAAAAATCTAACAAGCCTGTTGCAAATTAAAACATGCCGGCCTTACCTTTTGCAGATGACCTGTAGTGCTGATCGACCATAACTTTTTCCTACAATTGCTTTAGGCAACGCATCAGGGTTTTCCTATCAGTGAACGAACTCATCTTACACAGGTTGGTATCAAATTGTTATGATTATTTACTTACCTTCACAGTGATGCAAAGTCGCTGAAATGACCTTATCGTGAGCTGCAGAAAGTTCAAATGTCTCAAGCTCTAAAATGGAAAAAAGGTGGGCTCCTCTTTTATATTAATTCTGACTAATTCGAGACAACCTTAACTCTTGCACTAGACCAGACTAGACTATACCATACTTCCTTTATTGAGACATTCAACATACCTGTGGTTATGTCCTAGCTTTGGATTCTCCTCTCTGTTGTATCTCAGCTTGTTGTTTCCTATCAGTGAACGAACTCATCTTACACAGGTTAGTATCATTGTTATGATTATTTACTTACCTTCTTAGTGATGCAAAGTCGCTTAAATGAGCTTATCGCGAGTTGCAGAAAGTTAAAATGTCTCGAGCTTTAAAATGGAAAAAAAGGCGCGCTCTTCTTTTATCTTAATTCTGACAAACTCGAGACAACCTTAACTCCTACACTAGACCCGACTATACTATACTTCCTTTATTGAGACATTCAACATACCTGTGGTTATGTCCTATCTTTGGATTCTCCTCTCTGTTGTATCTAAGCTTGTTGTTATGGCTCTCTTTTTTTTGAAGCAGTCCAATCCTGCTCTGATCCGAGCTGAGCCACGAGGTCATGCTGGAAAAAAAAATCTAACAAAATTCGTTGCAATCAAAACATGCCGGCCTTACCTCTTTCAGATGACCTGTAGTGCTGATCGACCATAACTTTTTCCTACAACTGCTTTAGGCAACGCATCAGGGTTTTCCTATCAGTGATCGAACCCATCTTACACAGGTTAGTATCAAATTGTAATGATTATTTACTTACCTTCTCAGTGATGCAAAGTCCCTTAAATGAGCTTATCGCGAGTTGCAGAAAGTGAAAATGTCTCAAGCTCTAAAATGGAAAAAAAGGCGCGCTCCTCTTTTATATTAATTCTGGCAAACTCGAGACAACTTTAACTCCTACACTAGACGAGACTATACTATACTATACTATACTCCCTTTACTGAGACATTTAACATACCTGTGGTTATGTCCTTTAAATTCTCCTCGCTGTTGTAGCTCAGCTTTTTCTCATGGATATCTTTTTATGAAGCACTCCAGTCCAGTTTCTACCGACATCCCAGCTTTAAATTCAATATTTTACTATGCTTTACTATGTAGCACTCTTGTAAGAGGAAAATAATCCGCTTCGACTAGCCTTTAAATTATTACTCAGAAATTAAACGTACTTGTTGTTATGTGCTAGCTTTGGATTCTCCTCGCCGTTGTAGCTTAGCTTGTTGCTACGACTATCTTCTAAAGAAGCAATCTAGTCCTCCTCTACTGATATCCGTGTTTTAACTTCAATACTTTACTACAATATGTAATACTGTAATACTGTAATGTAGTATATGTAGTACTTTTTTTAAGAGGAAGACAATCCGCTTCGAGTAGCTTTTAATTCATTACTCAAACATGTCCTAGCCTTGGATTCTCCTCGCAGCTGGTTCTCAGCTTGTTGTTATGATTATCCATTCCAGTCCTGCTCTACTGATATCCCAGTGTTACAAATTAAGCCATGAACCACTAGCGACCCTGTGATTTCTTGTGTCTTTCTAAAGGTCAGCTAGTGTCTTGGTAAAACTTAGTCTTGTGAGAAAAAATACTCGCAAACCTCCAAGACAACGTGGTACTGTATTTTAATATTCTGCAAAAAGACTGTTAATACATTGACCATACGATAAAATTGTATTTATTTAACAACTTAACTATTTCTCAACCTATTTATATATCAATTTATTTACATATTTATTTATTTATCTCCCTATCAATTCATCATTTCTTTAGTTCTTCAAGAATTAATCAATGTTATCGGTTATTGAGATATATTCATTTCTTTATTTTATCTTTTATCAATTATTTTTGTTTGTTTTTAAGTTATTAGGTCCACTTTCATTAAAAGTAAAGCCCAAGTGACAGGCCCAAGTGGCCCAAGGTATAATTAAAGAAGACCTTTCTACGACAATGCAAGTAGACGCTCTTCCTTGTGTTGGTGTGACAACTGAAGACAACACTGGACTGAAATACACTTGTATGGACTTAAATGTGGGCTTTTCGGAATAGCACTTCACTTGACTGGACGGGCCAGAATGCACGTGGTTGTTCCTAACTCGACTGAGCAGGACTGTGTTGTCCTAGACTCGGTGGCAATTAGTTGTTCTGGACTGGACGGGACGGGACTGGGCTGAGCTGTTAGGATTGCACTGCTGTGCACTGCACTTGACTGGACTAGACTCGACTACCATTGACTTATATGGACCTGGGCTACGCTGGATTGAAATGTACTTAGCTGGAAGGGAATGAATAGGAATTGGACGGGAACGAACAGGATTGGACTGGACGGGACTGGACTGGACGGGCGCAGATTCCACTGAATGGACTGGACCACACGTCAGTGGAGTGGACTGGACTGGACTGAGCCGGACAGGACTTCAGAAGACTGGATTGGACTGTCATAGCGTCAGCTAAGGATTCAGCAGACTGCACTACCCTGGATTGAACTGGAAAGTACCATACAGGATAGTCACTGCACCTGGCTAGACGGATCTGCACCGAACTGCATTCCACGTTTCCAAATGAAACTGAAAAAGACTGTGCTGCACTGTATATGAATGTACTCCAATGAACTAGACCACACAGGATAGCTTAGCACAATACTGGAAGCAAGTTAAAAGGATTCTTCTGGATTACCTAAACTGCAATGGAGTAGACGGCAATACATTAACCTACACTTGACTTGCATGCAAAAAGACTGCTAATAAAGACTGATAATATACTGATGTTTTGAGAAAACATCAACGAAATAAAAATTGTATTATGAAGCTAGTTTCAGTTTCCATTATTTAGACAATTCGTGTTTCGAGCATACGAAATATGTAACAATGGGTATCGTGTTAGTTGTCCTTAATTTGTCTCATAATTGAATACGTACAGTTAATCGTTATCTGTCACCTTTCTGATGGGCTGCTTATTGGGCCTTCTTTGAAAACACTGGTTTTTCTCCACTGAAAACAGAAAACTGTTCAGAGCAAAAAGGATGTTGAAATATCAAACACGTCAGGTGAAACGTTGTCATTAAAACAATTAATCAGGAAACCACCTAAAAAGTTCTGTAAAGAGAAAATTTCAGATAGTCTAGAGGAATGAATAATTCTTACAAATGATTACATATTACCTATGAAGGGCTCGATGTGCTATTTGGTTTTGACGTGATTTGAAATGAGCCACGAGGTCATGCTGAAAAGAAAAAATCTAACAACCTGTTGCAATCAAAACATGCCGGCCTTACCTCTTTCAGATGACCTGTATTACTGATCGACCATAACTTTGTCCTCTAACTGCTCTATGCAACCCATCAGGGTTTTCCTATCAGCCAACGAACCCGTCTTACACAGGGTAGTATCACATTGTTATAATTCTTTACTTACCTTCTCAGTGATGCAAAGCCGCTAAAAACGGGCTTCTCTTGAGTTGTAGAAAGTTAAAATGTCTCAAGCTCTTAAATCTTAAAAAAGGCGCGCTCTTCTTTTATATTAATTCTGGCAAACTTGAAACGACGTTAGCTCCTCTACTAGACTAGACTTAATTATGCTATACTATACTTCCATTACTCAGAAATCTAACATACCTTTAGTTATGTCCTAGCTTTGGATTCTCCACGCTGTTGTAGCTCAGGTTGTTGTTATGGCCATTTTTTCGTGAAGCACTCCAGTTCTTCTCTAACGATATTCCAGATTTAAATTCAGTACGATACTATACTGTACTATGTAGTACTTTTGTAAGAGGAAGATAATCCGCTTTGAATAGCCAATAATCTTTTAATCAGAAATTTAACGTAGCTGTGGCTATGTCCTAGCGTTGGCTTCTCCTCGCTGTTGTAGCTCAGCTTGTTGTTATGGCTATCTTTTTATGAAGCTCTTTAGTCCTGCTCTGATCCGAACTGAGCCACGAGATCATGCTGAAGAGAAAGAAATCTAACAAAACTTGTAATCGAAACATGCCGGCCTTACCTCTTTCGGATGAACTGTATTGCAGATGGACCATAACTTTTTCCTCCCACTGCTCTCTGCAGCGCATTAGGGTTTTCCTACAACAACAACAACAACAACAGCATTTATTTAAACACGATAAAAAATTCAGCAAAAGCTGATGTGGTCGTGTACGGACAATAAAACTAAATTCCTAACTAAATCCAATAAAACTAAATTCCTAACTAATTATAAGAAGACTAATGTAAGATTTCTACATATTTTCAACAATAAAAATTCTACATAGTACATCATTATAACATACGTGGCTTAAAAATACACTTGAGTGACTTTTTAAAAGCGTCAACGTCTTGAATTGATCTCATTTGATTTTCCAGAGCGTTCCACCGAGTAATTGACTTGTATGAGCATGATTTCTTGACCATATCGGTCTTAGGTCTAGGTAACTTAAATGTCATTTTCCTCCTGAAGTCGTAGCTACTTACATACTTTTCAAAGTGACGGCTCATAGGACGTGGCAAAAGATTATAATAAGCCTGATGCGCTAAGATTAGTAATCGTTTCTCATACATAATCTCTAAGGTATTCCATTTTACTGTGGCAAGAACCTCCTTGCTTGGAGTACACCAATCCAAGTTAAATATTATTTTCGCCGCTCTAACATGTATAGATTCTAAGCTTGAGAAAAATACTCGACCATAAGAGCCCCAAACTAACATACCATATGTCACAGACGGCAGAATAACCTTAAAATAGAAATCAATTCTTGCCTGTATAGGAAGGAAATACAAGGATTTAAGTAAATTCAACTTCTGCGTATATGACTTAGCTAATTCCGATACATGATGATCCCATTTAAGAGCATTATCTATCTGAACACCTAGGCATCTTGCAGAAACAACCTCCCCGACAACATAATCGCCTATCTTAATAGCTTGTTTTGGCCCAGTAAATTTTCCGCGTCCACCAAGCAATATATATTCCGTCTTGGTGGGATGTGGAGTGAGACAGTTCTCGCAACACCATGTATATAGCCTTGCTAGTACTTCATTCAACTTGGAGGCCACCAGATCGTAGGTCGGAGCTGAGACATAGACGGTGGTATCGTCTGCGTACATGTGAAGCTGTGGGTCACCATCTATTCCCTCAGTGATATTGGGCAGATCATTACAGAAGATGGAAAACAGGGTAGGGCCCAGCACCGACCCTTGAGGTACACCAAAAGTAACTGGCATAGCTTGAGATTGACACCCATTAATCGTCGTTACTTGCGTTCTTCCAGAGAGGTAATCTCTTATCCAACACCACAAGTCCCCAGCTACACCAAGACTTTGAAGTTTTCGGAGCAGAATGGAGTGGGGGATTGCGTCAAACGCCTTACGAAAGTCTACAAAAACCACGCCTACAACATGTTTCTTGTCGATCGCTTGTCTCCAGTCATCCGTTATTTTCACTAACAACAGCTCGGTGGAATGACCTTTTTTATACGCCCACTGGTGAGGGTTCCCAAGTCCTTGTTCAGTGACATGCGTGGTAATAGTTGACGCCACCATAGACTCCATCAGTTTTCCTGGTACACTTAATAGCGAGATAGGCCTGTAATTTTGCTTAACGGTTTCATCGTCACTTTTATAGAGAGCTGAGATGTTTGCAGCCTTCCAAGTAGCCGGTACACTGTTGCAGGTGGCGCTTATTTGAAAAACAGACAATAAAGATGGAATAATTGAGTCACCGGCAAACTTTAAAAGTTTTGGAGCAACTCTGTCGGGCCCAGAGGCTTTATCGGCTCTCAACTTAGCCATCGAACTAACAATAACCTCCTGCGATGAATTTATGTTCATAACACAAGGCGCGACGGTAGATACATGAACGTTACTTTGTGTCGAGTTGGTATTCGGCAATTCGTTGGCCAGTTTTTCGCCTATAGTTGAGAAATGTTCATTAAGTATGTTCGCTTTGTCCAGATCGGAGGTGACAACTTTTCCATCCGCATTCCTGATCCCTAATATCGGGGTAATCGATTTGCCGTTTGTCGCATTTTTTACCAGTCTCCAGTAGGATTTACAATCCTTCACTTCATTGAACAGTTCCAAATAGTATCTGCTCTTAGAAAGCCTCACTTCCCGTGTCACTCTATTCCGCAACTCCGAATACTCAGCCCACAGGTCTGGATCACCCAGACGTTGTGCCATTTTAAGCATTTTGAAACGTTTATTCATCAAGTGCCGTATTTGCGGTGTTATCCAAGGTACCGAGACGCTCCTAATTTTAACTTCCCTGTAAGGCGCATGCACCTGACAGATATCTTTGAATATGCGTGACCACGCCCAATAGCAATCGTCTGGATCGTTAAACACTGAACATACTGACCACGGGGCACTCTCGATATCCTTCACAAAAGTAGCTTGATCAAATCTTTTGAAGGTGCAGGCCCTGACTATCTTTGGAGGCGGCCTTTTTATTTTGGACCATATTGTAGCAAGAACCAGCTTATGATCTGAGATTCCCAACTCAGTTGTTTTAATAGTTCCTTTGATAATCTCCGGCTTGCTGGTAATAACCAAGTCAATCAGTGTTTTTGTCTCACTTGTAACTCTTGTTGGCTGGCTCCTATCGTTCATTACGCTATAGCTGAATTGCTGGAGTATATCTTGTAATCTTCTACCGGCGTATGATGTAACACCCTTGTAGCTACGAAAATAGTCCGAGTTAAAATCACCGACAAGCACCACATTCCTGTGCCTAAGCCACATTTTCTCCAGACAATCACAAAATCGTTCGTAGAACTGGAAGTCAGAAGGAGGTCGATAACAATTTCCTAATATCAACGCAGACGAATTATGCATAATTTTGATCCAGATTAATTCAACATCAGGGGGCTCTGGGGCTCTACCAGTGAACGAACCAATCTTGCACAGGTTAGTATAACATTTCATGATTATTTACTTACCTTTTAAGTGATGCAAAGTCGCTGAAATGAGCTTATCTTGAGTTGCAGAAAGTTAGAATATCTCAAGCTCTAAAATCGAAGAAAAGGCCCGCTCTTCTTTTATATTAATTCTGGCAAACTCGAGACAACCTTAACTCCTACACTAGAGTAGGCTAGACTATACTATACTTCCTTTACTGAGACATTTAACATACCTGTGGTTATGTCCTAGCTTTGGATTCTCCTCACTGTTATAACTCAGCTTGTTGTTATGGCCCTCTTTTCATGAAGCACTCCAGTCCTGTTCTACTGATGTCCCTGCTCTAAATTTAATATTATAGTAATTTTGTAGCAGGAAGACAATCCGCTTCGACTAGCCTTTATCCATTACTGAGAAATTTAACATACCTGTGGTTATGTCCTAGCTTTAGATTCTCCTCGCTGTTATAGCTCAGCTTGTTGTTATGGCCATCTTTTCATGAAGCACTCCAGTCCTGCTCTACTGATATCCCTTCCTTAAATTTAATACTATACTATACTATATAGTAATTTTGTAAGAGGAAGACAACCTGCTTCGACTAAACTTTAATCCATTACTCAGAAACTTAACGTCCTAACTTTGGATTTTCCTCGTTGCTGTAGGTAGGGTTGTTGTTATGGCTATCTTTTTATGAAGCACTCTCAGTCCTGCTCTACTCATATCTTAGCTTAAACTTTAATTAATCAGGAAGCCACCTAAACAGTTCTGCAAACAGAAAATTTCAGATAGTCTAGAAGAAAGAATAATTCTTACAAATGATTACGTATTACCTATGAAGCGCTCGATGTGCTTTTTGTTTATGACGTGATCCGAAGTGAGCCACGAGGTCATGCTGAAAAGAAAAAAAAACAAAACTTTTTGTAATCAAAACATGCCGGTCTTACCTCTTTCAGATGACCTCTAGTGCTGATCGATCATAACTTTTCCCTCCAACTGCTTTATGGAACGCATCAGGGTTTTCCTATCAGTGAACGAACCCACCTTGCACAGGTTAGTATCACATTGTTATAATTCTTTACTTACCTTCTCAGTGATGCAAAGACGCTGAAAATGGGATTATCTTGAGCTGCAGAAATTTAAAATGTCTCAAGCTCTTAAATTGAAGAAAAGGCCCGCTCTTCTTTCATATTAATTCTGGCAAACGCGAGACGACGTTAGCTCCTACGCTAGACTAGACTAAAGTATACTATACATCCATTACTCAGAAATTTAACATACCTGTAGCTATGTCCTAGCGTTGGATTCTCCTCGCTGTTGTGGCTCAGCTTGTTGTTACGGCCATCTTTTCGTGAAGCACTCCAGTCCTCCTCGACTGATATCCCAGCCTTAACTTCAATACTACACCATACTATGTAGTAGTTTTTTAAGAGGAAGACAATCCGCTTCGACTAGTCTTTAATCCATTACTCAGAAATTTAACGTACCTGTCCTAGCTTTGGATTCGCCTCGCAGCTGTTGGTTAGCTTGTTGTTATGATTATCCATCCCAGTCGTGCTCTACTGATATCTCAGTGTTGCAAATTCAGCCATCAAGCGACCCTGTGATTGCTTGTGTCTTTCCAAAGGTCGGCTGGTGTCTTAGGAAAACTGAAACTTTTAAGACAACGTGGTACTGTATTTTAATATTCTGCAAAAAGATTGTTAATACATAGATCATACGATAAAATTGTATTTATTTATTTATCAATTTATTTATTTATCAACTTATTTATATACGAATTTATTTACATATTTATTGATCTCCCTATTTATCTCATCATTTCTTTAGTTCTTCAAGAATTAATCAATGTCATTAGTTATTAATTTATCTTTTACTGATCAATTGTTTTTGTTTATTTCAAATTATCAGGTTTACTTTTATCACATTATCAAGCGAAGAAACCCATCTTAGACAGATCAATATGTCAAAATTATAATAATTCTTCACTTACCGTCTCAGTGATGTTCAGCCCCTGAAAACGGGCTTATGTTGATCCGCAGGTATGGGAAATTCAAAGTAAAAATGAATTCAACGTAAAAATGGACAGAGTTAAGTTTTGAAATCCTTTGCACTCGTCAATGGATGACTATCGCTAAATGTAAGACAACCAGCCAAACCCTCCGAAAATGGGCGAACGCACAGTTAACACCAAGGTGACTTTGCTTCTGGGGCTTTTTCATTGGCAAATTGGAAAGTCATTTTAACAATCTAGTTCACGATTCGAGAAAATACCCCGAAATTGGCAATTCAAGCCTCCGAAAATAGGTCAGTATAAAGCTCCTGCAGTTGAAATTGCTTTAGTGAGATCAAAAAATAATTTCTTAATAAAGAAAAGACACGACGCTTGCATCTTAATTGAATTCTTGAGACAGAAATTTACACTGGGCGCCGCGAAAAATAAATCACATAAATTTGTGTACCCCAAAAATAAAGAAAAGAACACAGAGACATTCGGGTCAAGCATTTAATTTATAATACCGCATAACATCAATAACTTAACTTAGATTTTTCAAAATTACTTCACAGAACCCAGCAGGAGGGGATGCGCACCCTAGACGAAGAATTGGGCGTCCACAAAACTCCGAATGTTCCGTGTCAGTAATGCCGACACCCAGATAATTTGAACATCCATAGTGTCCTAGACGGTGCTCTCATTTCATATCAACTTGCAAACAACTCTCGGTCGTTTCCCATTGCCTTTGTATTCCGAACTGAGAATGCGAACAAGTTTTGAAAGGCCGAACGAGAAGCCGAAGTGAAATTCGAAGCGAAGATGAAGCCAAACTCCGAAAGAAACACGATCTTAACTTTCATCAATGCATGCATAATCTTTTCTCAAAGGCTAATTCTCAATTCTAATTTGCTGTCATAGCTGAATTGCTTAAATCCGATTTCCAGTCATAACGTTAAAATCTAGTTGAACCTTCGAGGCAAACTTCGTTCAAGTTAAACAGTCTTACTCGATCACAGTGTTTAAAATCCTCTCAATCAAGTAAAACTGAAAATGTAATCGGTCGCAGTCGAAGTAACAATGGGGGAAGACGTGCTCTAAAGTCGATGAGCAACTGATGAACACCGAAAGACCTGTTGATGAAGAGCCGAAGTATAAAAGGAGCCGATATTGTGACAAACCAAAGAAGCGACGAAGAAGAAACGACTTAAACCGAAAATTTGCCGAACAGTATTCGATTGAAAAAAAAAAGCTAGAGAAAAAGATGTGGAGGGAGGACCTCGCCCAACCTCAAGGGGACCGCAAACTAAGCTTTAATAACTTTGAGCCGAATCAGAAGTGTGACAACTTTTAGCAGAATTTGGATTTTATGGTTCGACCAGTGTACTATCTATTAACCCTTTTTTTCATCCCAACCCACAAAGAATCTTACTAACCAGCCGGACATCAGCGTCTTCTAACTGTTCTGTTCCCAGCCTCCGCGTATACAGCAGAAAGGAAGAGAAGAAACACCCAATTAAGCGTCGGCCCTTTTCTTCACCACGCTTTCTCGTCCATAGGCGAGTTATACCGGTAACAAGAGTCAGCACTTGTCTTGTGATGATGGACTGAACCATATGGAAAGGAATGGCGTGTACTGGAGCGGGTCGTACTGGACTGCATGGAACTGGACGGTGATTTTTGGACTGAATGCACAATGAACTGGTCTCTTCTGAAACGAAGTGAGAGGGGCTTAGGTTAAGTGATCTGGATTAGCTGGACTAGAATGGACTGAGCGGTGTTTGGACTGGAGTGTGTCGTACAAGTCTAAATGAGAAAGATATTGTGGATATTTAGGTGAAATAAATAATACGTAAAAACATCGTGGCTTCTTGTGAAGGGGAAAACATTGCAAAATAATCATACTCTGAGTTCGCAACCATTGCAAATGTCAGAAGAACTGAATAGGAATTTTCTGTTAGACACTTTTCCCTGAAACATTGCAAAACTTGGTTGGTCAACATGCGATAAATTTAAGTCATTTTTCCAGACTACCTTCAGGAGTAACAAGATTAAAAAAACTGTTCCCTTCACATCTTTACATCAGTGTTTTTATTGTCAATTCTGTTCTCCATACATTTCTTAAGAAGAACGTGTTTAACTATCATGACCTTCGTTTGTTGGTGATTATTTCATTTCTTCTTACGTGTGTGACCTTAATTTGTGATTAAGGGGTGATAATATAACGAGAAATTAAATGTCAGTAATCCCTAAGTTTTCAAGATTACAGAAAAAATTACTTTTGTGTGAGAACGAAGCCCCCTTCATATTGTCAAATATCAGTTTCATCTGGAGTCATGGCGAATAAACATCGAGGCATACCTTAATTTTCCCTCGCGAAATTTGGAGAATCTCATTGTAGAATTAAATTTAAACATTTGCAGATTATCGCTTCATTTCAAGCCCAGAAAAGAAGGAAACAAACAGGCAAATTAAATATCATGGCTTATTATAACCCTTTCGTCTAAAATATCAGAAATTTACAAACCTTCTTTGATTAAAAACCGTATTACTGACATTTTTACCATTCAGATGTTTCGATTAAGAAGAAAAAAAACAGAAGTGTGAACTTAATTTTTCACTTTTCATAACGAGCGGTTAACTCTTGAAGTTTAAGAAGTGATTAAAATGTAACTTTTCCCTCTATTATTTATACATTATCCAGCAAACAGGAAGTGAGAATATTCAAATTTATCTCCTAGATGTTGTTATCTTGATATGATATCAGATTCTTTTAACTAATTGGAAGGACACGTTTGGCAGCCAAAGGGGAGAATTGACGATCTGATCTTGGAATTTAAGGGCTGAGACGAAGGAAATTCTCGGAATCTACCTAGAAAGTCGATTGAAATATTTCCTTAATTCACTCGTCATCTCTATATTACGCACAATGGTCAAAACTAGTGCCTCTATGAACAAGCTTTAGATATGCTCACTATCAAAATTAATATGCACTACTTAAAACACTGAGGTTCGCTTCAAACTTGTAACTAATTAAAACTTAAGAGTACGAACCACGCTTTTTCTACATTGTTAACGCGGAATTTCAGCAAAGAAGATGAAAGATTAGAAATGGTACTCCGCGCGGTAAAGTTTCCGCACAGCCCCGTACTATTGTAAAACAAATCTGTTTTCCCAATGGAAGTGAATTGTTTTTGTCATTGTTTTCTCTGTTCAAGAACTGAATGTATAATGATGGGGCTGTGCGGAAATTTTACCCTCCGCGCGACAACAGTTTCAAAAAAGAATTTCAAGGAAGCCAATTTTGCAAAAAATAAATTACGCAATAGAATTTCTACTGCTAAGTTATTGACAGCTTCTGGGCGGAAATACGAGCGGCTGGAAAGAATTAAAGGATTTAATAAAACGAAGCTTCGATCTGGAGCCCTTCTTGAATTTGTAGATGGCTCAGCTGCTTTTAGAATTAGTTTACACAGTTTTACTTGTTTCTATAAGCTTCGATAAACGCTTACCTGCTTCCGTCCGTTGCCAGAAATGATACTTGATGAAAGAGGGCTTCCAAGAGAGAAAACACTGTTTAAGGGCTAAAATTGTGACAAGAATTGATCACTGAAGTAGAATTTCTCGAAGCTTGTGATAATTTCAAAAGTGCGCCTTTTAAAACTTATACGTGCACGTGGGTTATTGAGCTCTTCCCTGAATGGCTCGTCTTACTGCACGGGTTTTTAGCGCGCACGATTTTTCTAATTAGCTCTATTCATTAGAGGCACATTTTTGTTGTGGTAAACGCAAACGGCAAATTAACATATGCGTTCCCTCATTTTTCTTCCAAGACAAAATACAGAAGGGCCTCGCAAGTGATACTGCGGTATTCCCACTTAGTGTTTCTTTCCTTTTACGTTCCTAATTACATTTTTGTGTTTTTGCACGCACATTTTTCGTATTGTTTTCGCATTCTTTTCACTCACAGCGATTTGTATTCTGTTAGATTTTTTCGCATAATTCTGCTTTGTTTAATTTCATTCGTAAAACTTTCTCAGGAAAAAAGTGAACAATGGAGTATCAGAGTGCATTAGGTTAACATCGATTCCTTCGCTGCGATCATCTTTTAGTTTTCCCGTCCTTCATGCTCGCAAGTCACACAACGTTTGTAAGTGTCTTTGTAAGCTGTTTTGCGTTTTCCTATTCCTTCTACTTCGAAATCATTTGTAATTATTTGTTCCTTTTAGCAACCACGATCAACCGTAATGTAGATAAATCTTAAAGCGTTCGCGAGTTGAAACCTGACTTTGTTGGCAGTCACACAAAGAGTACAAAAGTTTTGCACAAAATGCAGAAACTGAAAGGGAGGTAACAAAACTTCAATTTTAGTCGTAGTCGTTCGTCGTGGGTTATTGAGCTCTTCCCTGAATGGCTCGTCTAACTGCACGGGTTTTTAGCGCGCACGATTTTTCTAATTAGCACCATTCATTAGAGGCACATTTTATTATGGTAAGTGCAAATGGCAAATTAACATCTGGGTTCTCTCGTTTTTCTTCCAAGACAAAATACAGAAGGATCTCGCAATGAATACAAAAGTGTTACACAAAATGCAGAAACCGAAAGGGAAGTAACAAAACTTCAATATTTGTCGTAGTCGTTCGCGTTAAAATGATCCCTCCATCAAAATAGCACAATTTGACGTGAAATAAGCCATAGTTATCATTTTTCACGGGCTTTAAATATATATATTTTTTCTGTTTAGTCACGGTTGAAATGATAATAAAATAATCGACAAAACTTGTAAGAAAAATTAAACCTTGCGTGTTCCTCCGCTTCCAGTACAAATTGTCTACGGGCTAAACTTGCATGTTTCAGTTCGTTTTGTTTCTTAAAGAACTCTATCATACAGGTTAGTAGAAGCGTAAATAAAGATTATTATACTACTAGCGCAAGGCCGTAAGTTAGATAACTCATCGGGGTAATTACGTCACCTTCGTTCAATAAAGAATACTGTATTGTATTGTATTAATGAGGTTGGAGCCCCTTCGCGTAGATTTCAACCTCAGATTTCTACGACATGACCCAAAGAAAGTTCGTGTAGCGATTTAGGGATCTAGCGATTTTCAATGCTCTAAGTTTATAGTATTTGGAAGTTCAACCGTGGAGGATTTCCCCCAAAGGAACCAAAGAATTCTGTACTGAGGAGGTCAAGTGTCCTTTTTTTGCTACATTGCAAATAGAAGGGAGTACCTTTGCTACAGAAACTATAACCACGAATAAAAATTTTTTTATATCATTTAATTTTTGTATGTTTTCCCTTTTGCCAGAGGAGCAATATCACAAAGCTTAATTTAAACTGGGCATAAAAGCTTTCTTTCCAGAATTTCAAATTTTTACGAACAAACCATAACAAGAAGAAGAGTTTGTTTGTTAAAATTATAATTTAAAAAGGAGCTAAAGTAAGCTCTTACTTCGGTCAAAACTTTGTCTGGTGCTCTTAGTGATTTTTTTACACAAGGAGGGCAGATTTTTCCAATTTTAAGATTGCTGGATATCTTGAAGTAGATCTCTTATCATATGTGCCTGGAGTTTCGACGTCGTTACCTTGTCATCAGATGATGAAGGGTTGGAATCAGATACATTTTACATTTCTTCTCTCCGTTTCTCATTTATCTTTTGGATTGTGTATTGTGATCTTGGCAGAAGTCTGACAGCACTTGCAAAAGTGATGCGCTTATTTGCGAGTCATTCGCTATGTTGTGTAGTTAGAGCGGAACGTACACTGTGAAAGATAAAAAAAGAAAGAGAGAGGAATTGTTTTGGTTAACCCACAACTATGATTCCTAAGAATACGTTGTTCTCGAATATAAAATTAATTAAAAAGAGATCAGCCTTTACACTCGAGCTCTTTCGAACAATTAAAGATTTCAGTTTTGCAAATGACATATTTCTGTTTCGCAAATTACAGATTTCGAGTTTATTTCGCAATTTACAGATTTTAATTTCGTTTCGTCTCGCCAATTACAGTAAGTCCTCCCTACGAATCAGCAAGAAAAAATAAACGGTTAGATGATGACATCAAAGCAGCTGAGGCATGACTGTATGCGGACGCCAAACGAGAGCTCTGAAATATTAGAGAAGTTTTACGTCCAAGCATTCAGACACAAGAGGCAAGTTTGATCTACCTTATTGCTGCAGCTTTCTTGCATAAATCGAACAGTTCTGCTTTTTTCTTTCTTTTCCACCTTCACCCAACTGAATACCCCTCTCCTACCAATAGTTTTTCGTCCTCACAAGTTAAATTTTTCGATTTATTTTCGCCCATTTTCACCACCACATCACTTATTCTTTATACCAACGAGAGAGACTTCCCATTTGGCTTTATTTTTCGCGCCGTAATTTCGGCACCAGATCACTGAACCGCGAGAACTCGGGAATGGCGTTCTCCCTGCGTTGAACGCAATAATTTGCCTTCGGTGTTTCCGCTCTCAGAATTTTCAAACCTGAGTGATTTAGCGTTGCTTTATAGCAGATGACAGCCACAAAGTTTAGACAAATACGTGCACAGCTATTAAACTTCTCGTTAAAGCAATTTTTTTTGGCTACGTTCTTGATGCTGTTGCCATCCTCAATTTACCTTGTCTCGACCGCGGTTATCCAACGGTTGTCCAGATCCTTTTTTTAAAATAATAATACTGTATATAACCTTCTCATTTCCCGCTCTCTCTCGTTCCCCCTATAGGTGTGGTGGGTACTTTTGTAACTTTGTCGTCTCTTCAGCAAAAAAACGCCCTTTTTGAGACCCGGTTTTCGCATTTCCTGAAATTAGATGTTGCCCTCATTCTGCCGTGTGAAAATCTTTGCCAGACTTTCAAAGCAAAACGCATTATAAACATTTAAACGGCGTTCAGGCTACAAAAGTTCCCTTTGCCGTGGAAAGGTTTACTTTTCCGTGTTAAGTCGCCAAATTCTTGCGGTATATGGGTATTTAGGGGCGTAGTACACGCCATACAATTCACTCTTTTTCCACCTTTAATTGTGAGTTGGCTATTGCGTGTGGAAAAATTTTGTCGGTTTCCGCGTACACTTCTCATGTAGAGTTGAAGTTTCCAGTTTGACGAAAACACCATTTTGCAGACAGCACAATTCGAAACTTAATTTCGTCCTTGTTATTGAGTCAAATTTTATTACATTTATGCTAAAGGTAGGTATGCTATTTCAGTTTATGATTCTGAAATTTTGCAGCTTTTAGTTAATTCTTTGTATTAAAAAGTAGCTTTCATGTAAGGGTTGGTACATGAAGAATGCGAAGTTACGGAAGTACCTGCTTAGATGTTCCGTCAGTGAGAGAAGCACTTTTTTTTTTAATGAAACATCTAATGCTTCGTTGAAGAAAAAGACCTAAATGACAGCTTTCATCTTCGAAAATCTCAGGACGTGACAACAAAAAATATGTATGCAATACTATTATTTTCCTGAAAAAAGCGCAAAACTGGCATTCGCAAGAACTGCGTATGTTCTTCAAGACCCCATTTTTTTTATGCAGCAATAAAGGAAAAAAATAAAAAGAAGAAAATCAGTAAGCCACAACGCGCCCTTACTTCGTGTTGAAGTCACTTATCAAATGAAATGCTAAGAATCGCCATATCTTATTGAGAAGGATGCATGTTTTTCCTTTCACAAGGCAAATTTGAAATTGCTTTGACGTCTTTTCAGTTAAACAGTTCTTTATAACCCTGATGCTATAAAAGGTTTTGTGAAGTTTTGATTTAAGCAATTGACTTTAAGGCATGGCAAGTTCTGCTTCTCTTAGAAAAGAAAGAAAAAGGTAGGTTCGGTGACCAATCTGGATTTTTTGCATGCATGCACCATTTACGATGGTACGTCAAATATAAAAGGTTCGGGAAAAATTATCCAGTAGAATTTTCTTCAAGCCATAAATCGCATTTTCTTTAAATATATTTAATTCTACCAGATAAATTTTTTCCATACTGTCTGAAAAGTTAAAGAATTTCGGGAACTTTCCAACAAAGAAATAAAAATGTTAGGTCACCGAATTAGTTTTTCAGATAATTTACAAAAACTAAAATTTAGTGGACGTTTTTGTGGACTTTGTGCGTTGCCATGGTAATTGATATGACGTCACAAGTACCCTCAAAGTATAGCCCAGCAATAGAGTTACAAGGAGACATATAGTTTGCCCACCCCATTAAATATCCTTCTTTGTAATCTTCCATCGTTTCACAAACATTGCAACAACAAAAAACCCTTTCGAGCCTCCTTAAAACTAACAAAATAATCAAACGTAAACTACAGAGCACGCTTTGACCTAACAAGACAGTCAAACATAAACTACAGAGCGCGCCTAGAACTAACAAAATAATCAAACGTAAACTACAGAGCGCGCTTAGACCTAACAAGACAGTTAAACATCAACTACAGAGCGCGCTTAGACCTAACAAAAAAATCAAGCGTAAACTACAGAGCACACTTAGACCTAACAAGACAGTCAAACATAAACTACAGAGGGCGCTTAGAACTAAGAAAACAATCATACATAGACTATAGAGTGCGCTTAGATCTAACAAGACAATCAAACATAAATTACAGAGCACGCTTAGTAACAAAACAATCAAACGTAAGTTACAGAACGCGCCTAGAACTAACGAGACAATCAAACGTAAATTACAGAGCGCGCTTAGACCTAAAAAAACAATCAAACGTAAACTACAGAGTGCACTTTGACCTAACAAGACAGTCAAATATAAACTACAGAGCACGCTTAGAACTAACAAAACAATCAAACGTAAACTACAGAGCACGCTTAGACCTAACAAAACAATCAAGCATAAACTACAGAGCGCGCTTAGACCTAACAAAACAAACAAACATAACCAACAGAGCGCGCTTTGAACTAACAGAAGAATTAAACGCTAACGACAAAGCACGCTTAAAACTAACAAAACAATCAAATGTAAACTACAGAGCGCAGTTAGACCTAACAAAACAATCAAACGTAAACAACGGAGCGCGTTAGAACTAACAAAAGAATCAAACGTTAACTACAAAGCGCAGTTATAACTTACAAAGTACAAAGTACCCCTCACATATGGAGGATAGAGGTGGCAAAGGATTACTTGTTCTGCAATCTGTTGTAACTCTGACCCATTCTCCGCGTCCTTGCTTTATTTTCCTAGTGTCGGTGCACTTTGGTGACGTGTGCACGACGGGTAGTTGTCAAAACGTACTCATAAAGCAATGAAGGAAAGGAGAACGCACCGCTGAGGGATACAATGGGAATCGAACGATTTTTATTAACGAGTTGCTGTGCATCAAAAAACGAACGAGCGAGTTTTTTTTTATGCAAAGCAACGAGTGAATAAAAATCGTTCAAGCATTTTCCATGGTGTAATTTTTTTATTTCATACGTACTGAGATTTTTTCTTACTGAAAGCAACACGCTTGTTGCCCTCCACTGTGAAGTACTATCGTTCATGTCTACGATTGGACGAACGATGTATTTTCAGTCGTTCGCTCAGTATGTACGAAATAAATTACGGTACTTTCTATGTTTTGAGAATCAGATACCGTATCAACACTTTTTTGAGCATAAATCTTTCCAAATCCTGAATAATTACTATTTGTTATCATAACGATTGTCTGCCGCAATCCTCTACCCTTAACAAAACGATCTATTTTTTTTGGTGAAAGAACGTTTCCTGTCCACGTAGAACGTTTGAAGTACTACCCTTCTGATCCCCTAACTCTATCAACTCGGACGTCGTCCAGTTTAAAAGTTCCATTTTCTAAAAAGCAACTGAAGTGGTTGCGTTAACAAATTTTTTAAGGGTTTAAGTAGTTCAGGAATTAAAAAATATTTATAAATTTCCATAGTTACAAAAGTGCCCTAAAAGTTACCAAAATGCCCTGCACAGTTACAAAAGTGTCTGTCACGTTACAGAAGTGCCCTCTTGTGTTACAAAAGTGCCTGAAAAAAGATAGAAATGTGCCCTTTCCTCCAGCTCTCCCTCTCTCTCTCTCTCTCTCTCTCTCTCTCTCTCTCTCTCTGTAACAATATGTGTGAGGGTTTGGGTGGAGTTAGCCTACGTGTAGCCGTACCCTCCCCCGATGGTGAAACGGAAGCGAGGGATGCGAGTTGCCTCGCTTTCGTTTCACCTTGGCGGGGGAAGGGTACGGCTACACGTAGGCTAGGGTGGAGTTGATTTATGAAAGCACCGGGTAGTACAGTTGGGGCCACACATCTTATCATCAAAACAATTTTTCATGACATTTTTCCACCAACATTTTCAACTCAAAATTTTGGTGAAGGATGGATGAATTATGCTTGTAGTATCAAGTAATTCAAGTTTTATTTTCAACATTTAAGTTTTGTTTTCAAAATCAAATTCTATGCACGCTTCGGTCAGGATTTCAAGTCTCCCATTCTGTCGCTTTAGGGTAGCTGTCCTGGGAAAACCTTTTGACGGAGCTAAAATCTCACCGTGGTAATTTATAGTCTCGTCAAAAAATATCGTTTTTATTGCTTTCGTTTAGCCAAACTTCGTAAGAGTTGCGCTTCTTGGTCGCAGCATCAGATAAAGTCGCACAGCATGTGAAAACCAACTAGACACAAAACATTATAGAAAAAGTTACGTTTCCTGATCACTTCCTCATTGATTTAGTGAAACAATTCACTATATGCTTGTGAATGTGAGAGCATCATAGGAGCGTTTTCAGGCTTCAAAAGAAATAAGGACGTGAAGCCCAAGGCCCTGTTTATAAGCTCGACACTAAAAGCGTTTCTTCCCCCGCAAATAAGTTTGAGGTCTTGAGCACCGCTTGCCTGCGAGAGTTTTGTAAGTGGTCATGTACCGATAGTGACTGCCGAATTTTTTTTAGACCTCTCGCCGGCTCGGCCTCTCACAGGGTTTCGAGGATCCTTGGGTTTTGAGTATCCCGCTGTGACAGCATTAGTAACAACTGAGTTACGAAGCCAAAAGTTGAGAGAGAGGGAAATTTTAGAAGAGGTGGAGGTGGGGAAGGGGTTAGTGCGTGATACGGGATTATGCGTTTTTAATTTTTCTTTACTAACATACCTCTTGAGTAGTGTGTTGACTAAGCGGTCAATTACATTTCCGAGGGTAATCCCGACATTAAGTTAAACAAATCTGAACTTAGAAGCCTCTTCACTACAGTTACCGCCCAGACTCACTTCATATTTAATGGTTCTTTTTATGATCAAATAGATGGCGTAACCATGGGGTCTCCCCTTGCTCCCGTCTTAGCTAATCTTTTTATGGGACATCCCGAAAAACTTTGGTTGAAAAATTTTCAAGGCTCTACAATTTTATTTTATCGCCGGTATGTTGATGATACCTTTTGCTTATTTAACTCAGATCGTGGTGCCACTATATTTTTCGACTGTATCAACTCTAGGCACCCTAACATCAAGTTCATTCTGGAAAAGCAGGTTAATCATAAATTACCCTTTTTAGATGTCCTGATTGACAACCATGACCCCAAATTCCTCTCTAACCAGGGTTTACCGCAAGAAAATTTTCACTGGGTTACTAACTAATTATTTCAGCTTCACCTCGTACTCTCACAAAGTGAGTCTCATTAAGACACACGCCGATAGGGCTTACAAGATTAATAACACCTGGTTAGGGTTTTACGAGGACATTAACAAACTTACTGATATTCTAAAAAAGAATCTTTTCCCTGCTCATTTAATTGAGAAGATTATAAACCATTACATCACTGGGACCCAAAGCAATCATCATCCCCGGGGTTCCCTTCCCACCGCTTCACCTACGTTTTACTTTAGGCTCTATATTGGCCACTTTTCTGCTATCACTCAAAAAAAGATCCGCCATTTTATTAAGTGCTATTGCAATGACTTAGATATTAAACTGGTTTTCTCTTCCTTCAAAATCGGTAACCCGTTTGGTGTGAAAGACCCTGTCCCTGATGGGCTCCGTTCACGTGTGGTTTATAAGTTTTTATGTGCTGGCTGTAATGCCTGTTACGTCGGTGAAACCTGCCGGCATTTTTCCACACGTGTTAGAGAGCACTTAGTCAGTGACAGGGCCTCTTACATTTTCAATCATCTGAAAGATTCTCCACATTGTCGCGCTTTGTGTTCAGCAGATGACTTCCATGTTTTAGATCACGCCTTCACCAGCTTTCAACTTAAGATAAAAGAGGCTATTCATATTCAAAGAGAACAACCATCCTGGAAGCAACAATTACACCATGTAAATCCAAACTATCCTTTTAATTCTCACACTTTCATGCTTTACCTCTTTTCTTATAGTCACTATTTATCATAATTAGCACTGTTCTACCTACTATATAACTCAACTTCCAACGCTTTCTACAATAATTAACTGAAGATGGCAGAAGTTTCTTTCGAAACATGTTTTACAGACTCAAAAGTTTTGTCGCTTTCTTTAAATTTTTAATTTTTATGACCAGTGAAAATACGAAATTGAAACCCAGTGGATTGTGGAAGGTTCAAAAGTTCCTTTGCGCTGCCGCTTAGTGTCCTAATGAAACCAATGTCAAGAAAGAAATTAGTCGTGCTTGGCCGCATGCGATAATGTCAGTGGTATCCTGTGAAGTGAGTGCTCAACTTCGTCGTTCTCAGGTTCCTCTCTCCTCCTTCCTCGGCAGTGAAAGGAGGCCTGTGTAACACAACTCGGTCGCGTTCCAAGACTTTCATGATTTAAGCTTTGGAAACTTACTCTTTAACCATGTGGGAGCCGAGTAAGGCTTGGGTTACCATATCGATGACCGGGAAGGCATGGAACCTAACTATCACCCTCTTGCTTAGCAACCACAACAAACTACAAAATGGCGGGTGAGGTTATGCGATCCTAATCCAAGTATTTACTTCTGCAGCCGAGAACGTCGTTTCTTTCCCAAAAATTAATGTAGAGAATATGTCGAAGTCGCGTAGAGGAAAGAGTGCATCGGCTAACGAACTAAGTAGATGGGAAACAGAACTGATTCAAGCACCTTTCAGTGAGGTGAGAACAATTTAAGTACAGCAAAGTTTAATTTGGATTATCTTAGCAATCTCTTGGCTTTTGTAGTCATCTCCGTCTTTCCCTACAATTGACAACGCTTTCAAGAATTCATTTGTTTTTTCCTTTATAACGAGTCTATCGTTTAATTTTGCTTCAGGAAACTTGGAGTTCTTGTGTGTTCTTTGTTGTACCAAATAAGGCTGATGATAATGTCTTCATTGAAACTATGTCCGAAGTTGTCGCGACAGGAGTGAGGAAGTTGTTCAGCATAATAACATATGAAGGTCTTATAAAGGACGTAAGTTCATTTTCATGTTTAGTATAGACAACTCCACCTAGAAGTTTAGATTTGTTATGGACTACAAGCCTCACTGGTTTGACTCGTAATGATTCTGTTGATGGGCAGATATGATAGTCCACCTTACATTATGAAAAAAGGGGGTAATTATAAGTTTCGAAAGAAACTGTGGTGCTGCGTCGGTGGGAGAGTATAACAGGTAATTTAGTGTTATTTACAACTGAGTTGAAAACGTAAATTGGCTACCGTTAAGAGTTTAAAGCCTTTAAACTCTTTACGTTGGCCAATTTACGTTTTCAACTCAGTTGTTAACACTAAATAACCTGACATTATGTCTCGTGTTGTTTACTAAGGTAAAAGATTTTGGAAAAGGGCCTGTTACAGGAGGTAAGGGAAAGGGTGCAGCTTCAGCTAAACCACCTCAGTTCCATGAAGTATGTGAGCAAGTGAAACCATTGGTTGATCAAGGTGAAGTTATACATCCTACACTGATGGCTAAACTCCTCAAGTTCAAGTTGTTACAAATCAAGCAGAAAGACTTGGAGAGGAGAGAGGAGGAAAAAAAGGTACCTCATTCTCTCTGCATATTGATACTAGAACCCCAAAGAGCACCAATTCTTTGGCTATGATAGTGACAACTCTCCACCTTTACTTTTTTTGCTCTTACAATTTAAGGCTGCAAAGGCTGCTGAAGCTGCCAAGAAGGACGAAAAAGGAAAGAAGTCTGGAAGAAGCCCTTCTGCTGGCAAACGATCAAAATCACCAGGAAAAAAGAAGGGTAAAAAAGAGGCAGACATACCTCCATCACCGAAAAAGGATACAAAACTGAAGAGGAGAGGAGATGTGGAAGATACATTTAAGACTATTGGTAAGCTACACATTTATAGCAGAGCTCGCAGAGCGTAGCCCCATAATTATACAAAATAGTAGTAACCCATCAAGCTGAAAAAATTTGGATGTACGACCGTACAAGGTGCTACTTTTGACATGCGTGGTCAACTGTACCATGGGCATGCCAATGCCACGGCTTTGTTCAGTAGTCCAGTGGTCAGTGCACTGGGCTCCGAGTCAGACAACCCGGGTTCTAGTCCTGGCCGGGACAAGTTGTTTGGGAAAAAAAAAGTGCAAGCTCCGCTTTTAGGCTTGGCTAAATCTATATATTATTAATGCACTAATTAGTTTTAAGAAATATGAAAAAAAGTATAATTAAAGGAGTGAAGAAATAAACATGGTTTTTGAATAACACCCTTAAAGCATGTAACACCCTGTTGTTTTCATTGGTTTCTCTCATTAAGAATAGCACTTTTGTCCTCAGATGCATGAAGTTAACCTTATAATGACAAGGTGGTATTAAAAGATAGTGAAACTTTATGCTTTATTATGCATAAAGAAATACATTGTCAACAGTAGTGTTTCTGTTTTCATTTTAGTGTTAATTTTCTTGTAGATGATGAGCCTGATGATGAGGGAAGCCCTCATCACTATGTATTAATCCAAGGTATCCTCACAGCTTCAGTTATTTCCAATTTGATTGAAGTAGGTGTCAATGTTGATGCACTCATCTGCCTCAAAGCAGAGAATTATGATAGTCTCACACCCACCACACACCAAAAGGATGACAACACAGCTGCCAAGGTGAGTTAACAACTGAACAGTAAATATTTACCTAGACCACTTTGCATTAGCAGGCAAGCTCTTAAGGTCTTTCATTTGATTAAAGAATTAGGAAATTCTACAATGTTAAAGCAATCCTTCATTTATTATTTTAAGTTTGCCAAATATGCATTGATATTTGCTGCTATGAGGGTTATTTTAAAAATCAGATTTAAAATGCTGTGAACTGTATTGTTTGAGCCATATTTAGATATTACCCACATTTCAAGTATTATTTCATATATTCATGTATTCCTTTAAATATAAATTTTTTTCTTAAAAAAATCAAATTGTGAATCTGCTTGCTAATTGTAAGTAGCTTTGGCTTTCCTTCTCAGTATTCCCCTTTGTGTTAGCTCCGTTAATTTAACCTACTCCCTTTGTCAAGTTTTGTTGCAACATTATGCTCCCTTCTCATTGTTAAATATTTTTTTCTTTTATCTACAGCCCAATTTTCTCCTTAATAACCTTGACAAGTAGGAAAGGGGGAAGTTTTTCAGCAACTCTGTAAAGGATTGTAATTGGGCTCTAATTTTTAAATCTAAATCAAAATTGTTTCAAACCTGAAACATACTGTTAGGGTAACTTTAATGCAGAACTCTCTGGTAAATTTTAGGAAGATGATGTGGAGTTGTTGGAGAGGGAATTAGTCATGTCAGAGGAGGTTGCTCAAAGGCTGGAACAAGAAGCTTTGATCAAAGCATTTTGGGCTGAATCACAAACCATTGTAAAGAAAGCTGCCTCTGGTCACAAGCTCAAAGACGTAGCCAAATATGAAGTTAGAATTAAAGACAGCATCATACCAAAAAGGAATCTTCAAGAATTAGAGGCAGAGAAAAAGGCAATTGATTGTAGACTGTTGAATTAATTAATATTGTGGAATAAATGTGAGAATAAGTTTTTTCTTTTAATTCACTGTGTATCTTTTTATTTAAAAGCAATTATTTTAAATTGTTTGTCTTTTTTTTTGTTTAAATTGTATCTTTTGGAAAAAATTTTGTTTAAGTTGAGTTGCACTGTTGACTCAATGTAATATATATTGTTTTTCTTAATTCATAATTTGTGTTTAAATTACACAGTAAATTAATTGTTCTTGAACTGATAGAAGTATTACCAGTACATTACAACATAGTTCAACAGAGATTTATTGTTTGAAAATCTTCACATCAGGTTGAATTTGGAACAGCAATATTTGAGGGTGTAGCTGATGTGTGCTACAACATGTTGGATCATTGGGAGCAGTACAAACATTACCTTAACTTGATGAAGTTGATTCATGTTCCTGTACATTTGAAAGCTTCAGCAAGTGCTTTAGTCATTCCACCTGCTGCTGACCCCCAAGGGTCACAATCTACTACAGCTAATCAGGGTAAGGACTTCTTTCAAATTTTCTGTTTGATGGTTTTCTTTACATTTTGATAGCGTGGAAAAACTGTATCTTAGCTTGTTAACTATTTGATGCTGTAGAGTTTTTAAGCCTTTATTACATAAAAATTAAATTGCCTTTTGTGTACTTGAGAAATTGTTTCATTAAAGTTTTTCATTTATTGGCTTAGGAAGGGTAGATTCTTGCCAACTTCTTGTAAAAGCTTTTATGTATCTCATGAAAGGGTTCCTTACAACCTTAACAAAAAAAAGGAATGAATTATGAGTTTTCTTGGTGACAAAATCCTTTCTTATCATCACAAAACCTCTGTTTGAATAATTTTAGTAGAGTAGGGCCTGAACTGGATGGATTTTTTGACTAAATTACAATAATGTCTCTCTCATTTTTAATTCCATCAGAGTGGAAGATACCTTCTTACATTTCTGGTGAAGAAAATTGACTGAATGTGTTTAAAGAACATGGTCAAAAATCTGTGAAATTGAAAAGCTTTAAGATTTCTTTTTTCATCAAAAGGGGCCTTAATTTTTTCATGTGGCTGTCACATTGTTTTCCCTTTTTAAGATTCTGTTACTATTTGTGTGTTTTTGTTTTAGATGGTGGCAGTGCCTCAGTTGTGATAGCAGATGCTGACAAACGCTACTATGATCACCTGATTAGCAGTGTACCACCTGAGAGCCACAGTGTTCCTCTTATTCTTCACTGCTTGTTGGAGCAGGTTAGGGTTAGATTTACTGTAGCAATTACACTTGCTGAGAACTATATGAAGAGCTGCCGAGCCAAACTCCATGCAGGTGCACAATATAATTGATATTGAGTATTCATCCATACAAATGCATAACTTTGTGCAATGGGATTCATTGAACAGTTGGCAATTAATTCTAATCTCTACCTCTAGCTGTAATAACCCTTTAACTCCCAATATCTCATTCCTAATTCTCCTCACTGTCTGCCATAAGTTCTTGTCATGTTAGTTTGGAGAATTTGGAATTGGATCAACTTATAATCCCCTAATTGATATTTTTCTTTGTTCTGATCACTTGTCTGCTTGATATTGTTTTGATATTATAAAGAGAAATTCTGTCTTGGTCACTCAAGGTAGTTAAAGGGATAAGTTTGCAAACACTTGTAGAAAGTTGTGCAGCATTACTGCTGGCAAAGTGTCATAGCTAAACAAATTCGTGATGCCTGCTCAGTGGACTGTGCTGCTCATTTACTGGCAGAAACAAAAAAATTATTAAATTGGGATGAGAGAATTACATGCTAAGAGCATGCCAGTTGAAATAAAATGGGCAATTGATTTACAAAAATCCTGTGCAATATCCAGATATGATTGGTTTTCTCACTAGTATTACATAAAAATGAAATGGTGAAAAGAATGTGATACTATTAATAAGTAAGTGAGCGAGTAAATAGTTTATGAATTTCCTTCTTCCAAAATTAATGCAAGCCAAAAACAATTTGTTCCCTGAATCAACAACAAAATATAAATACCAATCTAAAAAATTGTTTGTGTTGCAATTTTCTCTATTGGTCATTGAACTGACATTTTCAGTAGGGGTATCATGTCTATTGATACAGATGAATCATAAAAAAATGAGATTCACATTGGCTCCTCTCCAAATGAAAAATATTTCATGATAATGTCTGAGGATATGTTCTTTATTAGATAATTTGTTATAAAGAACATCATCAATGTCAGGGTGTTATATGTACATGTATCTAATCAGGTTGTTGCAACAGTTGATGAAACAAATCCACTGGATCAGGTTGTTCCACCAAGACAAGATGGTCTCAGCCACGACCTGGCGGCATATATTTCTTGTAAAACATCTAAATTAGCACTGCCAAATGATGGCAAACAGGTAAGGTGTTTGAAGTTTTAAGCCTTTTGCCTGCATGTTGTGAAATGTTATTGTCTAATGTGTAATTGAAACTGCCTTCAGAGCTCGGTATTAGCCAGATAAATCAGATGTTCAACAAAAAACACAAAATGGTACTATTTGCTAGCATCAAAACCTTTATTTTGTGCTACACCAGTAAAAAAGTTTCTTTTAGTCAATACACTGACAAAATGCCCCTACCAAAACATAATTTTAGTTGGCTATCACCTTACAACACTAAGTAATCAATCATGCATTATGAATTATATATATATATTATACTATCTGGACTTTGATAGACCCAGTTTGTTTCTTTAATACTCTAGGCTATTACTGAGCCTATAGACACTACCAGACCTCAAAAACTTCATGAATCCCCGGTAATCCTTCAGTATGGTGATGGAATGACATCCCGCCTACATGATCTTGTGCCAGCCAATGGTCTTGACCCACAAGAAGCAGAAAGGTGCATACTTGATCTCTTTCCTCAAACCTGCCTCAAAGAACTGCCACAACTAGATGGTCAAGACCTTGTGGAGCGTGAAGCAAGAGCTAGTGAGCTGTATCATTTTTGTAAGTCCAGGATGAGTTCCTCTGACTCTCTGGAGCGCATACTGAAGCAATTTGCTTTTGAAGGAATGCTCTTGAAGGTTGCAGATCACAATGGAGATGTTGTGGATCTTGAGGAGGTAGATGAATCATTCAAGTTTTATTCAAACCTGTGGGACCACCCTTACAGCAAGCTTAGTGAGTTCCAAGCCTTAAGATTCCTTAATGAGGACTTAGAGATAAAGAAACTTGCCAACGATTCTTTCCTACTGACATCTTTTCGTAATCTTGACGAGTGGTGTTTTGTGGAACATTTTGATCCAAAAACCATGATACAGGTAAGTGTTGGATATGATCAGTACTATATAATTCTTGTATAAGTTGTGTTCAATAATATTAGGGTAGCTTTACGCTATAAACCTTGGCTTCTCTTAGGCTCATTTCTTTGTTCACAGGCTGTTATGTAATTCTGCTAGGGTAGCTTTACACTGTAAACCTTGGCTTCTCCTAAGCTCATTTCTTTGTTCACAGGCTGTTATGTAATTCTGCTATTTTAGCTTTACACTGTAAACCTTAGCTTCTCTTAAGCTCATTTCTTTGTTCATAGGCTGTTATGTGATTATTGTAGAGCAAGGATCATGGTTTGTAAGCATGATGATGGAAAAGTAGAGTGGTCGAAATTTTGTTGTTATCTAAGTGTAGAAGCTCAGTTTTAACAAAAATGCAGAAATAAAAACGTAAAATAGGACAAGTAACAACTACCACTCATATTTCAATAAATATGAGCGGTAGTTATAATGATGATTCTTACAATACCTCAAGGAGTCCTTTTCACTACAGACTAAACCCCATTGGTACTGTGGTTGTGTGTGTGTGAGAATTTACACCTGTTACCTCTTGTATCTCAGGTGTTGGAAGCTGCACGCCTTGCTTATCCATACATGGACACTTACTATCACAAGCGTGACCACACACTATTACTTGCGTTACACAATCCCGTGGGAGCCAGCTGTGACAGTAGAAGCAAGTTATCCTGGAGCACTAAGCTCCACTCTAATGTGGGCTTCAAAAACTACCTCGAACATGTGGTCAGTTCTATTGGGGACTGGATTCAAGAACAGGTAAATATACGATAACTAAATAAAATATTTTTGTTTTCATGGTATGGTAATGTGAGGCAAAGTTTGTAGACATCATATTCTGCACAGTGCCTATGCTCACAAGCTAGTGTTTGGCATTTTGGTCAAATTCAAGGCAAAAACCGTTGACAGAAGTGACTGTGTTATTGCTTTACATGGTGTTATTGTGAGTTACCCGAGACATGATCTTTGTTTCCATAACTTAAAAGTGTCTCTGAATTTTGAACGTGTCCTTTAGTAGCATGTCGTAATGATGTGGGATATTGATCAAATGAAGCCTTTAAGTGCTACTGTGGTTCTTTCTTTATTCACTCCGAGCTTTCGCCGTTCTACGGCATCATCCCTGATGATGCCGTAGAACGGCGAAAGCTCGGAGTGAATAAAGAAAGAACCACAGTAGCACTTAAAGGCTTCATTTGATCAATATCCCACATGTCTCTGAATTGAGGAATCCTTCAAGAAAAAAAAATGTTCAATGCGTCAAAAAGATTAGAAAAGGGGAAAAAAAATAAAAATGTTGTAGAGATGTTCTTGGTTTTATTTTTTAATGAACCGTAATAAAAAAAAATATTCCATAAACAACACAACAGGAAAGAATTCGAGAAGAAGCAGCCAGAACACCTACTCCTCCCCCACCGGCTCCAGAACAACCGAGCGTCCCCCTGAAGATTGGTAGTCGGTATGGTTTAATGACCCGACAGGAAGTGGCTCTCATAAAGGCAGAAGAAGAGGAGAAAAACAAAAAGAAAGGAAAAAAGAGCGCGCGGGGGTCCCGAAGTCCAAAGAGAAGTGCAAAGACTCGCGAGAAGAGTGCTTCGCCCGAGAAGAAGGACGACAAAGGTTAACCGTCTTACGAACATTTTATAACTGTTTTATAAAAACACTTCTATTCACTCCAAGCTGCAAGTAGTTTTGTTTGGTTGCTAAGATGAATTAGACTTAAACTGTGAGTATAAAGCAAAGATAAAAACAAACAGCCAGTGGGGCAGTTCTTAAAGGTGTAGTGTTAAAACAAAATACACTCTTTAATGTAACCGCAGCTCACCGAGGTGCGTGCAGCGTTGACTCCGAAAGAAGAAAGCCAGTTTTTTTCCAGTCTATAAACCAAGGGATATTCGAGTGTTGTTGTTCTAAGCGTTACATTTTATAACTGCTTGTTTGCGTCTGGGTTTACTCGCAGATAAGAAGAGAGATGGGTCAGCGTCTAGTCGGCAGAAATCGGCGACGGGTCGAAGTCCTTCCGCAAAAGGCTCTCGTTCTATCAAAAGCGCCACAAGCAAAAGAGGGCTCCAAAGCCGGTCACGCTCAGGGGATTTGGAGGAGCCTGAGATACAACCCGTGGATGAACCTGTCGAGAAATCTTATAGTTTCATTGGTTATGACACAGGAGATAATTTGATTCACGTGTCCGGGTCTTTAATGACAGTTTTCCCGGCTGACGGTGGTCAAATACAGGTTAACAAGAGCCAGTATGTCCAGGGAGCCAGAAAAGTTTCCACGTCTGTGTTTAAAGATGGTAATATGTTTGTGCTTCATTTCTTGGAACCTATCGATGAGATTCTGACAAAAGAAGAGCTGGAGGGTTTAGAGGAAAAGGATGATTTGCGGATAGATAAGAATGAGAAAGAAGAATATAAGAACGATGAGCTGGAAAAAAGCGAAATTGAAGCTTCTGAGAAAGAACAACAAAAAATCCCAGAGGGTCCAAAACCGTTTTGTGATTTCAGCTCCTTTGTGGCCGAGCTCAGTGACGGTATGGTTTTAGCACTCAGTGGTTATGGCCCGTCAGGTTCCTTTAAAGAGAAAGAGTCAAAGGAATCAGAAGAAACAGTAACAGGATATTTAAAGGCAGATACAGTTATGCCCCCCCAGCCTACGCCCAGTCCACAACCCAAAGCAGGATCTCCAAAAGCGCGGAAGAGAGCAGAAGAAGAGGCTAAAAGAATGGAAGAAATACAACAGCAGCAGGAAGAGGAAAGACTCCGATTGGAGGAAGAAGGTAGACAAGTCTCCATACGAAGTTAAATACTGTAAAATAACTCTAGTCAGCTAATTCAGATTTTTATTTATTGTTTCAGCGCGACGAAAGGCGGAGGAAGAGAAGCTAAGAAAACCATTTCAACACGTGTTTATCACATGTCCTGACGGTCAGCATGTACAGTACTTAAACGATGACTGCTATAAGAGTTCAAGTAGTAAGGGAGGAGTGGTTGTGAGACAGAGCTATCCCATCAGGCCTCTTGGGTCTGTCAAAGAAAAACCAGCATCAGAAGAAATCTCTCGCACCATTATGACTGATGGTACAGTTATTAGAGTGAGTCTGAGTTTGTTTCTTCACAATCTTCCTCGTTTTTTTTTGTGTTGATATCATTTTCAAATTTTATTCGGTTGATATTCGAGTTAACATGAGAAGAGCGATTTGGAGAGGGTTCAACTTTGTTCAGATAATCGGCTCGACAAATCACATATATATTAAGAACCTTAAATTTAGCTTTGTAATTTGAATAAGTTCAGTTTAATGGTCTTGTACTAACATTATAAAAATACTCTTTCTCGGACCGTCCACTGACTCTTTCGTTTGATTATATATGCAGCTACTTACCGATGGGAGCGTTCAAGTGCTATTTCCGGATGGTGCAATAAGCAAATGTGAATCTTACCCTATGAAAAAGGCCCCTTCTAGTAGCAAGCCAGGCAGTGCTGTAGCCAGACAGGACCCATCGATTACAGCAGCTAAGAGAAGCGTTCGTGGGCCAGGAACAAATCCAAAACCATTGGAGGAGCCTTTGGTGCCAGCGATCTCGCTCCCTGATAAAGTACCTGTATGGTCTAGTACAGGTGTGGATGGGAGTAAAGTGCTGAGTCTGCCTGAAGGAGGCTATAAGACTGTTAATGGACTGCACTGTTCCACAGCCACGTGTCCTCAAAGCGGACAGGTTAGTACAAATGATCGAGAGGGGTTGGGGGCTGGTGAGGAATGAAAGTAAACCGGTGTTATTAAGTAGTTTTAATTGTGTTCATACACCAAATCTCATTTCCTAAATTTTTTTATCTTTCGATATGTCGTTTTTTGATGAAACAATTATTGTGAATTTGTTTATATGTTTATTAAATAATCCAAAAAACCAGTCCCTGTTGATCATTACTTGACGTCATTAATCCCTAAGCGTCACCTTCTCCAGTCTCCAACAATCATAATCATACTATGGCAACAAATCTTTCAAATGTTTGTCCCGGTAGATCATTATGGAGATAACTCTAGCACAATGTAGGGAGGTTCTTTAATATTGACGGAATTTCTTTTTTTACATTACGATTTATTCAACTTCTCTATAGCCGCCATGTGCCTGTCAAGTGCTTGTGGGGTAGGATCCATTCCTTAGCGCGAACTTTAGAGTAAACGGTGAAACAAAACACGCATTTCTTTGAATAAAATTGTATTTTTTAGGTACTGAAAACGCGCGAGGATAATGTTGTCATAATTGAGCGTCTGGATGGGACACGAATTGTGGAACACGCGGACGGAACACGTTTGACGACATTCTATAAAAAGGTTGAACAAGATATTCACGTCCCTGACAATGAGGCGGGAGAACAGGGTGTTTACACTGACGTCACCAAAATGTTCGTGAAGGTAGAATGCATAGGATTCCCTACCCTAGTTTTTGATCGTGATCTGGGTTCGTGCGAAACTATATTTGGGAATGGCACAAAAGTTGATACACAAGCAGATGGCGTGTGTATTATGTACAGACCTGATGGGAGTCAGTTGCACATAGAAGCAAAAGGTGAGACTCTAAGAGTATCCTAAGTGGTAGCGCCGGGATACGAATTTTATCACTGTTTTTTTTAGAATAAGGACGAATAAAAAATGTGGAAATTACGCCAAGCGGATGACCATGACAATTCTGAAGATACTGCTGTTGGTCTTTCACCAATATTTACATTAGAAGACAAAGACTGGATTTAGAATGTGTTTCTGACACTTTAGGGTAAATTGTCGGGTCGTATGCACCTTTTTCAGGTATTGTGTCCTACTATGGCCGTGACACGCAAAATTTAAACAAAGATTACGGGAACGCCAAGGCACCGACGGGGGTTTATGTCATGCGCACTGCCAATCAACTCTGTTTTGAAATGACGGATGGGAAAGGGACACACTTTACTGTCTTGTCAAACGGTCGCATTACAGTTGACAAGGAGGAAACTGAATCCACATACCAAGATATGGTTGCGAAGCCAGATTATGCGTCAAATGAGAAGAAGGAGCGTTTAGAACCAGGGCCCTTAGAGACAGCACCTGTAAGTCCCATAGTACCTCGTTTTTTTGTAATCCATGCCGATGGGTCAGGCTCTGAGCTTTTGCGCAGTGTTGACGTGCAGGACTTCTTGAAACAAGCCGAGGATGACCCATTAACAGCTGTTTTAAGGAGCCCCTTGGAAGGACATGCCGACGTAACGGGGATCACTATCGTGAAGCCTTATTCCGGTAAGCGACTACCTAGTTGATTCAGCATGATTTATTATACTACTGGTATTAAAAACCAACGAACTGGTATAGCAGAATATTGTTAAAGCTTAGAAAAGGAACAAGGGAATCATCGCTCTGTCAGTAAAGTGTGAAAGCGATAGTTATGTTGAAAAAAATTCCAATAACAACTATTGTGTGTCATTAATCAATATGTAATATCATAACGGCAGTAACAATCAATATCTAATGTAACAACAGCAGTAATTAATACTGTAGGTGACTTAAGCTCATTTATCTAACCCTAACTCTAACCCTAACCCTAACCCTAACCCTAACCCAACACTCGACGAGTTCACAGTCTGCATGTCCTCCAAGCAGTGTTTCGATTGAAATGCAGGTGGAACTGGGAAGATCTGGTTGAAAGAAAAAGATGAGGGGCTCATCATTCCACCAGGGCTTAGAGAGAGGGACTTCAAAATGATGTCTTCGAGAGAAGTTGAAAAGCCAGGACCTGTATTTGGCACTAATGCTGGTAGGAACTCTGTCTGAAGGCGTTTTTTTTGGGAGTTTCGTTCGGTTTTTCTGATCATATTTTCCTCTGATGCCAGATGTTCCACCGAATTGGATACGTTTGTCTTTTAATACCCTTAGGTAGCGGCCTTAGCGTTGGCTCCCGTGTGAAACCGATTCTCCTTCCTAATGTCACTTGTCCACGGGTTCTAGAGTTCCGTCAACTTATTCAGTATAAGCCGTTGACTCAGGACCAAAGACAGCAGATGGTGAAGGCCATACAAGCTTATAGCGATTACCTGGAAAAGAGACAAACAGGATTGGACTACTTACTGCCAAGAGACCCAAGAAATGAGAGTGAGAAGATGGTTGCCGAGGAACTGGAAGATAAAGTGAGAGAATATCTCAACTGTTGTGGTTACTTTTCTGGTGGCTTCTTTGAAATTTCTCGCACTGATTTTACTCAAGTATTTAAAAAGAAAAGAAACGGAGAATGCAGTCGTTCACGTTTGTCGATAGGAACTCTATTCAGGCTTTTTACAATATTACGATGATTGACGTTTTGATTTTAGGTAAGGTTCCATGAAAGCGCAGATTATAAAGTCAAGGCTCATGGGAAACAAGGTAAATAAGCAAGTGGTCTACAGTCTTAGTAATGAAGTGTTTCTATTTTTATTGTAATTGGTGTATTTTTTTTTCGTGAGCAAACCACAAATTGGTTGGGACGCTGCCAAGTGTAAAAAGGACTAAATATTTTCAACAACTGATACCGTATCAGGCCTTGGTTGACAATCGTTATCAGGTACCAACACCATAAGATATGTTACTTGCAAGGTCAAAAAAATTTGAGGGCCGACTTGAAACAGAAGGACATAAACAGCTTGTTGACAGATTCAAAATGACCCATCTTTATCCACATATACACTTATCCTCCCCGTTGCGAGGACTCTCTGTACCCTGATCATTATAGTAGTATTATACCGTCTTAAAGGATTATTTGAGCTTATTTTCACCTTTTTCATCCTATTTAATAGGAATATTGTTGGAAGATGAAATACTAAACACAGCTGAAGCATTCTCTGGTGGGTTAAGGCTCTAATGATGAAAGAAATCTTTTTGTATAACCACTTAGCAACCTTTTGTTTAATTTCTTTACTAACAACATCATTGTGAAACAACTAGGAATGATCTGCTTTAGCTTACTTATCGTGTCGTGTTTTTTGGGGCAGATTCATTAAAATGTTTTCATACAGGAAAAGTGTCAGCGGACCTATTGATTTTTCATATGATATTATCAGTTTTTGAGCTGTCCTTAACCATTTTGTAATGTAGGCAAGACGAAAAATCGGGATATCAGCCGCGCATATGTCGACGAAATAACTCCAGACCCAGTCCTACCTCCTCCACCCCCAAAATGGAAAAGATCTTTGTCAGAGTGGGAGCGGGATCAAATAGAACTGGCCGAGCTGGATTATGGGAAACATGCCTTAAGATACAAAGAAGTTCCTCCCTATTTCGAAACGAGATCAGGTATGAAGCTATCAACAAGTTAATAAATGCAGAGAAAATAGGGTCAATATCAGCTTGTGAAAAGATTTCAATTGTAGCGTTAATAGAAGTGTCTTTATGTCAGGGCAAGAGTTTCTGAAAGGTATTCACAGCCCAAAGGTCCCGGATATGGAAGCGTTAACTTCAGAATTAGCAAATCAAACACGTCATCCACCCCCTGGAGAAAGTAGCCCCGCTGAAACACCAGAAATTGTTGTACACGAGGAAAGCGCTACGTCTGACTGCACAGGTATGATGTATTCGATTATCTCTCCACCGTTGTAGTTTATTTGCTTTCCTTTGTTTACTTCGGATTTTTGTACAAGTCTGTACTTTTCAAATGTACTTGGAATTGTTGCACATGTAATTTTATGTAAACTGTTTTCTATTTTGTTCTTTTGGTTGAAGGGCATTAGTGACGTGAAACTGTTGACCCGTTATTATCCCTGATTCTTACAACAGGTGAAGGAAGCAAAATTGCTCCTAGCCCTGATGTTCTCCCTGCAACAAGTGGAGAGCTTTCCTCGCATCCAGCGGGAGAACCAAGTGCCACGCCAAACGGCATAAGACCCACTAACCCCACTCCTGCGCACGCTACTGGTAACGGCACCCCCACCCCTGTCCGTCCAACTAATCCTACTCCTTCACAGGCCTTCACGACCGCTAATCCTCGTCCTAGTAATCCAACACCTCGCCAGGCTTCTGAGCCTCTTTCCCAAGATTCCCCCCTCCAGGGGGACTCCCCACAGTGGAGAAACAATTTAGAGTCTGTTCAGGAGGTGGATGTTCCGTCGTCGCAGGAGGAGAGATTGGAAGGACCCATCGAACCAGAGGACGCAGATGGCTATGAAAACGGTCCAGTGTTTTCAGGTGAGGTGCTATTGCAACGGTTCATCATGTTATGCTATGCAATGCTATGCAGTGCTGTGCTGTGCTACTCTATACGGTGAACTGTTGTGTTCTGTTACCTGCGTGATGTGAATTCTGTTAATTATGTATGTGTCATGTCATGTCTTGTTATGAATCAAGTAACTTACTTAGTTTGCTTTGTTTTCTCCTAAATTACTTTTTAAAATCGGATTATGAACGTTATTTGAATGGTTCAATTTTCTCTTAACAGTTGAAATGCCGCACATCAGTCCCAGAAGTTTGTACTTCGATGTTACCGGAGAAACCAGGAAAGCTAAAGTTAAACTTCCCAGCTGTATAAAGGGTTCTAAACCTGGAGCTCTTCCCAACAGCCAGGTGTGTTACTGCAATTGACACCTGTTGTACAAATTTGAATTAATCAACTCGTAGCCAAAATGTTCTCTTTTCCGTAAACCATGGGGTTACTTAAACCAAACATTAGTGAAGTGAGAGCGGTGCGTTGTTGGAATTTGCGGTTTGTTGTAACTTCCTAGCACCTTACGGGGAGAGTGAGAAAGGTTCTATTTCTCGTTTCTTCACGATCATAATTTACTGTACACTACTTGAAGTTAACCCAGTCTCTATTCATTGTGATGTTAAGTTCTGATCATCATCTGTTATTTGTTTAAACAAATTTTAGTTCTACGAAATTGAGGACCCTGTGCGCCGTCGTGTACACACAGTGTCTGTGACGGGTGGTGATCAGCAGAAAGTCGAGAATCTTAGAGGCTTTGAGTTGCTGCCGCCACAGGTGTCTTTTGGGGTGCTAAAGGAAGGCTGCACTTATGTTCATAGTGTACTACTGAAAAATGTCGGCATTGATAGCTGTCGGTACAAGATAAAGCAGCCACCACCATCGACTGGCTTGCGTATTCTTTATCAACCTGGACCTGTAAGCCTTGTTTCTTTTATCGTGTTATTAATCTACTGTCAGGAACCCAACATATGTTATCATGTTCCGCTTATTTTTGAAGGTGGCGGCGGGTATGAACTCTGTTCTGGATGTGGAGATTTTTGCTGTGGCAGTAGGCGTGGTCGGAGATAGTGGTTTAGGTCACGTGGGACATCATGTGGAAATAGTTACGGAGACCGACATACTTTATCTTCCTGTTACAGCAAATATCCTTTTTAATCAAACCCGTGTTTATTAAGAAATAAGGTCAGTTGAGATGAATGCTTAAGTGAACAAGGCTTGGTGTGACATCTTGCCACTCCTAGTAAAGTTCACCTTCCTTTCAAAGCTAGGTATTGTCTAAATCGACTGTTTTAGTAATCTTAATTTGATGATATTTACTATTAGGGTCTTTCCTTGACTAGTGCTACCCATCATGACTGTGTACGAGTATGAAATCCGCTATGGTGACACCGAGGAGGGCCTGGTGCAAGGAACGCATCGCGTACCCAACAGGCCGCCATCCAGAGACCCCACTCGGCCCCGTAAAGAAGGAGACTACGCTGTGATAAATACGTCTGTTTGATACATAGTTAATGCTTCTGAATCACGAGTGCTTATGGAGTGTTATCCCTTGTTTTCGTTTTCTTTTTTTTAAGGAGTTGTTCACTTAGTTCAGTGTTTCCTGCTTGTACAAATGTAATAGAATTGTCTCATATATTTATATGAATTTGTATGTTTTTCTGTCGTTTGACTTAGCTTCGTACTTACAGGTTAGTAAACAAGTTTACAGCAAGAGATGGGAGTTGCTGATGTATACTACATCTGCAAATTAGTTGTGGTTATTACAGTGTTCAGTGTTCTTCATCTACCTGGATTGTTATGTTTGATCCCTTAAGTTGGCTTGGCCAGCCAATCCCCTCCACGCCCCCAGTCTTTATGGGCAACTTGGTGCGAGTGGATCGCTAAAACTTCAGACTAATCAAGAACGTACCCTCAATTGAATATGAAAGCGACCTTCGCAGTAATGAATACTACTTGAGCAGTAGTGAAAATAAGGCCTGAAAAAAGTTCAGCCCTGTACAGGATTCGAACCCATGACCTATGCTATACCGGTGTAGTGCCCTACCACCTGAGCTAACAGGCCAACTGGGAGCTGGTCACTATGTTGGTTCGTGATAAACCCTGAAGTGGTGAATAAATGATTGTGAATATATGAAAATCATATACGTGAACTGCGGGTTAAGAAATGAATATGTAAGCGATCTTCGTAGCAATGAACACTACCTAAACTGGGAGCTGGTCATCATTTTGGTTCGTAATAAACATAGATGTCGCATATATGATTTTCAGTTGGCTTAGTTGGTAGGCACTGCACTGGTATCGCAGAGGTCATGGGTTCGAATTCCGTACAGGCCTGATTTTTTTTCCAGGCCTTAATTTCCCTACTGCTTAAGTAGTGTTTATTACTGGGCAGATCGCTTTCATATTCACGTCGTTATCCACAGTTCACATAAATGATTTTCATATATTCACAGTCATTTATGTACCCTCGGATCGCTCCGTGGAGTTAGTTTGTTGCCAGGACTTAGTTCTTGAATGGATGAACTTTTTTCTTAACGAGTCTTGTAATTTTCGATGGATAAAGAAAGGAAATGCCAAGTTAAGGGTCAGAGTATAGTCCTTGCGGAAGTTGAATCAGTTCATGGGTCTTCCTTTAACTTACACCGGGTATTAACGAGCGAGTTATTGTTAAGGTGGACATTATTGTTAGAATTTATTCACCATGAGTGTTTCTTAGATGGAAGACAAATGTCAGAAGCAGGGTATGTTACACTGTAATGTGGTCCCATGTGGTACACTATGAGAGCGGGGTGAAAGGGGGGGGGGAAGAGGAGGGGGGCATCAATGAGCCTTCTTGCAGAATTTTCTTACTTAATGTTATACACCACTTTTCATGCATTCTTCAACTAATCTTGGGTGCCTGGAGCAAGAGCCGCTAATGTTTCATATAAACGACAGCCTGAAAGCTTTTATCTCAATAAGTTAACGTTACAAGACTTAAAAGCAGTGGGCATCTCAAAATATTTTATTACAATTCTTTTGGAATGTATATATTATTTTTTTTGTAAAAATATCTCTCGGTGATCAATATAATATACTATCAGAGTGTTTATGGATGAGATAATCAAAAGCGTATGTAGTTATTTGCGTTTGGTAAGTACATCACAAAAAAAAACTAGTAAATACGATATTTGGAATCTTAAGAAGGTCATATTAGTTAAAGTAAGACAACATATCGATTTCAATTATATAATCAAAATATAGTAACGTGTTTAAACGTGACCGGTTTACCAGTCAGAATATGACATTAGTGACTGTCACCACACAATCAGTTGCTCAAATAACCCACGAATTGTTTCAGAAATTCACTTAGGGTAGCTCTAGACCAGTTGGGTTACTTCCCGAGGGGTTCTTAGAGGAGACACGCCACACCTTAAATTTTAAAGTTGTTGGTTTGTAATCAGTGACAATGTTACTCGTCAATATCCCAACTCGCTCATTTAGGCTGTTTTAATATTCAACCAATCTCCTATATCATAGCCTTTGCTACCCTTGACGACACTTTTTCACGTCAAAAACAAACGAAAAAAATATAATGAAGTAACGCCTTTGAGAACCCTCTGAGCGCGTGTAGAATAAAAAATCGAAGGCAAGTTAAAAATCTTCAGTTAGGTTGTTTGAGTGTCTGACTGACAGTCCAGTGAATGCCACAGTGATATTTGAACCGTTTGAAAATAGATATACCATATGCAGTTCACATACAGCGCACAGTTAACTCGTTTGACTTAAAATCACAACTGTCTGCTCAGATTCAAATCCAGACTTTGGGCGCAATTTGGAATGGTCATGACTGTTCAGAGGCAACTGCTTGTTCACCCATTTATTTTGAATCAAAAAATATATTTTCATCTAAAACAATGTAGATTCGTCTGCGTTTGATAGTTAAGGATGGTAGATTTGCCTTATCACAGAAGAGCAAATAGAAAAGAATTGAGATTCACATCGCTGAGATTCATTGCCAGTGTAATGATCCCGATCAGCTTCTAAACACATTATTGCTAATATTTCGGTATATTTGTGTCAGTAAAAACGCTAACGTATTTGCGCGTAGTGTACTTATATCCAGAGTATATAGATTTCGCTGGAATCCATCTTTGAATAGAACCATTGAATTAATCAATAACCTATGCACACAGTTCATTTTAATTCCAGGAAATGTAAAAACTTCCTCTTTTCAGTAGGTGATTGAAACAGTTTCCGATTTCAAACCTGAAGAACAGTAACAAATGGTCCAGTTAAAAGTGAAGTTCTCACCATACTATACTTACGTTCACACCTGGACATACAAATTTCATGGGAAAAAAAAGACAAAAACAATAGAAACCAAAGAAACAAACAACGAAACGAGGCTTGATGTGCTCAATCTCTGGTGGGAAACTCTAAGGAAATAATTCAAGGACCAGAGGAAAATGAATGCCATTCAAATTATTCTTTACTGAAACTGGCACAAGTTTTAGCTTGTGACCTGCACTTCACTAAAATGACAACACCCTTCAGTTTGCTCTGTTTTTCTGTGCCTTTTCCATAAAAACAACAAAGAAGTAGAGAATAGCGAGAAAGGCTGCAAAGGAGAACAAAAACAATAAAAGTGGTGGCCTCAATGTAAAGCAACGCTAAGGTGTTGGCGTCAATTTAAAGGACACGACAACACAAAAAAACCTAGCGAGACTGCTGTTAGTCTTGGGCCATACTCTAACAAGACCACTGCAAGGTGGCAGATAGGTAGATATCATGACCAGAAAACAAGACTGGAGCCAGGTTGATGCAAGACTGCAAGGAAACTGCAGGACTGCTGCAAGACAGAACATAACTGATACCAAAGCATGTCTGTAACCACATTGCAGTGGGACAGAAGAAATTTTGAGAGATAGAATCGAAACTAAAGACTAGCAAAAATGCAACCAGACTGTGTCAAGAAGGGCTGCTGTAAGACATACACAAGACTGCAGCAAGTCTGAACCCAGAAGTCAACAAGAAAGTAAGACAGCAGCAAAATGAGAATGAGAAGGCAACCAGTCTGAAGCTAGAGTGCAAAAAGACAAGAGTAAGACTACAGCAAGTCTGCAACCAGACTGCAAGACAGTAGCAAGTGAGAAATCAGACTTCAACAAGGCTATCACCACACTGTAGCCAAGCTGCACCACAACAGAGGTAGGACTTCTGACACCCAAAGGAAAATTAGGGAAAGATTGGTTAAAAAAAAGTACCATTAGCTGTTTGTCACCCTCACCTTTTTTTAAGACATGCAAAAGGATAACAGGATGTCATGACTATGAAACAAGGTTACTTGTCAGAGAAGGAATACACATCAAGAAAACAGCTGAAAATTTGTCATTAATAATAATTAAGGAACGTAGATTCCACCAAAGACATGCAGACAAGCCTTTTATGGGAATGACAGGTTCAATAATTACAGCAGTTCCTTTATAAACCACAATGACACAGAGGGAAGAGGAGGGGGAGGAGGAGGAGGAGATAGAAAGGGTTGTGGCCAAGATGATGGCAATCAAGTGGCAGTTGAATGAAATCTAGTTTTGGTTATCCAATGGCACCACTAGTAAAAGTTAAAAGAATGTTACAATTGAACAAGTTTAGTCTCAAAATTAGATCTTTATTGTTACAATCAATAACCACATGACTTCACAACACAGAGAAATAAACAGAATTTCTAACGCACACTTAACATGAAAGCCAAATATCAACAATGTCACAGAATTTCACTGTACAGCATATAACATTGTATAACTGATGAAACTATGAATTAACATGCATATTTCACTTCATCTTCATTGATTAAATTGTTACCCTATCCAGCTATATTATAATTACATTTATCATCATCATTTATAACAAATCACCAACAAAACAAAATTCACTCCACATACAACAACACAACATAACACACCGGTTACAGAACAATGACACTATGAATTGTCTGTGTAATAACTTTCTCCATCACAGACACCATACATAACCCTTTCAGCAACACCAGATATTATTACAGTCAAATGCAAAACAATATTTTTACTAATTCAACTAGTATAACCAGTAATAAAGATTTGCATACAAAATATGATGCACATATTTTATGTCTATTACATCATCTACATGTACACTCAGAATCTTTGCTCCAATTTTATGAATGGTAAGAAAATTAAAAACAAACGTCTGTCTTCAAAAAAGAGTAAACAGACAAAGAGCAATATAGAACCTGTCTGTTAAATAAACCATTGCTTGAATGAAAAGGGCCAGTAGTTATGCTGGAAAGGTACAGCAGAATGAAGTCGACTCAACAGCAGAAAATGAATCTAAATACTAAATGATAGAAATCTTTCACTCACTTAAGCTAAATTAGTTTGCCAGGTAAAATCAATAAGTGGTTTAAATGTATGCATAGAATGATGCAATTTGTTTTACTCCTTAAGAATTTTATTTGTACATGTCATCTATCTTGCTTTAGCTTTTTATACATATGCAATTAGAAAGGGAAAAAATGCAAGTGCAGCTGAAAGGGCAGTCTAGTGACATACATTGACAACACTACAACATATAAATTTCAGTATATATTACATTATTAAATCTGATAAATTCTCTTCAAACATACAGAAATATATTAGGATCATTTGTTACAAAACTCATTTTTTGCAATAGACAGTAATCAATTAGTCCATAGTCAAGTGCAGACTGCAGGCACAACACAAAGAACTTTAGAAGTTTCTCCAGGCTTTACATTTAGCCTGGTTATTAGTTGGTCTTCTGCAGAATTAGTCTAGTAAGAAAGAGAAGTTATGTGTTAGTATCAATTACTTTACGTTAAATAGCAATGATGGAAAGACTGCTCATGTCCACATATTTTACTCTCATATAGTCATTAATGCAAGCTTGTTAGATGAGGGAAGAAAAATTCTGTTTAAATTTACTAGGATAATACTAGTAAAGCTGTCTTCCATACAAGGTTTCATGAATGGAATTACAATTTCAATGTACATTTTGCTTCATGATATAAGTATATGAACTCAGGATAAAAGTTTTAGCAGTAATTACAATATGAAATTACTGTCTCTTCCTATCAATTTATGAAAACTGTACTTAAAACCATTTAAACTCCAGGGAAGAAACACCTGTGAGTTTTTGTAAGGTGTAAGGAGTGATCAGACTGACACTGCTTGAAAGATGATGGTGCAATTCATCAAATAATAATAGAGTCCTTAAAATTTTGTTGTTTCAAACAGGTTCTACCTGAAGTAAGATTGATTTTATCAATGGCTAACTTACTTCATCTTTGGTAAGGATGTTCCCGTATAGGTCTCCGTGGTTTAACTGCACCTAAATATTGATGAAAACATTACCAACTTTACCGTTATTAATGTTGATCATTTGTTCTCAATGTCAAAAGATACGTTATGGACCACGGGCAATACTTTTGTGTCTAGTGATCCTTTGCTTTTTCTATTTATGATGCACTTACAGTTAATATTCTTGATTTCATTTTTCTGGCTCACCTCCAAACGATACTCTTTTGTGGGTCATTGTGTCAGGCTTGTTAGTAAACTTGTTAAGTCAGACTCACCAAGGATGGAAGTTTCCAGTCCATAGTCAAAAATGGTTCCTGGTCTGGTTGCATATGATGCAAATTCCAGTCCTGAAAGGCTGGCAGAGTATGCACTTGGAACTGAGAAAAAAATATACAAATTGTCACTGACTGTATTCCACTACAACTCTTGTTTTAGCTCAGGTTGTGAGATTTAATCATCTGCAGCCCATAACTTCAAACTTCACCCCATTTAAGTCAAGAGTAACTAACAAACCTTCCCTGCTGATATTCAAGGTATAGAAACTTCTGTCTGAGCTGATATACCCTATAAAATATTTGAATTTTCTCTGCATAAAATTACAACCAAACATGGAATGAAGCATTGACAACATCACATACCAGGAGGTCTTGCAAACCCATATCCAGCTAAGGCAGGTGGAAGAGGCATCCCCAGAAGACCATTGTGTATAACTGGAGTATTGCCTACACAAATAGTATCTTCCGGTGAAAAAAAGCATCCTAGAAGTCACAAGCAGGCTATAAACAAACCATCAAGATTTGTTCCCAATGCACTAAGCTTAAATTGTTAAAAGTTGCTATTTGACAACCTAAAATCCTCACCTAAATATTTGATGAAATAAAAGCTTGGTTTTCCCTTAGTAGGACAGTATGTTCAATATTATATGGTGTCAGTCTGCTAAAGAAACAACTTATGCAGCTAGTTAAGAACCAAATTATATTCCAATTGCCATGGCAACCAAAACTAAAGCAGCAGAGAGCAAACCCCAAATCTCACTGTAAGCAAATTTTTCATAACAATTGCTGATATGGTTTGAAAAGCTGTGACTTTAGTCTGATAATATTAAATATGAACATTTAGACTTGCTCTTTTAATTTTGTTGACAAACCTGCTTGTTCCCTCAAAGTGCCATTCATTAATGCCAGGTCTTTCAACTGTTTCTTTTTTAATTCATCTTCTCCCTCATCCTAAAAGGAAATCATAATTGATGATATGTGGAAGGTTGCCATTTATAAATGGCCTTCTAGTGGCAAGAAAACACAAAGCCAAGCCAACATACCACAGGTTGAAGAAGATCTTTGGCTTTTTCAACAGCTTTTGCAAGTCTCAACTTTGCTCTCTCCTCTGTATCTTCCACTGATATGAGCACGTGCAGATCCTCCTCTAAGTGTTCATAGTTCGGTTGGCCCCGTTTCTCTTCTTCCTGCATGTATAAAGAGGATTTATCACAGACGTCATCCTTGAATTCACTATTTTGACAGATATTTGAGACTCCTTTGTACATGTGACAAAACTAACCAATTTTTTATCTTTCATAGAACCTTTTCCTCTGACTAACAGTTTGCATCCAGTAGAAGATTCAACTTCTCTTAAAGTCATTCCCCGTGGGCCGATTACTCTACCAACAAAATTAAACTGCAAAAAGAGATCAAAACAAATTAAAACCTTAGAGGTGTGCAACTAAGTGCATATGACTGGATTCAAAATACATGTGCTTTAAGATTAGCACATCTAAGGTTTGATTCATTACTGACATAACATTAAATTTGAAAGACAAGGCAATTTTCTGAAATCTGCAACATAAATCTAAAATACTACATAATGAAATTTTATAGAATTGAATGTCATTTAATGGTTCATTCAGGTAGCAGCATACAGTAGGTAATCTACAAGAACTACAAAACTAAATAGAAGCTTTTTCTAAAGGAAATGTCAAAATAGAAAGTGAAGCAAGAGCAGAGTGAACTTTACCTTTGGGTATTCTTTGACTGGGGCATAGACCTTTTCTGACAATTTTACTCTAGGCCCTGAAGAAGCTGGAAGTTGAAGTTCCCCAAACACTCCGTCTGGTTCATTCTTGATCACTCCATGGAAGAGCTCATTTCTAACTCTGCTTATTTCTGTACAGGGAAGAAAGTGTTTTGTTTCAACCACACAACACAACTGTTTATTTAAAAGATATTTAACTTGTTTTAGTACTTATTGTGAGAAGAAAGCCAAGTTAGAGGAGAGCTGATGGGGAAATAAGCAGCAAATAACATGCTAACAACACTCTGCTTTTCCCCATAAACACTGAATGTCTTTCTTTTCATTTGAGCCATCCACATCACTTGAAAGGTGAAAAGATGCTCATTAAAGTCACATTCTGACTGCATTTCCAAGTGATCAAAGTTAAGGATAGTACACAGACATCAAAATGTCAATCAACCTGCCTAAAGCCTAGACTGACATTCACTATCACAAGATAAGACTTATAACAATGCTACTGAAAATAGAGTTCTGGCAAATAGAACAAAATAAGAGAGATGGTAAGTTTTGAGCTCTGTAAAGAAATAGAGAATGATGTTTCTTCATCTTCTCACCAGCACAGGACAAAGAAAAAAATTCTGAGTCCCCATGATGAAATGAACCTCAGAGCTTTAGATTCTGTGCTCTTGTTGAGAACAAAACTCAGTGTTAAAATTGTTTCATTTATAATAGTTTAAGACCCATAATGCATTTACTCCTACATAGTACAAACAAGAGCTTTGAATTATTTAGCCTTTTCATGGAATAAAATAAGGAGAAATTTGTGTATATCGTTACACTTTCAATCTAGATGTGACTTTTCAGGAAGGTAGAGATCATATGATTCCTACACCTTACTTTCTTAAAACAAACTAACAATGATTGCCATCCAGTGATTTAATGCCTGTTCCTTAACACACTATGAAAAAACATCAAATTCCCACATAGGGTGTCCATGACAACTCATTTAAAAGAACTACTGTGAATCCAACTTATCATTTCTGTAAAGAGAGAAGTGAATGAAAAGACAAAAATCAATTTAGGTTCCTAATCTTGAAAGCAAAAACAGCATTTTAGTTTAGTTTTGGATATCAAACCTTAGTACAAAAAATGAGCAGGTAATAAAGCCTTTAAAAATATAAATGAATTCTTTCAACAACTTCATTCCAATCTGAAACAAATTCACCTACAGATAATAGTTACCTCAGACCAAAAGCAATTATGGTAGTTTACAAAACATCATTCTTGTTTATCTATTAATGATGCCAACTACAGAAAAATATTCATAAGAAAAGGCAAAGTTGATAAATAAAAACAACAAAAAAAATAAAAACAACTCCTTCAAGATTCTTACTATTTTTTGGTAAACAACTTCTACATTGCATCCAAAACTGCTGAAACAGAATCTCAAGGTTTCGATTAAAAAGGATATGTTTACAAAGCCTAAATTAAATTTAGGAAAGTGGTCAACAGGCATTGGGGGAACATTAAAAAGATTTCATGATTGTTGACAGAAAGTAAAAAAGACAGGAAAAGAGCTGAAAATTGATGCTTTTGATTTATTTGCTTTCCAACCAATAAATCCTGACAAACACGACAACGATTTTAGTTTCTGAAGGCTGTGAAATACAGCATGAGTCGTGACAAAAATATCCATGTCAGTGCCCTCTTTCAATTCAACGAAAATTGCACCCAGCTTAAAAAAAACCACATTTGAAATAAAATGCTCAAAACCACAAATATCCTATTTTTCATCTGAAAAGCTCCTCTTAATTTTTGGTTGCACATGTCCGATTGCCAAGTTATAATTGTAATTATTTAGATTTGCTCTGTTTGGTCAGAATACGTGTCATGAAAAGCATCTGTCCCTAATCAAGATAAAGATCATTATTACACAAATTTTCATAAAGCAAGTTCCTGGGGGTGAATTCCTCGAGAGCCACAAAACGAAACAATTGAACTGGCTTCAGCAAACGCTAAGAAAAATTCTAGGCACACCCCGAATACAACCATTTATGTCCATTAAATCGTACTACATGGTCGAGCGCTCGCTGATAAATAAATCTCAGCTAAATCAGAACAAGCCATCAAATTTTCACAGTTATTTGACCCCGTCAAATTAGAAACGAGACGAATTCCAAGCGTGACGATTTTCCTTCAAAGATAACATGTAATTTCATGGACCGTCAAGCGTTTCAAATGTTGAAACTGCTTCACAAAAGACTTTTCCAAGTAAAAGCTAATGTTTAAGCTTGTTTACATACAAGAATAACAACAAAACACGGTTGCAGCGAACTAACAAAAGTAACCAGTTTAATAAAGCCTGCACGATCGGTCTCCTGACGGCCTCGTGAATACTCTAAATCGTATCTCCCTCTTAGTTGTGAGTTTATTTAGTTTCGGTTTATGCAACATCGTGGGCCAGTACGTAATAAAACAAGAGCAAGCGAGTTATCAAAAAAGTGTGGCTTTCATATTACCAAATAAAATATTCATACATCCCACTGGGTGGAAAGAAATCTAGTTGAATGTAATAGAATACGAGTTAATGAAACAGAAAATCACAACAAGTTTGTTCACAATACAAGCAACCGAGATTCCAGTGTGCAAGTTTTAAGGGGGTAATAAATACATCTTTAACATAAGAAATCCTTCCAAAACTCTGCAGACAGACGAGAGCGCGCGGACCAACAAAGACGCATACTATAGATTAGTTTTGAAGGCAACTGCAAAGAGCGCGTCGACCGACCCAATGTTCATTTTTCAATTTCAGCTTAACTAAATCTTTCCTAGGTACTAAGCAAAATGTCATATGTCCAACAAACCTGAAGTTGATCTCTTGTATTCCCTGGTGTGTCAGTGATGCTAACCTAAAACACGATCGTTGTTCGGTAAACACTGGAAATGGTGTCCGGATGTCGGGCAAACAAATGGAAGATTTATGCTCCACGCTCGCTGGCCGCGATCGATTACATTTTTCGTCGCCGCGTTTTTCGCTTTAAATCGCGTTAGAACAAACTCTACTTCTGAAATGAATTAGATATTACCTCGCGAAGTTACATTTTTTTCTTCTGGGGATTATTTATGTTCATTTACCGATTATTTATAATAACTGCAGTTATTATTATATTAAATTTGAAGTTAACTTGGCGCAACACTGTACCTTGATCCAGCAATCTTTCGGCGTGAAGAAATATCTTGGGCATTTTCGATACCGTTGTTTTGTCGCTGAGAAGTTCATTAAGATATTCAGGAGAAGCGACAGAACAAGACATTGTTGCTGTTATGGGTTAGTAGAACGTAAAAGGAAAACACATAAAAAAGCAATAGCAGTTGTTCTACGCCTGAGCAAGTCTTGTGAACTTCGACATGTGCAACCAATGATTACTCGGCCAGGGAATTGGGCTCTGTTACTCGACCCAAGCTCTTCAGCCAGGGACCTTCAGCCAGCGTCTAAGCTATATATAGTTATTGTCTTACATGACAGGGTTAAATGTGTTCCAATATGGCAGCACCGGCAGCTCCACCAAACTCAGAGAGTGATGAGGTTGACGAATTATTTTCACGGTTTATGTCCGAGGTACTGGTTAGTTTAATCCCTTGTACCAAATTTAATGTTTATTTCCACACCAAACTTTGTATACTTGCCTAAACTGAGACCCCAGGTTTTTGATTACGAAATCTATTGTTGATGTGGTCGCATGGGTTAGCATCTGTATTTGCTCCAAAGGAGAATTTTCATTTTGCAGTGCTAAGATGATAATCAGATAAAGTGCCCCTTTTCTTTCGTGTCAGTTATTTCTTCCTCGGAAACATGAAGAAATTTCTCGGCAGACGAGCGGCCATTTTGGAAAATAGTATGTTAATTTCGCGGGGCTATTTTGATAACGATAACATATAATGTAATCAACTACCAATCAAAATCATACTAACGCTGCGCCCTGATGGTTTGATAAATTTACCTCGGGGTCTTTCACAAGTCTGTACAATATGTAAAAGGTTATTTAGGCAAACCCTTTTTCAGTTGAATGTTTAACCTCCAGGTCAAAGAGATTGAGAAGCGAGATTCTGTTTTAACTGGACCACAGCAGATAGAGAGGCTGACAAGGCCTGGATCTACTTACTTCAATCTGAATCCTTTTGAGGTAAAATGTAATTGAAGGTAATCTTGGATTGCAACGAAGATTGGTCAATTATTCCTGCCTAGAAATAAAAAGTTGAAGATTATCATTCAAAAATTGCCACATTATTACTTTCAATACTCGCAACTTACTTTCAGGTGATTATTTTAAATTTAATTCAATATGTCTTTTTGGTAATATACTCTTGATAAAACTAACTAATTTGAATCAGGATTTTATAGCTTTATGTAAAAAAAATTTGATTTAGTTTTTAGTATTTGATGATTTAGTGTACATTCACTTAAGATCAAATGTAAATCCCGGCTACAGGTAAGGTACATGTAAACAAACTTATTTGTCCCCTTGAAATTTTGCAACAAATGTGCTGCTTCTTAAAACTTGAAAATCTTTGCTCACTTCTTCTGATTTTCCAGGTTCTCCAGCTACCTACTGATGCCAAAGAAGAAATAATAAGAAAACAATACAGAAAGGTCAGTTCTCAAAAAGCAGCTTAGTATTAAGTTCAACCAAAGTTTGCTATTATCCACAGAGTGCTCCCAAAAATGCTGAATTCTAAAAAGGACATGCTTTTAAGCTGCAGCTTCATTGCAGTTCTTTTTACACATAAGGGATTGACTTACCTCAACTAAAAGTGCATACTGATAACTGGAAAGAAAATGTTATAGAAGAGGTTTTCTGAAAATTTTCGGCTTATTTGTATGACTGTATGATAAGATATTTGTCTACTTTGATTTTTCTCTATGACATTGATTATTATAATGATACTGGCCATGAACAAGTTAAATTTATTTACCACAATCTAATCTTTTTTGAAATAAAGCTGTCATTCCTGGTCCATCCTGACAAGAACAGAGATGACTCAGACAGAGCCCAAAAAGCATTTGAAGGTATATTATACTGTTCAGTTGTAAGTTGGAAAATGACACTTTTATTGATTATCAAATTCACCATTTTGAATTTTACCAAAAGGCTTTGATTTAGTCTCAAAAGTTTTCCTTAAATGCATTTGTCTATTGCAAGCACTCAGAGGGGTGCACCTTTTGGTTTGCAATTAGCAGGCATAGACTAGCAAGTGACAGATTTATGGGCAAATATTAAGAATAGGGGTTGTGTCAGTGTCTAGAGAGTTAAACTGCTCCAAACCTCAGACTTCACAAGACTGATTGTCGTCAAGAATCACAGGAGAGTCTGTTGTCTTTGCAGTGAAATTGGCAAGTGTTCTTCTTTTGTGAGGATGATGTTAAACTCAAGGCGCTTTCTTCTAAATTTATTATGTCATGGATAGTAAGGGATGTTGGAAGAGCCCAAACTGCAGGGTTTCCATAAGTGGTTGGACACCAGGTGGAAATTGATTGTCTGTGACGTTGAATTTCCTGGCTTCCTTCAAAATTTCAATCAAAAGAAAGAGTCCCCTGGAATGACATGGCTACTGGTCAATATGTTGTTTAAACATGTAAACCCAAGTTGGTCTATTCTTTTTTTAATCAAATTTTTCTCCAAAATGTGTTATTAATGGAACTATGTCAGTCATTTTTATCAAAATTGGTATTGTCACAGTAAAGGTAGAAGTCAGCTGAAAGAACTTGAGAAAATCTCAAATGTTCTTGGTCTCACATCTTGAGAATGCTAGAAAGCTTGCACAAAGTTGAGGAGAAATTCAAAATGGTGGTTGCCATCTAACATGCTGAAGTAAAAAGCACTCTTCAGTGGTAGTCTATTTAAATCAATTAATCAGTCCAACTTTATTTATCGAGGGTAGCATGAAACTGTTACAATACTGATAAGCTTGTGGCACTCCTATATCAAATAATTATATCCCATGTATATACTAAAAATACCCTATATATGTATAAATATATATGGTACAATAAATTGGCAATGCTAATTTACTTTAAATTGATGAATGTCCGTATTCAAATGGCAAAAGTAGTCATTTAGGTATTTACATAGATCTGAATTTGAATTTGACATCTTAATTTTGTCTTTAACACTGGTTGGAAATGAATTCCAAAGTTTTGCATTACTTACTGAGAATTTCCAACCACCCTCAGTTTCCCTATTAAATCTCTTACAGACAAGGTTCCATTCTCTGTATCAACTTTTCCTATGATGTTTATCTGAATTCCTGATAATTAAACTGTTCATATATTGAGGGCAATCACCTACTAGGCTCTTATGAATGAGTAAACAATTATTTATTTTTGTGTCATCTTAAAATGGAAGCCATCCAAATCTAGGAAAGAGCTTAATACTATTGTCTCTGGTGTCTGCTTTTAATATAACACGAGCTGCACATTTTTGTAGCTTTAGGACTTTGGTGAGATTATCCATAGAACAAGAAGTCCATACAGTAGAGCCATACATCATTACTTGATTGATTAATGAGTTGTAGTATTAGATCCTCTGCTCGATTGGCAAAAATTGTCTAATTTTCTTTAATATGACAATTCATTGTGACAGTCTTTTGCAAAGTTCATTGACATGGTCATCAAAGCTAAGTTTGTCATCAATAAGACACCTAGAAGCTTTCGACACTCAACTTGTCTCAGCTGTTTCCCATTCACTTGAATTGAGAGTTTGTTTTCCATACATTTGCATAGCCTCTTTCCAGTTACAAACATGCAATTTGTTTTTGATTAATTCAGGATCATTTTGTTGTCATTAGAACTTTTTACAATTCCCTCAATGTCACTTTGCAAGTTTGTAGATAGCATGTCTGGTGTATTGTTGACATCACATTAATGGCTCAAAGTTGGGTAAAAGTGAAGAACAGTTCCCAAAGATACTGTCGGCCGTCTGTTGGCCAACTGTCGGCTAAAGTTGGGCAACAGTCGACCAACTGTTGATTGACCGTCGGCCGACAGTTGGCCGACAGTTGGCCGACGGATGGCCAACAGTCAGCCAACAGTTTTTGTAATGTTATAGACTAAAGTGTCGGCCAACAGTTGGCTAACAGTCAGCAGCTTGTTGGTAACCTGTTGGTGACCTGTTGGTAATGTGTCAGTAAGTCGTGTGCTGAAATGATTGCAAACAGTTACTTATTTATCACTTCAATAACTACGTCAAGACAGGAAAAATTAATTGCGGAGAGATAGTTAGTATGCCTATTGCCTAACTTGCTTGCGTTGGCAGCAAAACATGCCCATATTGGTTCGATTTCTTGAATCATTTTGAGTTACCTGCTCTTATCCAGAGTTTTCAAAGTGTTTTCACATTTTTGAGGTATACTTTAATATTTTAATTGTCATAATACGCCACAAAAGGCAATGATCGCAACCTGTCACAAGAAAAGAAAGATTAGTCAGACATACATGAATTATTGTAAACTATGGTTTTGCAATGCATTATAGGGCAATTGAAAAGCTTCCTTTTTGCTACCAAGTAAACAAGCCTATTTTAGTGTAGAAATACAAGTTAGGAAGTAGGTAAATACAAAAATTGATACATACGGTCTGGTTAACACTGTCGGCTGGCTGTTGGTAATGTGTCGGCCGACAGCTGGCCGACAGGTTACCGACAGCCAAACATGGGAGCTATTGTTCACTTTTACTCAAAGTTGTATCATCCACATACATGTCAATGGTAGAATGCTGTACCGTGGCTGGTAAATTGTTCACAAAGGCCAGAAACAACATTCTTGTGGTCAAGATCGAAGAGTAGCTGATCTATCAAATGTATTAGAACTGTCTCAGTCAAGAGGGATTTTCTGAAACCAGATTGAAGTTTGTGCAGTTTATTGTAGCTCTTGAGGTGACTATATAAAGATTTGCAAACATGTTTTTCAAATACCTTAGATAGGATAGGTAGCACAGAAATGGGTCTGTTATTGTTTATGTTGTCCTTACTCCCTTGCTTTTTGAAGATCGGTGTTACTTTGGCAACCTTCCACTTGGAGGGAAAGGTTGCTTTGTTAAGGCAATGGTTAATCAGCCTGCATAGTGGGCTTGATATGGCACTGGCTGTGATCTTTAACAGCTTTGCACTGATCCCATCGTCTCCTGTGGCTTTGTGTGGTGGAACTGACAGGAAAATCTCTACAACCCTTTTTGGTACAATGTGTGGAATCTTTAAAGCATTTCCACTCTGAGTTCCTTTACAATAATTTGAAGCAGCTATGTCTTCACCGATGTTTTGAGCATTGAACGAATCTATTGGTTGTTTAACAAAGAATTAGTTCAATTCATTGGCAATGCTTTCTTTGCCTTTCAAGTAGCCTCGCTCACACTTTATACATTCAATGCTATCTTTACTTGGGTACAATTCATGTGTTAAGCCTTTGATTAAATCCCAGAGTTTCTTTGAATTGTGCTTGTTTTCAGACATTTTCTTGTTAAAATAGGACTTATTACTTTCCCTTATTAGCTTTGATACATTGTTCCTTGAATGTTTATAATTCGACCAATCACTGTCTGACTGGCTATGCTTTGCTTTCATCAGTAGTTTATCCCTTTTTTTCATTTCTCGTTATATTTCACTTGTGAACCATTTAGGACGAACCTTTCTTTTCACCTTTTTACATTGTATAGGCAAGTGTTCATCTACCACATTCTCAAGTATTTTGTACCAAGCATTGATGAAAGCTGTGTCCCAGGGGGCTTCTTTTAATGCAGCATTAAGCTAAGCTTTCCTTTTTCAAGTTTTTTACAATTTCTATAGGTCATCACAATATGCTCGTTTTCTTTGTTATTGTTTCTGTTATTGTCAAGTTTGTATGTTCTGGTCTCAAAAATAGGCAAATGATCTGACATTCCCACTGTCATTGTGTATACATTGTTCATACGTTCTGGGTGACTGGCCCAAATGTGATCCAAGTAAGTGCCTGACACTGGCCTGGTAATTGTGTTTACAAGCTGGACCATACGCAAATCACACAATATTTTCATAAGTGATATTTTTTTAATTTGGCCGAGTTTGAAAAATCTACTTTGAGGTCACCCATTAAAACCATTTCTCTGTTTCTTAGTTGTATGTTTTTGATGTTCTTGCCTTATTTCTTATCATCCTTGACTTTATTAGAAGATGGCCAGTAAATACCTCCAATAAATGAGGAAGGCTTTGATTTATGGGAGCATACCCTCAGCCATAATTATTCTATATCAGAAACTTGAAAGTTAGACCTTTTTTTGACAAAGGTCGAGTTGGTTATGAAAGCCAGAATTCCATGGCCTTTTTTGCCAACCCTGTCCTTTTAAAATAGTGCATAACCAGGAATATTGTAAAATGAGTCTGTTATTTTACTGGAACAAAACATTTCAGCAAGAAATAGAATATCAAGATCTTTGAGTTCCTTAAGAAACATGGTTTTTATCTCTTCAAACTTACTGTCAGTTAGATGCTGAATGTCCCGTGACATAGGTTTAATCCATGACTTGTAGGAACGGGACCGGATTTCTTTGAACATCACCAGACAATAAAAGACCAAGTAGTGATATATGCAAATGCTTGTTGGGGAAGAAGCAAAGCCATATTTGTAATGCAAAGGGTAGCTTGTAGGAGTACTGCATCTTTCGTTGACACCCAAGAAGGGCACAAATACGGAGAAATATCTGCCAAGGGTTTACTTAAACCACCATGTGCTGGTTTAAAGTTGTTGTGAACATGACTTCCATTTTGAAAGAAGAAATGTTGTTGCAAAAGCAGGACTATGATACGCAGTGCAATAGCCCTGACCATCAGCATTAGCACCATATTTCCATTTATAAATAGTGGAAAATAATATCTGGTTAATGTTGACAGAATATTAAATCAATCAGCTCAATAAGCTGTTAAATATAAAAGGTGAAAAACAGGGTTTTTATGATTCAAATTTGTGTATCAAAGATGGAAATTGGACAATGGAACTTAAGTGAATCACAAAATGTTTGTGATCTCACCCTGTGAGATTGCTCTGAAAACTTTACAAAAATGTTGGGGACTTAAGGGTACTTTCTCATTTACCATGTGATAACTTAACAGTTGTGGATCTTTTGAAAGCCAGTAACCCTAACCCTAACAATAACATATTTGTTACTGCCCCATATTTTCTCATGTGTCTCCTAAAATGAAAAAGTGTATTAACTAATAAGATATACAGATTTGACAAGTAAATGATTGATTATTTGCACTTGTCAACCCTTTGATGGGTGAATTAAGTCATCACTCTGTTATCTTAAGTATTGATACATGTTTGGGAACTGAAGCATGTTTCTGCTCCAAAATGCACAAAAATGCATCTGTAACTGACAAATTTCAAACTTTTCGGGAAGCACACATGCTGAGTACCTACAGTTGCTAGGGCAAGAACCATCAAGCCTTGTATAAGGCATGCCTGCATGCCAGATCCAGATACCTTGCTGCTCCATACATCAATGAAACTCCCACATACTTTTATCATTAACCGTTGGGGATGGCTTATGATGTCCAACCCAATCAGTTTGTTAGCTTAAAAACTGACATTTTATTGGCTGATAGAGCTCCAATGTAAACAAGCCTTTGGACTATTTAAGTTTGACTTGAAGTATATCAGACCACCTGGTGTACTGTCAATGTTTGTACTTATTTATTCATCTGTTTTTCTACCCACATCTAATCACTCCAGCTGTCAGTAATGCTCATCAGTTACTTTTGGATAATGACAGAATGAAAAAGGTTCATGAAATTCTTGAAGAAGCACAAGCAATGGTCAAGGCTAATGTAAGTGACTTCTGTCTAGGAAATGGGAATGTTAGATATTCTTCATATATCATTGTCTGGAAAGGCTGGAAATGATCACTTACAACAAAAACCCTAAAACTAATCTATGGGAAAATAAATTTTCAGTGTTGATACTAAATTAATCATGAACATGACACAAAGACATGCATTATACATATATGTGCATCTCTGGGAGAATTCTTAGTGATTCAAATGTATGTGAGGACTGCTTTATGAGTGCAAAGTCCTGAATATTTCAATTGCCTGATAATATACAAACTTGTTAAGTGTTATTATCTTACTATAAAGTTTATAGTAAACATGATTATTGTGCAAAATAAATTTTTTAATTACAAATCATCATTGATTGTTGCTGTGAAATATTTGGCTTAGACAGGCATGCTTCAAGTTTTCTTTGGTTATAATTTATATCTAGGGGCTATATCATCACTGATATGTGTTCTTAATTTTTTCTTTGTTCAATAAATCATATTACTCCAACTTTATTTTTTTTTCATGAATCGATGGAGGGTGTAATGATGTAAGGGCATACTTCAATAGTATATATTTTTGTGAACTGTGCAGCTAAACCAGGGTGTCCTATTTTAGCTTAAGGAAAAGAAAAAGCAGGCAAGGAAAGAGGGCAGAGAGAAGATTGAAGAAGAGGAAGATCCAGATAAGGTAAAGAAACGATAATGTTCAGTTTATCAGGAATTTTACACATATGATCCTTTTGCATGGAGCAAGTTTGTGTTTTAATACTCACCACGTGCATTGTAGAAGAAATATAAGTACTAGTCTATCTGAATCATTATTGTTGGAAGATTCTATAATGGTTAAATAGTTTGTTTCAAGTTAAAACTGAAATATATATCCTGCTTGTTATCTTAAGTGTGATATTTCAATCAAGGAAGTGTTAATAGATGACATTCAGAAGTAATTTGTTCGCCCAGTGTTGACCTTGTGCTTTTATGCACACCAAACTGTCTATGAATAAACCCAAATGAATAAAAAATACATTGTAAAACTGAACTGAGAGTTAAGAAAATCTAAACTGTCCAAACTTTAATAGTTACAGCAAACAACTATTTTATTTACTTGACACTGAGAGCAAGAAATTGTACAAATGAAAACAATACAAATTCATACAGATCACGATTGTACAAACTAGTTTGTAGTCAGGAGGACAGTGTTGATAGCGACACTAATAAATCAAGAGATGTTGTTTGTGGGCATAAATATGTTTTGGATGTGACTCAGTGTCATTTTAGATCTGACAAGGGCTTAAACATTTGTACGCCCCCGAACATTAACTTAAGTCAAATATTATCACTTGGAAGGGATTGAGGAAATAATAGCTGGAAAAATACACAGTCTGAACAATCACAGGGGTATGTAAGCAGGCCAAAATACATTTTAGCTTGCAAAATACACTGCTATGCCTCACAAAGTGACAATAGTGTAGATTTGTGTCACTTTACATGGAGATTTGATGGTGATGATGATGATATCATGACAAGTAAATCCTGTATCTTTTATTGTAGTATAAAGATGATTGAATTAAAACCACAATGATTTCAATATACTTTTGTTTGTATTCTATCTATAGTTATCAAAACTAGTCCACTCCACAACTGTCAAACTGTTTGCTGATTATGAAATTAAGAGGAGGGCACAAGAGGAAAAAGATACTGAGCTGAGGTAAAACTACTGCAGGAGAAAATAGTAGAAAGCAAAGTGATTTGTCACTCTTTGAGATTTAGCATTCCAGTCAATTGGCTGTATTCCTGTTCATGTAGTCCAATGCTTTTGCAAGCATATAACTATATATGCAGCCATAGCATCAATCCACTCTAATTGCATTTTTTAGCAAAACATTTTGTTCATAAACACGAGTTTGACCTTCATACAGGAAGCGACAACGTGAACAAGAGATAGCTGAAGAAGAAGCAACAAAGAAGAAGAAAGAGTGGGAAAAACAATGGGAGGTAAGTTCAATTGAAAATAAGGCATATTCCAAAGTTCAAGTACAGCATAAGCTTTTCCTTTGAAATTAATATCCTTTTGGTGAAAATAAACTTAAGTGACAAGCCCTTTAGTTTGAAGCTGTTTGATGAGAGTTTTCCAAGTTATTTAAGAAACCTATATTCCCTTATCATGCTGTTTCAGCTTTGTAATAATTTTAGATTCGTTTGATTACAATTATTTACTCTAACTTTCATTTCCCTTTGAAAGGAAAGTCGCACAAACCGCGTAGATAGTTGGAGAACGTTTCAAGCTGGAGGGAAAAAGAAGAAAGAAAAAAAGGGTCGCACTGCTTTCAAACCACCTGCCCTTAGACCTGAGAAACGCTGAGCATCAGAAAGTGTTCTAAGTCCTAAATCGCTAAAATTGCTCTCCCTGATTATTCTTTCAACTGTAAATATTTTTATACTCATTATCTGAAGCGTAATAAATTCTGACATGGTTATGTTGCATAGCTTCTTGATACATGAGATCTATGTTCGTTTTATTTGGTTATTACTATTTTGTTGCCATTCTTATTCTTCCTAGGACTCCTCTCTTCCAAACGCAATCGCTGCGTGAAACCAGTTTCCAACCAATTAAGTTAAACCGTTTGGATACAAACCCTGCTAATTTAGCTGAGCAGACAGATATTGTTCAAGAGTCTCTTTGAACTTTTTACAAGAAAAGCTTGTTAAAACATCAGAATATCTTAACTCTCTCACCCCCATGGGAGACAAAAAAGTAATATCTAAGTTTAACACAGACGTGTAGAGAGAAAATATTAACCAAAGAGATGATCGTTTGACACCCAACAAAAAGAGCCACTGAATGCTTATTTAGATTTTGGTGGTGAAGGGTTAAAGCATTCCACAATTCCAGCCTTCTTCTGTTTAATTTAATTTCAAAAACAATATACTCCAACGCTAACCTCAGGACCTACTCATCTGATCTACTAGTATGAACTTCTTCCTTTGAAGAAAGAAATCCGTAGAATTCACTTCTGGTTAACTGGGGTCTGTGGAGAGGATATTTATATTGACCTCATCACCGTTCGTACGTCGTAATCAGTTTTTCTCTTGATTCTACAGAGCCCCTGAAGTTTGTTTCGTTTGATATTTGCCAACATACTGAAACATGAATCGATATTAGCTTTGTTTCGGTTACGAAGGCCGCGGTGGGACTGCACCTTCCCTCCGCCTACATCAAGGCTTGGTGTCTCAGCTATCAGATTGCTTTAACATGAGCACGGAAACATTTACCCGTATAGAGTTTTTATTTTTAATGTGTCTTCTAATGTCGAGGGTAAAGAATATCAAAGTCTTAGCTTTCATACAACTTTAAAGTTCTAAATACCAAGCTTAGTATAAGTGAAGAGCCTGGATTTTGTGAGCAAGAATTTGTAAATTATAAGTCGCTTGTCAATCAAGTACGCACTTCTGACACGAACACGAAAGTGGAGATGTTTTGAGCACGGCAAACTGCTGTACTGCAGAAAACAGTTTGATTTTACGAGGGAAGAACGATCAAAAAGAGTTATGGAAACAAATAATATCGCAACGTTTATTAGGGATCGTGAAGTCAAGGTAAGGTTTTTTTTTTTCTGAATTTGAATAATACACAGCGTTGGAGCGCAGTTTAACCCTACATTTTTTCTTCATTTTTGAATTGTCTTCTCTATAGTCGTCCATCACGCGAGCTTTCCAGAGAAGATTTCAACTCCATCAACCTTTTGTTGAAAGGCTTGGACTCGAAACAGAGCTCGAGGTAATGTAAGGTTTTGCTGAATTAAAAATCAGCGTCATAATATTATCAGACAAACTCTTTCTTGCTAGCTACAATTCAAATCCAAGTCTTTTCAATGTTTATTTTTAGTCTGCCGGGTTTTCTGTCGGATTCAGTATATATATATTTTTTCCTATCCACAACTGAGGCTAAGCAACTGTGTTTTCTAGATTGCATGGTTCGCGGAAGTGTGAAACTTGCCCAGCGTTTTGCCTAATTTGATGCAGAAATCGTAAATCAGTTTTGCCATTCGTTAAGAAAGCGCTTTGAAATAAACAGGAATGTTGACCAACTTAATTAATGCTAGCGAAACTTTGACGTCTTCTTACATAGGACCAGTTGATCTTGAAATTTAGCTGGGGCCACTTAATTCAAATTTCTGAGGTTTTTTTATGGAATTATTTTGTGACTCACAATTGTGGTGAGGATATTGCTTTTTCTTATGTTGTCCTATAAGAGATCCGATATAAGCTTGCCAGTAACGATAATAGACGCTTTAGTCCACGGGAGCTTTCGTGTCATCAAGTTATGTTTTAGAGGAAATGGGATTAATACTCTTTTCTGGATTAATAGACGATCAGAATATTCGGAAACATGTTAAAAAGGTACTGCAGGTTTTAAACTATAGAAGGGTTTCCATTTTGCCAAGGCTCGGTAGCCTGTTTTTGTTACTAATTAAACTATCATGTTTTTCAACTAGGGTCATTCTGGATGTGTTAATTGTTTGGAGTGGAATGAAAATGGAAAGTAAGTGATAGTTTGTAACCAGGTTTCCTTTACTGCCAACAGCAAATGACACCAAGTATTTTAGGTAATAATTATATAATAATTACACAATATTGATTATAATTATTTTAATGTATGGTTAGTTATTAACTTTTAACTGTTGTTTGTACTCTAATGTGTTCACCTTGTGACATGTAAAGGTAAAAATTTATAGCAATGTGTGCTCCTCTTGCAGTCTTCTTTTGTCTGGTTCAGATGATCTAAATGCTATATTATGGGACCCTCTGAGACGTCACAAAAAGTGCTGCATTAAAACTGGCCACTCAGGAAACATCTTCTCTGTCAAGGTATTACATTCAAGAAGATGCTTACCATATAGTAGATAAAAATTTGACTTCCCATGTCATCACTGTACCACTGGTAATATTTAGGGAGTCCTAGAACCTTTGAAGTTAGAGCAATGAGTGATATTAAGGCATGGGGGGGAGGGGGAGGGGGAGGGGGTATGACTTGTTCTGAGGAATAGGCTAGGCGGAAAACTGCAGGCTTGGTTGGATGAGGCTACTATAGGGGGCTTGTATTAGTATTGAGGTTGTGACTGCTCTGGTCTGAGAATGTGATGAGACTGGATTTTGCCACATTATGGTATTCCTCTATGTAACCATTAAAAAAAATTATCCACATTGTGCTTTCTAGTTCTTGCCACAGATTGGAGCTCGAATAATTGCAACAGCTGCTGCCGATGCTAAAGTTCAGATTCATACAGTGGAAACACAAGAAACATCACAGGTATATAAATGTCATATTGGACGTGTGAAGAGACTAGCTACAGCTCCAGATACTCCGTATATGTTGTGGAGTGCATCTGAAGATGGAACCATAAGGTAATTGATCTATTAGCCTAAATATCGATGTAGTAGTAAACTGGTGAAACATAAAGGTGATGTGATATGCATAAAAAAAAGATCTTATTTTCCTGAAAGAAATAGAGTAATAGAAATTTTGTTAAAGAAATAGAGAAAGATGTTTTTTCATCTTGTGACAAGCTTGAGACAAAGAAAAATTCTGAGTCCCCATCAGGAATGGAACCTCAGACCTTCACATTCCATGCTTTGATGCTCTACCAGTGAGCCACAAAGATGCTACGGTGAACAAGATCTATTATGAAGTTCATATTACACAAATCCTGCATACTGCTAGGATCAGCAATGTCAATAGCATTATGTTTATAAATAGAATAATCTATTTCTTTACTGAGGTCAAAACTTACCATCTCTCGTATTCTATTTACAAACATGACATTATTGACATTGCTGATCCTAACAGTATGCAGGACACATGTCATATGAACTTCATAGTAGAGTCTGTGGCTCAGTGGTAGAGCATCGCAGTGTGGAATCCAAAGGTCTGAGGTTCAATTCCTCTTGGGGACTCAGAATTTTTTGTTTGTCCCATGCTTGTGACGAGGAAAAAACATCTTTCTTTGATATATAACTTATGAATGAATGATTTATTTGTGGTATTGTAATATGCTAATAAGGCTGTGTGATACAGAGCATACTGCTGAATGCCTTGTTGGCAAAGCCAGGTTTGAGTTCAATTCCAGGGAGTTTAATCTCATTTAATCTAGTTGAATGAAAGAGTTTCTTTGAGCCCATGATAAGTAAAGATACTGGCTTTAAATTGAATTTTTGTTCTGCACTTGTGTCTTGGTGTTTGTAATTAGTTTATGGAGAGTCTGCAAAATGAATGGCACTAAACTGTTCAAAGATTATAGGCTTCTCTTTTCCTGGTTTGCATTTAGTCAATCCTGGTTTGAAAATAATTGCTGCATAATGTGTTGTTTTCAACAGGCAATTTGATTTGCGGCAACCTCACAACTGTAATACAAGCAGTAAGAACTGCAAGAATGTACTCATAAATCTCAACATTTATGTTGGTGCCATGGCAGAGGCAAAGTGTCTAGCAATAAATCCTTTACAACCTGAACTTCTTGCTGTTGGCTGCAATGATCCTTTTGTGCGATTATATGACCACAGAATGTTAGCATCTTATAGTTTGTCTGCTGAGGTCAAGAGACCCTCTAGTGGTAACAGCAGCTGTACTGAGGATTTAAAGCTTCCCCCTGGTTGTGTTCAGTACTTTGCTCCTGGCCATTTGCCACCACAGCTGAGCAAAGATTCACGGAGACGATTTCGAGCCTATGTTGCCACCTATGTGAATTTTTCACCAAATGGATGTGAACTTATTGCAAATTTAGGTGGTGAACAAATATATTTGTTTGATATTAAACGCCATCGCAAAGCCATGAGGTATCAAGGTTTTAATGGACTTTGTTCATCACCTACATCGAATGGTGTGGTGAAAAACGTAGTAGGTAATTTTGGTATTCCTTCAGGGAAAAATGGATTTTTAAATTCTCTTAATGGATCTACAAATGGTTACAAGGTCCCAGCCTTAAATGGAAAGAAAACTGTCTCAGAGAAAAGATCTTCAAAGCCTATAAGTGGCTGCAGTTCTTCAACTAACACCTCCCAGCAATTGCCCCTGAAAGCACTTCAACTTAAAGAGAAAGGGAATGATGCCTTCTGCCAACAACAGTTTTGGACAGCAGTTAACTTGTATAATGAAGCAATAGTCCATGCATCTGATTCTGCTGTCCTATATGCAAACAGGGCTGCTGCTTATATTAAGAGGGCTTGGTATGTAATGACCTGACTTAGCTGTGTTTTGCAAGATATGTGGGAAAGTGATTATTGTATTACAAACTGACTCCTCATTTATTGTCACAAAGATATTACAAAAAAGTTTAGGGATCAGAATGCCTCATGGGAGTGGGAAACACAGTGACCCAAATGGTCAGCCTGAGGTTTGGGTTCAAGACCTAGCAGGATAGTTGGATTGTGTTCTCACACAACACTCTTAACTCTCACTTAACTCTCATGGTGCTTCTACCAACCAAAAGTAGAAATGGATCCTGATAATGGGAAAGGGATTGCAATGCTAGGGGGAAGTCTGGGAAGGACCAGCTTCACATCAGATTGTGGGGGAGGGACAATACTCTTGGTGGCTTCATACTACAGCATGGGCCACTGTCCTCAAATAAAGACTATTTCTTGATTCATAACTAGGGGAAACTATTGCTATTAACTTCCACTTTGGCTGAGATAACAAAATGCTTATTTCAAACAAATTGTTTTTTTCGTTCTTTACAGGGATGGGGACATCTATGCTGCTTTGCGTGACTGCTACAGAGCTCTGGGATTAGACCCAAATCATACTAAGGCCCATTTTCGTCAAGCTCGATGTTTGTATGAACTACACTGGTTCCAGGAGGCCCTCTCCTGCCTCAATCATTTCAAGTTAAAATTTCCAGAGCAAGCAGAAGGAAGTGCAGCAAAAACATTAGAGAGAGATATCAGAGCTGCTGCATTTGCTGAGACTTGTGGTGGGTGTACTTGGACAGTAATAAGTTCAATGTTATTTCTGGGTCTGGATGTTTGAAAACCTTGATGTATGCTAATTCACTATGAAATATGTAAACCAGCAATTGCATCACTTTCACTGACAATTTTAGTTTCCTAGTGGCAAATTGTCATGTGCAAACTATCTAGGATTGGGTCAAATAGGCTGGTATCTAATGGAAGTCTCAAATTTCCTGATAAAATCAATTTGTGCCTACCTGCTTCCACCTCTGGGGTAGTCAGAGGAAAAGAGCAGAGTCTCTTTCAACAGAAACTCTGATGAAAACTGAACAAAAAATTACAGCCAGAAATTATTCATAACAGGTTTGAGAACAATGTTGTTATGATTGTTTCATTCAGCATTTTTGTGATTAGCTTGAGTCAGTGTTATTCTTAGTGACTTGAGATACTCTTATATGTCTAGAAAACAGTGAAGGAGAGTCAAATGCTCAGTCTGAACCACTTCCAAATCGGCGCAGGAGACGGCCTAGCATTGTGTCTGATCAAGAGAAAGAATTTCGAGCTGGAGCACTTGATTACGATCGGCGGTTCTGTGGACATTGTAACACAACTACAGATATAAAAGAGTCCAACTTTTTTGGCAACAACGGACAGTTTATTGTGGCAGGCAGTGATGATGGTTCATTTTTCATGTGGGACAAAGAGACAACAAATTTAGTGAGAGTTCTAAAGGGAGATGATTCTATTGTGAATTGCTTGCAACCACATCCAAGCATGTGTCTTCTGGCTACAAGTGGAATTGATCCTGTAATCAGATTGTGGAGTCCATGTCCAAGGAGTGGAGATATACAAGATAGACTTATAGATGAAGTTGAAGCTGCTGCAAGGGCAAATCAGCGTAGAATGAATGCTGATCCTTTGGAAGTGATGCTTATGAACATGGGATACAGATCAAGATTCACCATGGGAGAGGGTAGTGATGAAGATGACACTGAAACCCCAATACAGTGTCGTACTAGTTAGACAACAAATTTATTTTACCATTCAATAAAACTAGAACTCACCCAAATAGGTCATGTGTGGATGTAAGATACTTGCAAAATAAGCTGTCCAGTTTTGGACATATAGTGTAAAAACAAATGGAATTACAAGTTTTTACTGATCAAAAATAACCCATCCTCTCTCCTCAATTTCTTCCCTTTCCTTCAGCCATCAATTCATGGATGTAGTCTCCCTCAAGCTTGTTTTTGATTGAATGGGTATCAGTGACAGTGACTTCCTGGTGATGGCTGCAAAGGAATGCTGAGCTTTGGACAAGGTGGATGGGTATTTTTTAAAATCAGTCATGAATGTCATCTTGTTTAAAGTGGTCAGAAATGTTTTGGATTACATGCGATACATGTTTTTCCAGGCCAACTAGGGTAACAAATTTAAAGCCTTTTTTCCAAGAAATGAAAGTTGCTGCCATTGGCCCCTCTAGTCCTTTGTTAAAAGCTTACTAATTTAACTAAGGATAGTTGTCCAATACCAGGTGATAACACATTTGACCTTGCCAGGACAAGTAGCTGACCAGCTGTTTGTTGACCATACTCAGGTCTTCCAAACCCTCCAGAATGTTGTTTGGGAGAGTTTTGATGTCATGGCTTTTGTGTTGCATTTTTATTTAAATGAACCCAAGACACAAATGTCACTGAGGGATAGTATCTTGGTTTTCTTAGATTGCTCTGGTGAGTTTTTGATATGCTAATTGGACATTTTATATGACATCAACAATGAGGTTACCTTTGATTCCAAAATTTATCACTTAATTTGTTTTTTATACTTGGTAGATTTCTTTGTAGAAAAAGCTAACAATGAATGGTACTGAAGTAATTATCAACTATGGAAGCTGATTTAAACTTCTTCGATGTATGGCTGCACATCATAGATAGTCAGAAATGGGGATATGGTTTACAACGAATTTAATTCTCAAACCTAACTTGTAGTTAAGATATTTTTGCAAACATTGGCAACCATATTATTGATGGCTCCAAGTGAAATTTAAAGGTCTCTCCTGTACATTTCTGGGCATTTGTCTCCTATGTACATTTCCAAGTACATTTTTTTTTGTAATTTCAAGTTTTAAGAGTGAAAAAATAAACTGTGATAACATGCTTCTAAGCTGTCTTCACCACTGTAATGAGCACACTCTAAACACAATAAATTGCTGAGAAAATGGTCAAGGCAGTGAATGACCTATATTAGATGTACTTGCCTATTTACTGCCTTTTACCACTGACTTTTTGTGTGCTCCTTTGGTTGTATACTTCATTGCCTCTTGTTATGTTTACAGTCCAGATTCACAATATTCACCCATGTTCTTGTTTTTTAGTCCCATTATTTTGGTGGAATGCTTAAAGCTGCCTTGTAGGACTTGTCAGTCCATTAGAAACCTTTACCCCGAATGGCCTTTAATGTCAAAACAGTATACACTCATTTCTGAATTTTCTATCTTAAATAAGGAGACCAATTTAAGTAAAGGTAGCCCTATTGGCCTATCATTTTCTTTGATGATGAAGATGAACCCTTAAGCTACAAAGGACAAATTGTGATGAATCATAGATAGGCCTGCACCATCCATCCTTTTATTCTAATATTCTAATCAGAAATCTCTCCCTCACAGTCATTATACTTTGTTCAGAAGTGCTCCTAATGGAAGTAGTGGTTTGTGATGAGAACATACCTGCATCAAGACCAAAATTATTATCTAGATATGATCTTTTTCACCTAGGTTGCCTTCTTCAGCTTTGAGTTATTAACTGAAATGTATGGGAAACCTCTGCTACTACCATCAACTATCTATTTCATCAGTAGCATATAAGCTAGGTTGTATACTTCTGGTAATATAAATTATCCTAAGTTAAAATAGTTAAATCTTAAATTAAATATAAATACAACTTTTTGGAATAACTAAATAAAAGATGTTTGATCACTTCCACAGGACTAACTTGTAAATGAAGATATGTGCTGTCTGTAAGAAAGTGGACTTCATTTTGAAGTAAAATTGAAATTCAAGTCCAAAAAGTGCTATAAAGAGATCCATTAGGTAACTTTTGAGGCTACAAAATATATTTAATTAAGCTTTCATAGTGTATGAAAGCAAGTTAAATTCCTAATAGCTAATGATTTTTTTGAGGGCCTCAAAACATCTCCACTTGTCTGGAAGGTAAAATGGCTCAAATATGTGAGGGAAGGGTGTGTCCCAGCCACACACTCGCTGGATGGGGGCCTCAAGTGACAAGAAACAATGTTCCTACAACAAGGAAGAAACGAAACCTTGTAAAAATTACATTCGTTTGTATATCTAAAATCCCTATAGCACAGTGGAAACTAGTACAGGTCTTGTGAATAGGCCAGAACATCATACCTTGTAGCATTGAAAATTAAAATCTCTTGGCAACACCCTCAAATTTAAGCTTAATATGCCAGTACATTTATAACTTTAAGCTTGGTAATACCTATTCCTTATGCCCGAAATGCAATCACCATATCAAGAATCATCTTTTCACAAATTCTCAAATTATCAGTGCCTACTGTTTTCATGATTTAAGGTGGTTCTGATCTATATAACACATTTCCTGTAGATCATTTTCAGTAATAAAAAATGGGGGTCAACAAACCTACTTTCAACTTACAGGCATGTTATACTTCATGTAATACTTCAATTAATTACAGGGTGTTTCAAAAAGATGTAGTGCTGATATTGCACAATTCATGTTAGAAAGGTGATCATCTCAAATTTAGAAATTGGGATTTTTGATATCATTTTCATCCCAACACACAAAGAAGGGTGAAGTATTCGACCATTAAGTAAATGTTGTTTAAAAATGATGAAATCATTTTGAGGCTCTTTAAGTGTTTTTGAAGTAACTGACTGACAAGCAAAGTTACTGTTACTGTTTATTAACCCTTTAACTTCCAAGATCTCATTAGTAATTCTCCTTACTGTCTGCCATACAGTTCTTGTGATGTTAGTTTGGAGAATTTGGTATTGGATTGCCTTATAATCTCCTAATTGACATTTTTCTTTATTCTCATCACTTGTCTGCTTGATATTGTGTTGATATTGTAAGGAGAAACTCTGTCTTGATCACTATGGGAGTTAAAGGGTTGAGTGATGACATAGGCTGAGAAAGTTTATTGCACTATCCATCCCTTGATTGTCTACAAAAAAATATACTCAATTTAATTCACAAGTATCTCTAACCTGTACAGTGCTACTTATTTCTGCTCCAAATCCTCCTGTAAGAGTAGCTTCATGTGCTATTAACAATCTCCCAGTCTTCATCACAGACTAATAAGACAGATAAACCTTTAATTATAAATATCATTTGTAAATTTGTTCCTTTATACAACAGTTGATTTCCCTACAAAGCTATACCTTTGATTTATTTTCTTTTGAGGAATGGATACTTATGTATGGTCTAAATTTTCAGCACATATACATGTAAACTCTGTTGGGAGTTTCATGTCAATATATTTAAATTGCTTTTATCAGTTTTTATCTTTGATGTATACAGATTATTTTCATGTCTCATTATTCCCTACTTGTCTGCTTTTAAAGAAGAAGACTCACTGTCGTTCTCCTTAGCTATGCACCCAGAGACACAGCTTATCTAACCACATCTTTGATGTGTATATATATTGTTGTTATTAGTTTCTTTAGAACTTCTATGCCAGGCTCAATCTGTGTCAAATACTGATTTCTTTTTTACAACACAGCTACACTATAAAGAGACAATATTATCATTTTAACTCTTATTATAATTACATTCATTTCTAACATTTCACTCTTTGAACATGCCTGTTACTAAAATCAAACTACATATTTATATATAAATTATAACAGAAAGATATATTTTGGGAATAACAAAATTACCTTGAAGACGGTGTCTTCATCCCAAGGAAGAATTGTCCTGAGATCAATAAGTTCACAGCTCACTCCTAGCTGATCTTTTGCCATTTTACAGACATCTCGTAAGACATGGATCTGTGTGCCCCACCCCACTACTGTTACATCTGAACCTACAAACAAAAAAACAACAATAATGTGCAATGTTATAATAACAAGTCAAAAATCACTTCACCTCTGAAGGTTTAACATACCCTCCTCTAGAATTTCTGCCTCAGAGAGTGGGATTTCATAGTCTCCCACAGGAACTTCTTCAACTGCTTGTCTGTACAAGATCTTGGGTTCAAAAAATACAACTGGATTCTTGTCTCTGATAGAAGAGAGGAGTAGTCCTTTTGCTTGAATTGGCCCCCTTGGTATAACGACCTGAAAAAGGGTACAATGCAAAATTTTTAGACTCCTAATACAACTTAAAAGGTTGATGGTTAGGGTTCATCATGTTCTCTAATTTAGAGCTGGTTTACATGGTAGTGGGGGACTCCAGGTAGGTGAGGTAACCCACCTAGCTGTGGTTGAAAAATAAGATGTGTTTACAAACAATCTTACAATATATATGTATATATAAGTTAAAGAATCAAAGAGGATGCATCGATTACTCTGAGTTTTGCGCCTAAGTGGCCCTAACCCTAACCCTAACCCTAACCCTAAACAGAACTTACGAGAACTGACAAGTACTTAGGCACAAAACTCAGAGTAGCAGAGAATCAATGCGTCCTCTTTGATTCTTTCACTTATATATATTCAGCTCTGCTACCACAGCATTGAGCACTTTATGCCAAGGTAGACTCTACCCCCATAAACGTGGGGGTAGAGACAGACAGAACTCTGATGAGTGCTTAGGCGCGAAACTCAGAGTAACAAAGAATCGATGTGTCCTCTTTGACTCTTTCACTTATATATATATATATATATATATATATATATATATATATATATATATATATAAATTTCAAAAAGGCTTTTGTTTACCTTCAATCCTGGAACATGAGCAAAGAAACTTTCCACAGACTGTGAATGATAATGAGCCCCATGGCCAACAGCCCCACATGGTGCTCGTACAGTTAAGCTTCCACAGTTGAAAAGATTTCCTGACCGATACCTAAACTTTGCAGCTTCATTCACCAGCTAAAATAATAAGAGAACATCTCATTGAAAGTTAGGGGCAGTACAAATTAATCAGATGACCTTACATATAAAATTTTCAATACAAGGTACCAGTGAAAGCAACAATTATTCATTCATCTTGCAATTTAAGATAAATATAATTCAAGGATGCAATTCATGTTCTGTTATGATAATATTAAGTAAATAATCTCTTAAACTCCTTCATATGTTTTCACTTACAAAAAACTTAGTGTTTTTAAAAACTTACAAAAATATGAGGGCTTACAGTGTACAGTACTTTCAATAAGATTTGAAGTAAGTGCATGGCTACCTTGGTAAAGCACCCGCAGGAGAAAAATATGAAAAAACAATTTTGCTCTCATTAGCCCACTAGTTCCATTCAGAATAAATTGGCTTCAAACTGAGTTTTTTGTGTTGAACTTTGGTAAATGATCAATGAATATTGGTCTCCTTTGTAATAATTGTTTAACTGGTTGTTTATTTCTAATCAAATCTTCCATTGCCGACTTGCAAACCTGCTGCCCGAATTTCACACAAAAAGTCTTCTGAAGGGACATATGGTTACTGGTTACTGAAATTTGTGTCAGGATGTTCTTGTTCACTCAAAATCTTATTTTTCCTGGAAATGTGATATTTGGTATGACAAGACAATACCAATGGTTTTTACTCAAAACTTGTTTATCAACTAAAGGATGTCGAGGTGTTTTATGTCTCATTTGTTGAGTGTGTTTGAAAGATTCCACAAAGTTACAGAAAGATCCAGAATGGCAGTGACCACCCAACATTGCTTAGTACTTCACACTTTCAACCAGCAGTCAATAAAAATAATACAAGCTAATATCCTGTGTGCATCAAATTTCCGTATGCACATGTTCTCAAATTTCAATGTTACTATTAAAACCTTTCTTCCCCTGGCCAAGCCACTGAGATACCATCGTTTTCCATTCATACATCCTTTTTTGACTCACAGTCGCTTATAATATTTGCATTGTAAAGCCACGATCTTTGTTCAAACCTATCAGTCTTCTACCTCGAAATACTGAACTAATTTTATGTGATTTCAAGTCTTTTTTTATTTTATTTTTTAATTTTTTTTAGTGGGTGAAATTAAAAATATGAGGTAGTGAATTCCACCAGTTTTGTTTCTTGGAAAAACCCCAAGAATACTTTTGTCTGCAGAATTGTTCATTGTCGACAGATTTAGCCACCATAACTGTTTAAATATTAACATAATTGAATTAAATCAATCAGCCAATGAATTTTGGCTGTTCCCACAACTCATGTTTCATATTACATCCTAAACAATTAGAAAAAGGTCTTCCTCAATTTTCACTGAAAAAGCAGCTTGTTTTTTTTTTTTAATACAAGGGTTAATGCTGAGTGTTCAATGGCTGTTTTCATTTCTATCTTGAGTTCATAGTTAAGCCTAGGTTAAAGTTAACATCTTTGTGAAAAAGTTCCAAATTTGATTTCCTAGCCTATCAACAAGCAAGCTGTTTTATCATTTTTGATTTTCAACTAGCGGTTAAGTTGAACTGCTGTTGTTTTATTTTTCCAAAAGTATTTCATGATTTTAGTTCAGCACAAAATTGTTTAAAAGACCATTTCAGGCAACCAAAGATATGTACTTTGATTTCACACATGGTCAATTTTTGAAGAACACCCAAAACAAGCAGAAAAAGAAAACTTCTATTGAAAGAATGAATCTAAAAAAAAAGGACCAAAGAATTAAATGAGGTGAACACTCCAACACTAAATTGGCTATTATTTTGAATGTGATTTATTTCTTTTTTTGTTCTGTTAATTTGACTTGGATGTGACAAAGTATACCCAGCGATTCACAACAGAATACCTGCCGGAGCTCCAGCGGGTGCCAGGTCTTATTGAAAGCACTGAATAACTTACAAAACTTGCTGGACAATATAAGTGAAATTTTTTGGTTATTGTTTTTTTCTGTTAGCTGTGCCTATCACCAGAAAACAGCCAGTAAAAATTGCCAGCTTTTGGACGAAAAAAATTTTGAAATATTATATTAAGTCTGATTTTAATTTCCCAGATGCAGTGTGTAATAAACAAGCTTTTTTATATAATTCCACTGAGTTTCTTTTCACCTGATCAAATGCAGGGAAAATATAATCAGCAAACTGAATCTCAGCAATAGCTGTAGCACCTGCTGCAGCCATTCCAATTCCAAAACCAACAATTCCTTGTTCACTGAGTGGTGTGTTGAAGACTCTGTCTTTTCCTGGGAAAACATTGGGTGAATAATGTGTGCCTTAGAAAAACTCAATTTTAAATGTGAACCAGTTATCCACATAACACTGATTGGTGAGTAATATCATACATGCTCAGATTTGAAATTTACCAGTCAGATAAAAAGTTTCTACTAAAAAAACAGTGACAAATGACACAATAGTTAAGGTTCAATCAAAAAAAGTTAGTCACCATATTTGTCCTTTAGACCAACTGTACATCTAAAAACTCCACCAAATGCTACATCCTCTCCAAATACAACTACAAAAACAAAATTTAAACACAGCTTTTGTAAATTACCCAGTTAGTATAGTGATATGTTCAATATTACTAAGTGCATTTCTGGTAGGATAGTCTTCAAACACATCACAAACATACATCATTTTGTTTGATGTTATTCAGTTCCTTGTCTTTAAAATTCAGACCCTTACCCATCTAAAAGTGGGTAGGTACAAACAAAAGACTTTCAGTAAGAAGCTCTGCTTTAGGTTTGGCTAAATGTGCATCTCCATGAAGATAATTTGAAATATTTGAACCAGATATCACAAATCATTCAAAAGGAAATTTATTTACCCGAAGTTGGATCTGAATCAAGAATGATATCCATTGCATTTGTTAAAGACTGAAACAAATTCATTTTTTGAGTTTCTCCTGGAAAGGGATTTATAAAAAAATAGTGATAAGTAAATATGAACCTTCAAAATATCACATATCTATTTAGCTCAATATAATATATACAAATATTTAGAACAAAGGGTAATAGAGGATTTGATATGGGAAGTAAACCACTCTGTACACATATTACAATTAAGAGATCTAGAACTCAGAACTATTATGGCACAGGGACTGGTAAAGTTTTAGGCAACATAAGTTAACATAACCATCTATGCAGCAAGACATAGAAACTTGTGGAAATGTCTCAAACTTACAAATGTTTTATCGCATTTAAATATAATTTGAACAGCTAATTACACACCACAGTTACATTCAAATGCACATGGGCATGAGAAATGGTAACCTACATTTCATTATGAAACAGTTGTTTAATGATGCCTGATTGAAGTTCACATTCTTCAGTCGTAGGCAATACAGCACAAGCAGGATAGCTATGAGAGATAAACTAGCGAGTAGAACATGCCAGTATTGACCGAGTCTAACTGCACATACAACAGCACCCATACATGTATAAGTCATACACATACACCTTTTGGCAGTTCCTCATATGTAACTAGACTAATCCAATTCGATCTGAAAAGGCTGTATGCATAACAAATTAACAAACAGAAAGGTTTCACTATTATCAAGGTAGAGTAAATGGTTTGAACCTGGGGGTAACATGTAACAGTGTAGTTTGATCATCCTGGTGAGTGTAGTAGTTTAATCGTCCAGGGGAGTTTAGTCTTGAGAAGGAATGTTGTCAGCAGTGGTGACTGTCCTTCTCAGGACTACACTCACTCAGACGATCAAACTACACTATTACATTATAATAGTATTAAAAGTTCTGTACATCAAATTATTTGATACAAAATTTTGTTTTCTAGGACAGTATTGAGTTCGATTTGCTCCCCGTAATAAATGAATGGAAACTTAATTAAGGTATGTTTAGTAAAGAGTTTTGTTGGAAGGTGCGTCGCATGTATCGATTGCCGTCAATTAGGAAATATCTGATTTCGACCACCGCAACTTGAGGTAGATATTTCACTTTCAAAAAACATAAGAATTTATAATAAATTTTATCAGATTTAAATGTCTACTAGGTTAATGTAACTTAGCAAAATAAATCTAGTTCAGTCTAAATATTGTTCTCTGTTTGGTTAATGAGTTTGGTTTTGTCTATAGCTTACCATCAAGAGGTGACGGAGAATCAGGAACGAATGTCAATGTTGAAGCACATCTACCATATGTTTGAAATGCACTTCGAGAGCCTCCTAGGGGGTGAGATTTCCTGGGAAAATGCAACAAGTGCGATTTTAAAAGCTTTGACAATTCGCGGACACCCGCCATGTTGGAAATTAATCGATTCCAGTACTACGGATTTTTTAGTACCCATTCTTCTGACTCGGCCAACCAAGTACCTGAATGTTTATATCTTGGCTGTTGAGCTCCGTTAAGTAAAAATTAAAATTTAGATAAAAGTTAAAATTACAAATTTCGAGATTTTACGAGCCACTGTGAAAGTTTGATCAGTGGATCAGGATCTGTTAAATTTTCAGTGACAACCTGAACTGAGATGTTTACAACTACATTGAAGCAAAAATATAATAACTGCGGTACATGCCATGAACCATGCCGCTTTCTTTTTCTTCTTTTCAGTTTGATCAGAAAAGAGGATAAAAATGTTTCGTTAAAAAAGACAAAAACAATTTAAATATTGTGTGTTTTTGTGGTTAAATCTGAACTACCTGTGCAATGAGAAAATTTTCCACAACAAAAAAAAGCTAGGAAGAGAGTGGGTGGCAGACGTCATTATAATATTTGTGTTATTTTCAAACAAAGAAAAATCCAGCATCACTTCTCTATTCAGACCGTTGATAAAAATTTTAAATAGGATATCTTATTGTGTTCATTTATAAGAGAAAAAAGTTTTCCCATCTGTTACAATGGAGAAAAATCGAGAGAGGGGCCGTGCTAAAACATATCGGCGCTTCTTCTAACACTCAGTTTTCAAAAGCCATCATCAGCATACCCACGTTTTTGAAGAGTCACATTCGAACAGAGATACAAGGAACATCCTCTTTCCTGAACTTTTGTTCGATAATAACATAAAAGATATTGATGAAAATAACAATTACAATGTTTAGTTATCGGTAACATGGGAACCATACTCAGTAAAGGAAGCATGAATGCGAACTTCAATTTTTAATATGGAGTACTAAATAAAACGCGATGGGGAGGTGGAAACTTTCATTAATCTAGTAACGATTATCCTGTATGATCTTAAGCAGTCATTAAGGTCTGAAGGAAGCTTCTCAATTCAATTCCGAAGTGAGGTGTAGAAAGAGAATTTTCAGCACAAGTTTGATCCATACATTGATGATAATAATCCAATTCCACCCACCAAACTCCGAATGAAATTTATCACAAGACAAAATCTTTTGAGAGACCACAATGGCACCTGGAAATGCTGTGTTGCCTATCCTCTCGGCTATGATGCCAGCCTACGCATGCGACCTTCTCAGCCAAAAACTTCATTGGATACAACATTAGAAGTGTTGCTTTATTGTTGAAATGATGTGCAGTTCCAAAGACAACTGGTCTCTATTTACTGAGGAACAAGTGCAGCATGTAAGTAGATTTTCAAAAGGGATTTGTAAGTATCTATAGTTGAGTGCTCCGGCAAGGTTTCAGCTGAGCAAGCACGTTTGATAACACACTGAAGATATCAACAAATGTGGCTCTTTTTTCTTTTTTTTGGCGGGTTATTTAGATCAACCGCCTGAGCAATATCAGGACAAAATAATTAAATATGGCGTGAAAATAACCGTCTTATTCGGTAACTAATATTTTTTTAAATAAAACTTTTATAATGATTTACACACCTGTTAGAAAACTTATTGTTAAGGCATGCTGATCAACAGAGCCCACCTAGTGTCTGAGCAAGTTTTTTCTTCTACAATTTTCAACAAAGGATTGCTACAAATGGGAAGACCTTCCTCCTCGCCAAGGAACAATGAGGCAACTGTGTGAAATTTCAGGATTAGTTCGTGAGATCCCACTACTCACGGTTTTCTTTTTGTTTTTGAGTTTTGTTGAAGGTAACCGCGCTTCTTGGAAGTACTTGAGCGAAATATCCAAGACTTTCAGGAGATATATGTTCTCCACAAAACAGCATTTTCTCTTCTTTTCTACAGTTGCCGCCTGAAACCTGCAGCCGACACGAGAGCATGAGAGTCGTTAAAGTCCTAAAAGAAATTTCTTGGAAATTTTGATCTAACAGCCACCACTCTATTATTAGATCGGGTTTATTGTCCTTCCTACATGGATCCGGACTTGCAGTTGCTAGGAAGTAATTCCACGGTCCTGGAATTCTCCGAATAAATTTTTTTGAAGCAGATATTTTCAAAGGCCATCTTTTTAAAGCTTACCAATATTGCCTGGTAATGGCAACGAAAAGTTCAATATTTTTCAGGGCATCGTTAATTCTATGAAGAGGAAAAATGAAACATATTGTTTTTAGAGAAAGAAAATTTCCTTTACCGTTCACAGACGCCCACACAACAATTTAACCCAGGGTTAAAAATCTGTAACTAGAAGTTTCTTAAAAATGTAAATCAGGTTTTAACCGACACCACTGTGTATATTGAGTGGTGTTTTCCTGTTTGCTGTCGCATCATCGGTCAGTGACTTAAAAGCTTCATTTAGAAAGTAGTTCTAAGAACATAAGGAGTGTTTGGGTGATAAGTTTTGTTCATTTAAGGAGTCTTATCTGTGTTAAGTCGAGACACTTTCCGCACTTGTTGTTTTAACTGGTATTAGGAACTTGAGATTAATTGTGCAAACCGCCGTGGCTACACCAATAAATTTCATTTCTATTTGAAATTTCACGTTACACCTGCGACTAATACCAAATTCGCCTTGAAAGAACGCTTATTTCGAAAAGTGATCGGAAATGCCTATATTTGCAGCATTCTCACATCAGTGAAGTGATCGGTGGCCTGTGGTTGGTGTATATGCAAATTAAGCGCCTATGATCGGCGTCTAAGGTTAAAGATCATTAGAGCCCTTCGTCATACCGGAATTAACAGTTTTGAACAGAAGCGGTACGACCATAGCTTAGAATTTCTTGACAAGTACATTCCGTCCTCGACTAACAGTATTGATAAAAGCAATAAAATTGGATGTAATGGTTTCCCTTAAGGAAAAAGAGAACACGACTTGTTACATAATCATTTTGCTCGGTCAAAATATCAACCCAACGAAAAATAAACGCTTCATTTATTCAAAACAAAACCATAAAAGTTACTTTCCCTCTCGGGAGATTATTTCATATTCTACTCGGTACTTATTAATTATGAGACACTAATCGTGGTGAGTAATGTTTCTATCGTATTTCAGTCACTGTTCCAAAGCAAGTTCATCACAAATATATAGTGTGAAATTGCGAAATTACATTAAGCACGAACGTCTAGTTTGGCCGTTCCAAACGGCGTATTTACATAACAACAGTATTCGGGGATTGTGAAGAACTTCCTTCTCTGTTTCTTCACGAAACGAATTACATTTTAAGGCTTGCTTCACGTCCCTCGCACACCAATACGGTGATAGACAAGTATGTTTATACCGTACCTAGAAATAACTACGGGTTACAACGTTGAAAATAAACTACCCTCTGCTCCCTCATTATAAAAATATAGACTCACTTCCAAAGTTCAGAGAATCCAGTGGCGAATGTGACGCATACCTTCATTGGAGGTCTAGTTTCAAAGTTTTCATTGCGGTAACGTTCTTGAAACGTTCTTTAAAAACACGGAACTAAACTGTTATAAGCATAGGTACTTAATGTTTGACTTCTGGTCGATACAGGCACCATGTAACCAGAAGCAGGAACGAATGGATAAGATGCTGTCTTATCGCTGTACACCACCATCGGCATATAACTCACTTCACCGCGATGCTGCTTTCCTAAAAAGTCTATAAGGCGAAGGGTTTGTTTTCGTTCGTGTCCCATGAGGCAAACCGTGGAGGATGAAACAATATGATAAAGAACCATCAAATATTCATATTGAGCTCGCTCGTCTCCGATGAAATGATTTGCCAAGTAACTCTCCAACTTCTGTTGCTGCTGATGGATATCGCTGAAGTCGATAAAGAAACGACTACACATGTATCTCTCTAGGATCTTGATCTCTTCGTAGTTTTCTGGTACATAATTTCGCACCAAAAGATTGCAGTACTTAAGGAGACCACCACCTCGTATTTCCTCCGGGTTACGGGTAGCTATCAGTTTGTTGTCTAAATGATAGAGGGCAAGCTTAATATCGCCGTAAACCGACTCGGCAACAACGGTAGGGAAGAAATTAGGCTTCATCGGCACTGGCGACAGTTTGTAGAAGCCAAAAAGGGAATCGAGGATAATTTGAAACGAATCAACCGAGAATTCAAACTGCCTACGCATCGAGTCGACGAATTTCAGTTCGACGTTTTTCCCTTGGTTGTTCCAAAGCGAGATTAACGACCAACGATCGTTGTCAGTCGACACTTTCACCATCTTTTGAACATAGGCTTCTTTCAAGATGCAGCTATTGATTCTATCCTTCGGTACTTCACTGGGGAAGAAATTGAGAAGCGAGTTCAACACGACACACTTGATCTGCTGTAAGTGCAAATTAGAGCGAATCTCCACACCGAAGATCAAGTCAATATCATTGTACGAACAGTTGTTCTCTGTACTTAAGATATTGCTGGCAGTACTTCCATTCAATCGGAGGTCGCGGACTTTTAATCCTTCCTCTTTAAGGCCTGCTGTCACAGTCTCTATAAAATCTTTGAGGGGTACTTCTAGAGTAGGAAAATTTCCTCGGCCATGAATGAAGACAGTTTGGTTTAATACACTGTGAAGACGAGTGAGCTGGTTGAATGTGAGAACTTGGCAGTTGTTTTTAAGCTCCATATCCGCTCTTTTCTTCTGCACTGTCGTCTACTATAGTAAGAATGTAGAGATCTCTGGATCGTTCGTTTAGGGAATACAAACTGTGTAAATTTACCGATGTAGTGGTAAAAATTTGCCGACGACAAGAAGATATCATGTCGCAGTCATAATTTGCACGATCTGATTGGCTAGAGAGACAATACAACTCAGTCTCTTGGCAACAGCACGAGAGTTAGGGGTGACAGGATATTATTACAACCAATGACATGATGGGGTTTTATCAGCCCACATCCCGCCCACAATTCGTAAACATATTAGATAAAATTTCATGTTTCAGCAAATTGCCTTAGCTTCCTGCCTTTTGGGTTGTATACATTCTCTGGCAGAAAATAACAAGGCTTGCGAAAAAACACTCTATGCGATGATCAAGATTCTCAGAGAGGTTTGATTTCTTCCCGGAAAGTTGACGCAGCACGAAGATCATTAGGGAATGTGCGTCAATAATTCAGATCGAAGGCGTAAGATAGCATCATCAGCCCTCGTGCCTCGCATTATTCATGAACACAAAGGGACGAAATTAAATGAGTTTTTGAACGTTTAAGTGACGTCAGAGATTACAAGAGTTTTATTTGTATACGGAAAAAAACTGGTAGAATTGTTCTCAAGCTCTACGAAAATAAATAGCTTCAACCAATACGCAGTACGAGAGGAAGTTTCACTGCTAAATTAATAAAATTACGATCAATGTCGGAAACTCCTGTTTTTAATTCCGAAATTTCCCAACGGATTGTGCGAAGTATTCGAAATCTCCTTCGTGAACTAAACCAAGGGAAAGGAATTCGTTGGAGTAAGTTTCTACAAACGGGAATAAAATCTCTCCCTCTAAAAAAAAATAAAATAAAATAAATATGCATCCCATCGGAAGTAAACTTTAATCTTTTGAAAGTATATTCCAAAAATCCTTCTTAGAATCATTTATATATGTACAAAATACTAAGTTTAACTCATTTTTTCATTTAATTATACTGTAAAGATACAAAATATTCAAAAGTAAGTCAAGGGCTCAGTAGTAAACACTGATTAAGAGGAAAATCTTTTGTAATAAACAAGATTGATAACCTGAACTAGACGAAAATTTTGTCACGATATTATATCAACTTCCTTCCTTCAGCGTCAAGGATCGTTTTCAATGAAAAACACGCTCTAAAATTTACATTTCAACAACTTGACACTTTCCAGATCAGTTATCTTATTTAATATTTATCCAGATTTCTCTGTTTCTTTTCCGCTGAAATGAGTGCACCAGCGAAACGATATTACTTCAAAATAATTCATTCCTTAGCCGGAGAGATGATTAAAATCCTCACTAAATATAATGGTGGGAACTCACGAACCCACATTTATTTATATACAAGTTATTTGAGCTATGTCTGAAAGTAAATCTACAGAAATATACTGTCAGCGGAACGAATACATCCTTAAGGGAGCTTTTATTGTTTAATTTATTTTCGTCACATGTCTGTCACTAGTTTAAACTGAAGCGCTTACGAAAGATTTCGTTTAAGATTTGCTGTCAAGCTGATACGGATAAATTAAGATAAGAAAGGAATTATTTCGACCATCAAGGAAGAAATACGTTTGAAATCCCCCAAACCACCCCACATTAAACTTCCTACAAGTCCCAAAGCGTTAATTTCCAAAAATATCTTTATTCCTTTTCATATATTCAAAAGTACAGTTTGTTGCTCCCAATTCATTTCAATAAATTTTTGACGCTTCTAGACTTGATCTAACTACATTTGTAATTTACAGTATTAATTATCGTGGATCAATCGAAGAAAAAGCCCGAGTTGAAACACAATATAAATCTAAATGAAGAAAAAGTGGCACTCGCTATGGTCCTTCTCTCTCTCAAGGCAAAATTCGGTTGCCTGTAGCACCTATGTGTTTGTAGAAATATCATCTTGTCCATATCTACCTTGTTCTAATCGTAGATATCAAAGCCTCATTCCGTGAGCTAAAAAAAGACGACAATTCCCCGAGGAACAAACTCAGAAAAATAGAGATACAATCTTACTTCCAAGTCGTCTTCATTAGTTTGTATTAAAAACAGTTCCTTAATGTTCATGCATTTATAGGACTTATCTAATTCATTCTAACACTAATCGAAGTTTTTCTGAGTAATTAAAGAAGAATTCCTCTTATCTCTAAAACTGCCACTTGAAAAAGTGGCTGAATTTTAACGAGGCATTACAAGAATCATTTGAATATGGTCCGAGAATGATGCGGACTGAAGAGTAATTGTAAGCCGAATCATTTTACTGCCGGAATAGATATGGCATTTATTGTCTGAGGAGGCAATAACCGCCATATGTCTTCCAAAAGATGAGTAACTGTCTAAATTTATTGGCGGAATCGGTTTCATCTTAAATTTAAACAACGACTCTTACAGACTTCCCGTGCGGTACGTACTGGCTGGAGTGTGGTAATTATTTCCATTTTCCTGAAAAAATAGACAAGATTAACAACAAACGAAACGACTAACAAAAAACTACTTCCAAAAGCCAAAAAAAAAAAAAAAAAAAAAACAAATAAGAAGTAAAACAAAACAAAACTCTACCGTTTGAGGTTCACGGGGGTAAAGTGTGTCTAACCTGCTCTGGACACATTTTTTGTTTGTTACCAGGGCATTTTTGTTATATTATGGTAAAACACATACCTTCATGTCATACTCTAAGACGAAGGCCGGAATTTCCAATTGATCAGGATCAATCCAGTCATACAGGTACTGGATTCCAGACAAAAAGTGAACCTTATCTTTGATTGAGGAAGCGGTGAAAGTCGTGAAAAACCACGTAACAATTCTAACCCAAACAGTAGGGTGAACTATGTAAAAGGCTTTAAGATTACGACGATACCTAAGCACAAGCAGAAATATGTGTCACTCAAGTCATGTGATACTAACGTACAAATGTTACTGACGATGTTTTCATATTATTGACCAATCCCCTGGATAAAGGCTAGTCTCCCATGTTGGCAGATTAAAAACAATTTAAATGAAACCAACCTCCCGCCAGCTCTAAGCAAAGTGTGATTTAACTCAGTAACATCAAAGGTGAGAAAAACTAACTTGTTATCCACCAAATGATAAATATCTTTCAAAAATGACAATGGAGGCTGATTTTCCTCTGAACTCAGTGTATGCAAGTACACAATAACATAATCCCTGTTGACAATCTTGTCCAATACGGAGATGAAGTAAGCTACAGCCTGAAAAACAAGACAGTAGGCAAAAGTAAAACCCACAACCTCGAACATATGTGGCAATCCCAGAAGTCACCCTACGAGTCGTTATGGTCTGGGTTGGGCTTAGGTTTATCTAAACTTGTCTGGCGATATTGTTTTCGATTTTCAGTATAAGCAATTCCGACCTCCCCCCCCCCCCTCCCCTCTCGTCTGTTCACAACACAGACAAACATACGAATTTCGCTTTTATAATACAACATGAACACAGTTCCATGACCTCATCATCACCGATCGATGTTTACGAGAAAAAATTAAAGATTGCAATTCATGCTCAACTAATTAAAAACACTTCTCGAGTAGACCACCAAAAACAACTCTTAGTATAAGACAAAATAACCGCAGAACAACATACACCATGTCTATCTAAAGGTTAACAAGTTGGGTTTTGATCTGTAACACAAATTCGATCACCTGATTTTGGTGGGTCACTTCTTAGAGGGAGGGGTGTAAGTATCAATTCTGCAGACTTTGACCACCTCTACAGCATACAGGAACAAACCTTATTTAAGTCTACACTTCTTGCTTGAAAATGTCGACCAACAAATACTATAACAGGTCTGCCAAGAAAATCCACACCTACATAACACAGATTTAATATTGTGTGTTTCCAGAAAATATCCATACCCCCACCACGGAGGGAATTGGAAATTCCAGAGGGGTGGGGGGGTCAAAGTCCCAGGAAATTCCAGAGGAGATGGGGGGTAAGAGGCGAAATTTTCGTCCAGAGGGTAGGAAGTCGATCGACTTTCTTCGTATGTCAATTGGCGCCTTTTACCTACTTTAGTGGGACGTTCTGAAGTTTAAGTTGTTAAATTACGATGCTTCTAACAGTTCTGCAGCAAAAGAAAGTTTTCTTTTATCCTTGTAGCGCTTTGGAACATAAATAACATCAAATAAAGAAGAGAATCACTTTGTTTTTCGAACGGAGCCGCCATTACTCGTTACCAGTCTCCAAAGATAACAAACAACAGGAGTGGTTACCTAGGGATTTTCCTCGGTCATAACACGTTTCGCGTTCGTAAAATTTACAAATAACTGTCTCGGTCTCGCAAAAAAAAAAAAAAAAACGTTGGTCTCGCCGTCTCGCAAAGTTTCGCATAAATTTACCATTCACTACCCCTTATTGACTCCAGCCATCTATTAATTTTGATCTGCACTGAGCTTAATTCCGTTGCATCATAATGTGTAGGAGACTTGACGATTTCTTTATGGCTTACTTGCTTGCGATGTTACAATGAATGATAAGTACAGTCGTACCGTAGTAGAAAACAGTTGATAGTAACATTGAGAAACATTAGGATCCAGGGCTTTGTATATATGCGCGTGGGACTGGTAACTAGCCAAGGTTTGTTTATGCACAATCGGACGAAATTATCGACCCGCTGTTAACAAGAATCAATGCTTGTGTGAAGAAATTTTACATTAGAGGCTGGAATTTGGAAAGATGAGTTCAAAATAACTTACTGCTGACTCGGTTTTCTCTTTTGCTCTCTTATTTATGACACAATTTTGTACAAATTTACGTTGCTCAATGTGATTTCGAACGTTTCCATTTCAAGTGCACGCAATTTTCTCAGTACATTGTACAAACTTAACAGTTCAAAAGTGTTTTGTTGCGACTTGTACAGTTTTTTCCTCCTTTCGTGTACTGAGAATACTGTGTTAAATGTTTAAGGATAAGTATTGTATTTAAAAATAAAGCAAACATTAAGTTTAAGCTAGTTAGCGACGTTTATCTTGCGCGTGTAAGCCATCTCTCGAATATACACGCGACAAAATCACACGTCCCTCTTGTTTGTTGTTTGCTACGAGAAAAAAATATATTTCCAGGGGGTATAGGGGGTGGTAGAAAATTCTTTGGAAATTCCAGAGGGGTGGGGGGGCTACCACTGCTACCCCAAAATGGAAAATCCGAAGGGGTGGGGGGTCCTATATGAAATTCCCTCCGTGGTGGGGGTATGGATATTTTCTGGAACTACACATTGTGGTTATTAAAATAATGCCCAAATATCGGTTGCCACACCACAGAGTTAGTGAATAAGTCAGAAAGAACAATTGAAAATTACTCACATTACAACTCATGGAAAAGATATGTTGTGACTGATCCATGGAGGATTGTGTTCCATCAATACTACATCAAATCAATAAATCTGCACTTTCCGATTGATTTAATGGCATAATAACAATGCACTTGATGTTGCCAGAACATAAGAAAAGTTTGTACATCACTTGCCTGACTTTGTGCTCATTTAGAAAAAAAACAACATTTGGATGAGAAATGTCAGTGAAAAGGAAAAAATTAACCAAAAACAAAACCTGATTGGTAGACCATCTTTAGCCTCAGGAGACTTGAGAAATCTTCTGTCCTGGCTCGTCGCAGCCATCTCTGATACCTGAAATAAACAACATCCCTACACAATTAATACAGAACAGGTCATACATGGATACCAAAAGATTCAAAATCAATTAAAACCAATGGCTACAATGTGTAACTACAATGTATGGTGGGGTTGCCAATTGAAGACTTCTCAAATCTCTTACACTCTCTCATGTTGAATCGCATGTTGTTCACTGGGTGATCTTTGTAATCGTTGTCTTGTTAGTTGATCATGATCTCCTGCCATTGCTGAGAAGGAATGTTTGCCAACAGTAGCTGAGTCCAACATGTGAATAGCACCAGCTTCTTCTGCTTCTTCTACATCAGCATCTGCACATGTTTTAAACACTTTCCAATCAACTCACTATTCTATATTATATCTGCTGACACTGGATTAAATAAAAAGGAGGGTTTGTACTTTCTCAGAGCTGAGATAATGGAGCAAATGTACATATTCCTTACCATCATCAGAGTGTCTTTGACCAAGTGGTTTATCCATTATTCTAATTTGTCTTTCAGCAATCACTGGTTCACCATTTTCATTCCCTAGCAAATGCAATGACAGAGAAGAAACTAAATATTCTGCTAAGTCTGCATGAGTAACTTTCAACTGGTGTTAAGGTTGCAACCTTCCAGGATTGAAATTGAAATTATCTTTTATAGTTAGTTTCTCATGTCAGCTGCCGAATCTATGACAGAAAAAGAAATTTCAGCTCACCAATGTCATCTGGAAGTTTATTCAACACATAGTCTTCCTCTTCTTTGCTTCTAGGGAAGTACAGAGGCATGACATTCTTGTATATGGCCTTGCAAAAAAACCAGTAAAAAATTCAAGTAGTTAGGATGAATGACACAAAAGGTTAAAAAAAAAAAAAATTACCCCTTGTACCTCATCAGCATTTTCAGCAGCAAAAATAACAAGTTCAATATCAGAAAACTTTTCCAGAAATCGTCTAACAGTTCCTGCAACCAAAACATAAAACTATCAAATCCTGCATCTGTGTTTTCTAAGAAAAGCTAAAAACATACATGTGGATGTTGACATTAATGAATAACTGTTTTAATCTATACAAGCTTGGTAATAGAACTTTGACATGAGGAGATGTTAGAAAAAAGAATATTGAAGAAAAACAAAAACAACAAAAATAATTACACAAAAAGACATTGATTATTTAATAAGACCCATAGAGAAGACAGGTATACAGGATCAACAATATTATTTTATTCTTCCTTTAATAAAAAAACAAATCAACAAAATCTGATAGCCAAAGAAACTTCTAATCAAGACTTACGTAAAGCTATGTGGGCACCATCCTCAGGGGGGTAGCCTCTCCTGGATGTGTTTATCACACAGAGACCAACTGAGGCAATCCTGTTCTCTCTAAATCATATAATATGTGAAATTAGTTATTCTGTTAGCCATTCTCATGGTATCAATAACTTTGTTACATGGATAAAAAAAGCAAAATTGTTCTTGGAAGTAATCTTGCAAGTCATGTACAAGAATGTTCTTACAAGAGTGGCCTAACTCCTCTGGGTTCTAAAAGATTTAAAATTGTTTCCCATTTCCCTGTTTTTTTTGGCTAGTACTTGCTTTTGATTGATTTCCTATACTACCCACATACCTCTCAAAGGAATCTATGGTTTGCATTTGGTTTCCTCAAAGAATTAAAAATAAACTTTAACCTACCATTAGGTAAGTCAGGTTTGACTTTTTTATTCATGACATAAGTCATATAGACTGGTACTGACCAATAACTTACAGTATTTCCCATGAAATGTCCAACAATTCTGAAATTACCCACCTCACTATTTTCATTACACTTCTGTAACAAGAGAAAAGAGCACTCTCTGCCGCAGTTTTGTATTTGATGTTGTATCGTGGACCCACAGTGTGAATAACAAATCTACAAGTTACAAAATGAGGACTGTTTAACCTCTAAATAAAGCTAATAAGTGATGGAACCACAGGTAAAGTGAATGCAAGATACACTACAGTTAAAACATGACCACATAACATATCATTAAAAGGATAAAAAGTTGCTACCTCAACAACATTTTTGTTCAGGAGTAATATTTTGTTTGGGAGTTTTCATCATAAATAAGCCAGTTATATTTACTAATTCCAAAAATTCACATTTGTAAATTATTTGTATAACACTCATTTTTATATAGGCAAATACAACAAAAAGATGTCCATCCTCATTACAGCATTTTCCCTCCAATTTCAACTTCCTGCATGCATCTATATCTTGATATATCATGACACTAAACATGAACTAATTGTTCAATCTTCATTAGGTGTAACAAAAGTATTGCACACAGTAAAAATGTTACTCAAACATTTGGTCTTGAAAGGTTAGAATTGTAGTGTGAATGAAGGTTATTATATTACATACCTTGCTGGCAGACCATAACCCTTTGAAATTTTAGCTTCTCCAGTCCTGCACCCTGACAGCAATTATGACATCACATTTCAATTTTAAATTAGAAAAAAATGCCAACAGAGATACACCACTTTACAACACTGAACCTGAGTTGCACACAATACTGCCTCACAGACTAATTAACTGATAAATTAAAGGGAAGGAAATTTGAGGGAAAAAATACTACAACATACAGGTAGCTATCAAAAATTTAATACTGATTCAGCTCCAGGACAGTTTTAAAACATATATTGTTCATCTGATGATAAAGAACTAGAACAGACTTATCTTACCAAGTAACTGTGTTTTACATTCCTGCAAGAGTTCTAGACCTGCTGCCCGATGGATTCTTTCACTTAACATTCCTTTGCTACTTAAAGATTCATTTGTTGTGTTAACTATTGCAATGGTATTCAGTTTAGTGATATCACCAGACCTAAAAATCAGAAAAAAATTACTTTAATTAGTCTTTGTAAAATGCAAAACCCAAAGGAGCAGGGAAGTATAGTTAAGTCAAAAGCACAAAACACCTTGTTGATAGTGACAAAAAAAAATGTCCAGTAATTTTACTCTAAATTTGCTGTATATACGAGCCTCTGTTGGAGTAGCTGTTGATGTGATGAGTTCAATCCTCAGTTTCCTTTGCCTGCTGTGAAGCAGGCTATCATTAGTGATGAGATACAAGTAGCAAAGTGTTGTTTTCAGCAAGCAAGTTTAAGTGTGCAAGAGGTCTGCAAGGGTTTTGGGACAAAAATTAGAGCCTGCTAATGGACACCACTGTTTTCCGATTCTAGTTTCATATTTAACAACTTAATAGTGAAAAGTGCCAAAGTTATTTGCCAACAGAATTGGATAAAATAATGACAGCAAATCTCAAAATGAGACATTTTGATCAAAGATAGCTCAAATGATCATAAATTGTGGCAAAAGAGTTGTATGCAAAGTCTTTATATGTAATGCTTTTGTTTTATTGTATGAAAAAATGTACTATAGTGTAAAGGGCATCTAATTAGCTTGCTATAATATATCATTCTCTGTTTTCTTTATCTTGTTGTAATCATTCAAGGGTTGTCATTGTTGAAATAGAGGAAATAATAAAAATAAGAAAATAATAAAACACAAAGTGTGCCAAAGTGCTGAGTTTGCAAGTGCTCTTTCATTGTTAAACATAACAGGAAAATCAGGCTGGGTATTGACTGAAAACTTATTCAACTTATGAAATTCCCATGGGAGCCACAGAGAAGTATTGTTAGTGATCTACAAAGATGTAGACATTCAAATGGTAAAGTGGTCCGATTTTTCAGGTCTAGTCGACAATCCGTGGACACAATGTAAAATAGAAACTCAACTAAAGGCAGTACACAGGTGCTCACAACCTGCTTTTCTATTCAAAAGTACATATTAACAACCAGCCACAGTTTTGACTGTGGAAAGGAGTTGTAGCAACTAGAACCTGCATTTCTATTTATTGTCAGACAACTGCAAAGTGACTTTATATCATTTTCTTTCAGCTGTAGTGCTATTGTGATTATATGTAATGCAGTTCTGTTTCTATTCAATTAAGTTATTGTTTTTGCATTAAGTTATGTAAGAATTAGGTAACTCTGGCAGCAATTTATTTCTTGCCAGTGTACACATTGTTTTTGTTAGATAATTCTCATGGCTAGTTGATTTCAACTACCTAAGTCAGTCTTTTTGTTAGTTTTTGCTAGTGCCTTGTTGCTTTTTGTTTACTGCCAGTCCTGGTTATGCCACAAATTGTAGGTTCATTTCTATTTCATGTAGCTTTGTTGTTATTCTTGTAGTTGTTAGATTTGTACTTGGATTATTCTGTTAATTATCTATTTTCAGTCTAATCACATCTACCCATCTTTATATCTAAATATTCCTCCATCTGGCAAATAGATTAAATGTGCACTCATTTTGCGGTGTTAAACGTGTAGTATTTAAAAACTAGAGTCTTTCAAAAAAGAACTTGACACACACAAACAAAGCACTGGGGAAACCTTAGTCTCAAATCTCTCTTCTTTGAAAATTCAGTAGGGTTGAAAACTCATCCTTAGGAGATCACAAACTGTTCTCCTTTTGGAATCTTTTTTTAAGTAAAGAAAACTTATGAAATCCAGCTTTCATTATTTTGTAGAAAAAAAACATCCTAAACCATTCTTTTAACCATTCAGGTTTCCACAGTATGAAAGAAGTTGATAACAATCAAGTTTATCCATTTGTACACCTTTAAATTTCAAATTTGCTGGAAAATGTTCTGTAAGACTTCTATGGCTGATGTGTAAAACATTTTCACTTTGCTCTGACATCTCTAAATGCAGCTGAGTCCAACCTAAATAGTTTACCCCCTTAACTTATTATAACTTATGACAGTTAGCATGCAAAATATCAACACAATAGTATCCAAATTTTGTCCTTCCCAAACTTTTATTGTGTTCCTATTGCAACTAAAAATAGTTGAAATATGCAACTTTAATTGTATCTTGTTGGCATTCGGGCAAAACATCCTCTACATCCCCTACATCTGGGGACAATTTACTAGTTTTTTCTCATCCTTCCTCCTTTAAATTGATCACATCTCTTCCTTGATCCTTACTTTTAATATTTGAAGGTTTGTATTACATGACACCATGTTTGCCTTTAATCATCAATAACCTACTGGTATGTATTAAAAGGGTAGCACCTCTCTTTTACCAATCTGAATGCTGCATTCGTGGGCAACCACACCATACTCAGTAAACAATAGCCTCTTTTCACTGACTTGTGTTTAATGTCAAGGTAGTGTCTGCTTGCTGTATAAAGTTTCCTCTGTTTATTTGTAATTATGGTGATTTGCAATACCAGGATTAAAAGACATGAATTACACAAGGGCACATAAAATTAAAATCTAAGAATACCTATGGCCAACTTGTGCATAAAGTACTTTATCTAGAGATCAAGCATAATTGTGAACTTGTCATCATTGGTCTGACTTGCAGCAATGCAAGGTTCCTCTTATCTTAAAAGCCTAGCTTCCCAAAAATCACCGTGAGATTCACAATTATGGTAACTATCCAACACTACAGAATAATAGACACATGTAGTCTAAAAAGCAGTACAAAATAGTATCCTGCAGTTACCAAATTTCTGTTTGTAAAAATTCCTCAAATTTAGATGCTGCACTCTAAATCTTCCTTCCCTGCACAAGCCTAATTTCACTATTTTTCATTCTTATATCACATTTTGCCTCACAATTGCCCATTAAATATTTGCATTGTAACACAATGATCTTTGTTTACAGGGTTTTCTCCTGCATACACCTAATAACAAACCTGTAAGTTTTTTGCCTTGGAACAAAAATATCTCACAATGCATTTTAAGTGACTGCAAGTTTTTTTGACTGATTGAAATTAAAGATATGAGATGAATTCCACAACTTTTCTTTTGTCAGAAAAGCACAGGCTTATTTTCATCCAACTCTGATTGATCCAGCTGCCAAATTACTCCAGAACTCAACAAATTTTAATTCATTAGGAAGGTAATAACAAAGCCTAACTTTCAATTTATGCAAGGTTACTAATAGGTTAGTAACCTTTATGCAAGGTTACCAATATGGTTTCATGCTTTGGTGAGTTTGGGACAACTTATTACCACAGTGCCTACATCTTAGTGAGTAACCCTAACCAATATCCCTATAAAAACTCCTTTTCACAAGTTAAAAGGGGGGGGGGGGGGCTACATTGCTCTTTTTCATCTTGACAAAACAAAACTTTTCATACGTTAGCGTTAATTTTTTGGTGTGAGTGTATTTATTCATTAACTGATCAGAGTATCCTTTGGTTTTAAGTCACTTTCATTTCAGTTATTAGCTAAGTAAAAGTTTAACATGTGCGTTGTCGTTTGAACTACACCCGTAACCAAGCCGCCGGTGGATAATCTAACGCATCGAAAAGTGTGATGCAGTATCATATATCTCCTAAAGTAAAAGAGCAGTGAGGCACTCTGCGACAACAAGAACACCATCTTCTCGCAGACACGTCGAACCAATCAAGGAAAATCCGTTTTCAAATAGATAAAGAAATACAACAACACACGGTATCAAATCACGTCCACAAAACAAATCTACGACTAGAAACCTGATAAATTAATAAGGAATGAGTTAATTTGCTTCCTAACACATTCTCACCAGAGTGCTACTTTGCTGTTGATGTCTTGCCGCACAGGAAATGGACTGTGCGTCCTTCTGTCATTGGCCGGCGGAGTCACGTTCTCATAAGCAGGGACAGGAGTCGAGCCCCATCTTGGTATAGAAATAGCGTCCACAAAGCCCTCTGTCACACCAAGGGGATCCATAACACTATTTAACACACTAACCCAAACTAATAAGCAATTTTTTTTTTGTTCCTACACAATAGATCTCTAGATAGACTGACTTTCACGCGATTTTCAGACTTAGAAGATAAGTATTCCGAAACTCACAGACAGCGAAAGACATCGACAGTTTGATGAAATGGCATCAGCTGTATAGTTAGCCAGCGGTCAGCAACAGTTTGATTCACATAAGCCTACGTGGTGTGTATCTAATTTAATTTATTCAAACTAACTTCGTGATCAACCTCTACATACTGTGAGTACTCTTCAGGTTACAAGGTCGAATGGAAACACGTCACTTAACGAACTGTTCTACATCTCTTCGCATCGGTGAATGAAGAGTCTTGGGGTAATTTTCCTTGAGGCCGTCATTTAGTGATGTAAGTGTGTTCACCACGATGACAAACCGAAACACGCTCAAAAATACAACGATACGAACAGGCCCTGAGTAATGCCTCAAAATAAACTTTCCTTTCTCCTTTTTACTTTCTAAACTTTCCTTACATATTTTCTACCAGTGTCTGTTAGTCACCAAAATTATCCAGTGAAAAATATATAAAGGTCACCGTGTGTTTACTGATGCATGTTGATCGAAAAACTATATCGTGTTCTCGCAAGGAACGTGCGCTATTTCTCCAGATTACGTAATTTTGTGTGCAGTACAGAATGCAATGCACAGTGTAATACTGAGGACCTGATAAAAACTGAACTCAGTGACTCAAGATATTAACGTTACTATCAACAAAATCTCGTTTTTTGTTCTTTAGACAGAGAAAGCAGTAAGTTTAATTTACCGGAAAAAGTAATTACAAAATCTTAAAGAGAACGCGTGATGCGGCTGGTAAAATGTTGAAGAGGAACTTGCCCTGATGAGCGAAAGGTGTCGTAATCGGAGAGGCCTACAGAATGTTTTCCGCGGACTTTCGTTGGAATCTCGATTTGCATATTTTGTTTCTATGGCGTCTTACACTACACAACAAAAAGGCATATTTCGCAAAACAAAAGGAAATGCGAGTCTTCACCAAAGGAGAAAGTCGCAAGAGAACCTGAGCCGAAAAACTCGAAGTTGAGTTTTTCTTTTTCCCTAGCTTACTTTCGCAATTGCGCATTTTTCTTTCTTTTTTCCCCGATTGATGTTTGGATTTCGTTTGAGCCATTGTAAATTCGATTTCCCCGTTTCGCGAATTAAACTTTCCCGCGAATTTCAGAGGAATTCTATGTCACGAGACTTGCCAAGGATTTCGATATTGCGTTTCGTTGGTAGGCGGCTTGACCACTTTAAGTGCGCGCTTTGAGGAGGTGCGAAAACTGAATTTCTTTTCAAACTCGAGGTTTGTTTTTACGCGAGTTATCTCTACTTTAACGGATTAATAGGGTAGGTAGATTTGTTGGATTTTTAATGAACATTGGACAGAATGTTCGTCATATATCAACGCACCAAAGGGTGCGAGGCTTTTAAGAAATTCGAAATATATCTCTCGTGATGTCCCGGAGCGAGAGGCTGGTAATTCATTGAAGCAAACGCCATCAGTTTCTCAAGTTTTGTGTTTAAAGGCTCGCACGCGCCTAGCAAAACAGAAGCTATGGGAAATTTTGTTACCTTTATAATCTATAATTTATGAAATTACTGATACATATTTTTCTGCGGTTCCTGTAAAAGTAGCGCGCGTAGGACAATTTTTCCGGAAGGTATTCGATTTTGTTGACAATAACCTTTAGGGCAACAGTACAGCGCTTAGCCGCAAATAGAATCAAGCGAAATGAAGAAAAACTAACAAAAAAATAACAAGAGCTTCCTCTCTTTTTCTTCTCTCGTCCTTTTTATTCATTCAATATTGAACATGTTTCACCAACTTGAATGTTGTGGAGTACTTTGCGTAAATATGATCAGGTTTGAGTTTTGGTGACCGTCAACTAGTTTCAACAAAGTCATAATTTGGGCAAAAGAATAACGGAACCCTCGAGCATATGACATACGATGCAGTTAGTAGGTAATTATACAAGATCCATGGTCTGTTTACCTTCATAATATTTTCCCAATATCTCTGATTAGAACAGCATAAGCAGAAATCAACCCACCAATTGTTTAAAATATACACATTTCGTTCTGATTCAAGACTGGTTTGTTGGCTCCCGGGTCGATTATGTTTCAAGTCTATCAGAACTACCGACCACTAGTGTTTGGCTATTACACTCAGATAATAATTCATGATTTGGATATGATTTCACTTATTTTCACTGATTGTTGAATGATCGGATCCAACTTCCTTTTATTTCGATTTATCTGTGTATCAAAATCACAGCTTAATTAAAGTGAGGTGTTGGATCCGGCTCCGAAGCAGAGTACGGGTCAAGCTGATTATTTCCCAGGGGAAGGTTTTTACGTTAAATGTGGTAGTAAGATTTTTCTTAGGCACAATTGAAGAACAACTTTCTCTAATTTCAATGGTTTGGCTATCTTCAAAAAACATTTCCCATTAAGTTTATTATTTTAATTTAGCTCAAACGACTTGAAGGGAAAGTAGCTCTTACTTTTCCCATCAATGCCAAAAGGCAGAGAGTCTGTCATTAATTTTCACTTTTGAGAGATGATTCCAAGGAACAATTTTCTACTCGTAAAGAGGGGCTACTCAATTGAGAAATGCTTTTATTATAGTGTTAGATGGTTTACTGTAAACCAGATACAAAACGATATATTATACTTGAAAAGAAACAACCAACAAACTTACAACACGTTGAGCATTTTTCGTAAGTGGAAATGAGCATGTCACATTAGAAAATAGTATGAACATATGATAATATAAATGGTTAAACCCGTCTGGTGTGCATTTTATCTGGCTGATCGAGGCACTAGTGGAACACCTTTGTACGGAGATGACACTGCGGTACTTTGGAGCTTCAAGTTGTCCAGTACGTAGTTTTTCTTTTGCTTTACTGTCCTACGTAAGTTGGCGCTATTAGACACGATTTTCGATCGCACATTTGGAGGGCTATAGTCAGCAGTTGTACCGATGACATCATAGGTCCACTGCATATCAGAGGTCTGTGGACCAAATACGCAACGCATTGTTACCAATGCACATAGGCATATCAATTGCGAGAACTATATGCTCTATCAATGACCCTGTATGGCCATTGACCATTTAAGGAAAATGGCGGCAATAGCTTCAAAATAAACCAGCAATTTCCAAAATTTCGTAAAACCAAACGAGGGGCAGAGTTGAATGATCATGAATAGAGGGAACATACTTACACTCGAATTATTTCAATGCAAATAGTGACGGTGAATTTGGTGGGCACGGGGAGTAACAGCTGTTACAAGTAATCACAAGTTTGATATCGTTACATTTTGCTGCTGTTTGAATGCATGAACAAGTATTACAAATAGAACAAACCACGAAAAGGAAATACATCGAAAACAGAAGCTAAATCTCTTCGCAGAAGGTGTTCACTTAGTCTTGCATTCTTTCATCAACGTACGTTTAGATCATTAGCAAGTTGTTTTTCTTTTTATGCGGTTCCGTGTGAGGGAAAGGGAAAGAGGAAACATGCTGGTTTATGGCGGGAAGGCGAGCTGGGTAAAGTTGATGTACTCTAGCAACGATTAGCAAATTCATGTATTGGAACTGATCAGTAAAACCTGAGAGAAAGAAAATATCATTTATAAGTATCACTTGATCAGATTGACTAGCTTGTTTGCTCACCTGAACTACCAGTTTGGCCATGTGCGTTTTGCCGTAAATTTGGGGCTTATACGAAACCTTGATAAGTGTTCCTTCGGTACCTGCAGGAGTTAGTTCACCGGATGTTGGGGCTACTGTGAACTCCGGGTCAGAATTAGGAGCGAAAAACGCTTCAAACGGAAGGGTGTGTCTAATAGAGAGAACGGACATAAATTTTAAGATGAAAAAACGCTTAACATTTGTTTACACGTCTGGCTTGAATGACTGTAAAGGAAAAGCAGCACACTAGGTACATGCTTCCAAAACTGTCCGTATCTTCTAAGTGAATTGTTCAAACTTGACCAATTTTCTCTTCTGATGCAGTTTAGCAAATCCCTCTCTGCTCAATCAACCTACCTCATTTGACTTGTCATTCTGAAACCCACAACTGACTCCTTGTTCAGTCCAACAGAGTCGATAGTAATCGTATCGTCGACTTCCGGTTCAGTGGCAAGTACCCTCAGAGGAAATCTCCAAACCCCACCGGAAGCTGCTGATATCATTAACTGAGTCTTGTGGCTGAAGACAAAAACAGCCACAACACACTATCAAGGGATGTTAGTTACTCTACATCACAATCACGGTCATAACGACCGCCTCTTATATCTAAAAAACCCATGTAATTTAAGATAAAGTCAGAAGTTCGAACTTTTCCTTGAAAAAACAGGCTTTGAATATCTGAATATTTCGGTAAAAAAATCAAAGTGTGTGGAGGAGGAAGGCGGTAAGTGGAAACTACTAGGGGGCAAAGTTCAGACAATCCCTACACGGTATAGCGTTGGTGTGTGGTCGGCAGGTCGCTGCTCTTTGTCAACGTGCATTTGATTTACTGATTCTGTTTACATTCATCACCTACTTACCTGAATGGCTTAAATGGCGAGAATACAAAGTTAAACACAAGAATGATCACTCCTGACACTTGATTCTTGATCTTCCTCATGAGACTCACGCCCAGCGATCGTTCAAGACATGTCTGACATTCTGCATCATCATAAATTAGTTCATACCTACAGGTGTTTTAGGAGGATTTCTTTTAACAATTAAACATAAAACTTTACCACGTCATACAAAAGATCTTTTATTTCACCTACATGGGCCTTCCAGGGGTCTCTTTGGACTCAATGCTGGTTATTTTCCTCGCTCCGACGGAACTCGCTAAATATCCGCGAGAACCACATGTCAAACTACCGAATGACTTTTATGCATTAGAAACACACGACTACAGAATGGAATGCCTTTATGGTGACTGGCTCCAGTAAAACAATAAAAAAGATACATTACGCACTGAGTCAGCTGGCGTTTATAGAGAAAGAGCGACCAACTTCCTTACAAAGGACTGAAGGGAAAGAAGGAAGCAGAGCTATTTAGGAATCGTTGAAAAGAGATAACAATTTGGGTGATCTGTAATATGACACTCCGATCATAAGTTTCGAATTCGCTCATCTAGGCTAATCATCGTCTTAAACCAAAACGAGTTCAACGCTCTAACAGGAAAAATACTCTCATAGTCGTCGCTTTTCAATGCCTCAATATCTTGGAAAAAAAACCTTTGAAACCATCAGCTAGAAATGTCGCATTTTGCCAGTTTGCTAAGGTCTTTTGAAAACTGCAAAATTCCCACAAAGAAGAAAAGACTACCCATAATTATTAGTGTAATCACCTGAATTCCTCAGGCACATTCAAGTAGTCCACTCCATATTCCATTTCTCCAGGTAGGTGGCGCCCTAGCAAATTGATGGGAGTGATGGTAGGGTGACGCCCTAAACCTGAAGTGGCGTTATTGGGGGCCAATCCGGTAAGCGTTACTTCCAGTCTCTCTTCCACTCGGCTCCGAGCCTTACACTCAATACACGGGGCCTGGGATTCCTTGATAGGATATGATTCTGGGATACCTCGGACAGGAATTATCCAGTGAAGTTCATTCACCATACGCGTGCTCATCACGCTTGGATAGTTCCCATTCCAAGTGTCCTCAGTGTCTCTGTGCATGGTCACAGTTATTGTAGCCTCGTGTAGCTGCATGGTGTCTGGTGCAAAGGAGATTGGTATATCCAGGGTAGCCCCTGGTTCTAGAATTATCCCTTTAGCTCGTTTGAGCAGGAGACAGAATACTGAGTCTTTGGGCTGAGTGTCGCTACGCAGGCTTGTGAACAACGAGCCTAAACACAAGAAATAGGGTTAGGGTTTGGAAAAGGGTTGGTACGGAAAAGTGCATTACTACGACAACATGCAACACATCATGTAATATAGTGAAAAATATGGACAAACAATAGTGATAATAAAAAAAATATATAATCATAACAACAGTTATGGTAATAATGGTAGTCATAATGAGACACATTCCTTGCAAAGCTGTATTTTAAAGCCAGGGAGGGCTGGATCTGAAGTCAAATTATGATGAGGATTACTGCTATGCCTCACATGGCCGAGGAAAATTTAGGGGACTTCTGATATTAATCAGAATCGGACAGAAGTTCTGTTTACAGACTGAACTTACCACTCCGTGATGGTAGCTGCTCCTTCATTACAACGTCTACGATGACTTGACGTTCCGTAGGGTTTTCGAACGGAATAATAACAGACGAATTGCCTCCAAGTTGTGAGTAGATGTTGACTGGATCCACAGGTCCTGGCATCATTCCAGTACCAGAGGCCAGAAAAATCCAACTGCCAAGCTGAAAAATAGCACAAATAATTCCAGCTGTGAAAGTATTATCTGTGAAATTATTATCCTTTCCTAAAGCTTGAGTTACCACAAATCGCTAAAATATCTTCAAGAAATGAATCACCTGAGGACAGTGAAAGGAAATCTCCGCGGAGTGCAGTTGTCCGATAGCCGATGGTGTAAATTTGACTGGTACTTCAAGCAAACCACTTGCGGCCAATAAGATCTGTTTTGTGTCACCCAGTTCCAGATTGAAGTTAGCTGTGTTTGAGCTGTGAGGTGTGAGGACAAGAGACTCGTCTGTTGGATTGAGGAGGCGAATCATCTGATAAGTGGACCTGAAATAAATCAATCATTAGTCACTTTATAACGTTGGCGTATGACAATCAGGATTTTTGGTGATAAGCGTTAAAAAACTTTGTGAGAGTAAAACGATGTGAAAAATTGTGATAAGCATCGCACAATATATTCTAAAGAGGTGACACGACCTGAAGAAGTAATTTGACCAAAAAAGTAGCCGTAACCGCGGCTATTACAACAACACAAGAAGAGCAGTTTACTTGATAGTTATTCCAGCTAGAAAGTTTGTAACTCACTTGCCAATCTCGCAATGAATTGGGGGAAGATGTGAAGGATGAGGAGTGGTTGCCTTGAGCATAAGATTGTACCAAAACTCTCCAACTGCTTCATGTTGGAAGATTACACTGAAAACAGAAACAAAACCAAAGTATATTATGTGGTAAGTATTATACGTACGCTCTATCAAACAAGTGAAAGTGAGAGATACTTCCTTACCTGCCTGTATATTCACCAATCACAGTTGGGGCAAACGTCACTTGATATCTGACTTGCTGTAGGGGGTGCAAGACGATTGTGGGCTCACCAGACAAAGCCACGCCGTCAATAAGTACGTCCATAACAATTCTATCTCGGGTTGGGTTAGTTACTGCTATTTCAACTGCAACTGCTGAATGTGCTGCGCATGTCACTTCTAGGGTTCTCTCAGGCTGCGGTCTCGAGGCTTGAACTTCTACAGAGTACCACAAGCGGTAGGGTCGAAGTTTAGGATCATCCATAAGCTCCTGTGATAAGAGTTCCTCAACGTCATCGTTAGGAGCCTTCCTGTAATCCATAAAGCCGTCCTGTTTCTCGTCATCTTCAACTCTAAAAACAACAAAAAAACATACGGTAGTTGCATTGCGATCAGAATGAAGCATCCATAGAATAAAACATCCATAATAAAGCGAGGCTTAGAACTTAATTACTCGTCTCGGATAAATGACTAGAAAGATCTATCGATTCCTTCGTCATTACCTTGCAGTATCAAGGCTGCCAGAATACTTTCCGGATGATATAAAGGAAACGATTCCCTTGAATGTGCCTCGTTTCCAAGGTGAGACAGTGATCACGTGTTCTGCGGTCTTGCTTGGAAGGACCGTAACTGCTGATGGGCCGCTAACAATATCTAGGTCAGTCTTGACCTGAAAATACGTAAACAAATTATTGAAGTTTCCGTCTGAAGGCTGAGAACTCGCTACAGACTGACGTTCAATCAAATATCTGCTTACCTGGAATATAAGTTTATTTTTCGTCACATTTGGCACTTGCAAGCTATAGGTTGCACTAAAGTAAAAAGACAAGTAAAAATATCAAGTGATTTTCTGGAATTTCAGGGTCAGATTGATGGTTAAATGGGGCGAACAAAGGAGAAGAGAGAGGAAAAATCGAATAAGGATGTGAACAGACAAGTAATTAACAAGGAAAAACACACAGCCAGCGACAATCACAAAAAAAGAATACAAATAGCCTATAAAGGTTTTAGTTTGAATCTAATTCCATCGAGTGATAACAAGAGCTTTTGAGCGAATGACAGAACTAAAAATATACACTCCAGTTAATACAAAGAATACTCACCTTTGTTTAGCAGGACACTCTATCAAGATGTGATCCAGTGGATGCGGCTTTTGCCCTGTTCCCAGTAGCCTGTAGACCTGCTCTGCGCCGTCTAAAGTGTTCGTCAACACAAGCTTTCCCTATGAGACAACAAATGTTTAAAGACAAATGAATAAAGAGGGTAAGTTTCTGAAGAAACAGTGGTGCTGCGTCGGTGGGGGAGTATAACAAGATACTTTGGTTTATCAATCGAGTTGACAAGGCAAATTGGCCACCGTAAATAGTTTCAAAGATATTATAGATACATTCACGTCACAGTTCTTAGCGCTGTAGAACTTTATGTATTACTGCTTACCTCCACATGTCCTTCGTAACAGGGTTTAAACATCAAGGGGTAGTTGGTGGTGAGCCGAGATTTTGCTACCATGAAAGGGGGTCCATAGAACCCCTCTCCCTCCAGGCTTGCTGCCAACTGCCAGTCCTGATTACTTTGGTTCACCTGTAAATTCAAATTCAAGTTAACTTATTGACGCTGTAGTGAAAAGAACCGCAGTAATTATTAAGGCTTGTTATCATTTCTTATGAATCAATTAAATAGTGCTCCAAGCTTCCAATCAGACCTCCTCTAGAACAAAATTTGAATTTTTACCGGAAGAGCAGTGAGAAGAAAAATTCTAGTAAACCAATCGTTAAGTATTATTATTATTGTTCACCCATCGACTTAGTCACAAAAGACTCAGATTTTTCATTTCTTACTTCTGTATATCATAATATCAAGTTCGTCTATTCTCTACATCATTGACATTTTAAACCCTAACCCTAACCAAGAATGGCCGGTACCAATTACTCTCAGTTTAATCTGAGAGAGATTTTTGTCTGAACGCAAACCCTGGATACAGATCTCTCCTAATTTCTTTGTTCCACACGAAAAATTGGCCTCTGCCAATAACTATCTGTGATCCAGCATCCTGCTGTTTCTTCACAGTTTAGTGACAGCGACACTCACCACAGGTATGTCCTGAGTAACTGATTGATGTGTTGGTGATGTGAACTCCAACTCAAGAGCTGAGCCCGCGGAAGTCACTGTACATTCCAGCTGATATACTCTCATATCATGCGCTGATTTAAGAACAATTCGACAAGGGTAGTGCCCAGGTCCACTGGGTTGGAAAGTCACTGGCAATGGGACTGTATTCCTCAAGGGTCCGGACTCAGATGTGGCAGAGGTTAACTGAACTGAAGTGAGATTAACCGTGTAACTCAATAAACAAAGTTCTGTAGAACTCCTTATTTTCAAAAGGAAAATTTTTTAAAAGCAACTACTAACGTTAAACAGTCTATACAAACTAGAGCAGCACATCAAGTGCAAAAATTTTCAACAATCAAAACTGAAAAATAAACTCTATTTTGCAGTTTTGATTGTTGAGATAAAGTCCAATAAAAAAGAAGCCAAACTAAGAAGAAGGCACACAGTTTAATAACTTACCACTCTTTTTGTCGATACTCGCCGGTATGATAACCTTGGAGGGAGCCTGGAAATACTTGGAGCTCACCTCTGTGTGGAACTCAGTGACCTCTCTTTCAAGCGCTCTCTTCATTTTAGGATCCCCAGGATGCAAGAATTTGAAGCCTCCCAGGCCCAGCGCAGCCACACTTGCGGTGACAGAACAGCTGGTCAAGGTACCTGTCATCATTCGGCGCTGGAACTCCCGTTCTGACATGCGCTGCTGAGCGGTAATTGCTGAGGTTCACAAAATAAACGACAACTCTAATTCCAACAAACTTACAACAGACAAGAAATAGTCTAAATATAAGTTAATGTGATTAAATCCTGATAACTCACCTAAAGCATTTTCTCTCGCCTCATTAACAAGTGGGATGTACAAGTCCTCTGTAAAAGACTCGTCATTATCACATTTCCAGTACACCACCCTCTCGTCCCCACCGAATGCCCCCCTACCAGCCCTAGCTGCTGCAGCGCTGCTGATCCGGACACTGTGCGGGGAGGCGACCACTGGCATGGGGGAAGGCAGTGGAGGGGTGGCAGTCGCCTCAATGCAGTAGAGAAACTCGCCAATCTTCTCATTAATAAAGAGGATTGAGCACTGCCTGAAGCCAACATCAAAAGGTAAGAAGTGAATTTCTGCTGTGGCGCTGCTGTTAGCCTCAAGGTAAATGTTTTTGATGGGTGACCAAAAAGCACTTAGTGTAGGAGGTGATGAAGGAGCTGTTGAATACAACAAAAAACGGTTAGAGTGATACACGAAACAACTGAACTTCATTGTACACCACGGGTGGTTCAAAAAATGATAAAAAAGCAAACCACCGACTTTAAAAAGAACTATCGTATATTAAGTGAACCACATAGTAAGAGGTGTTACTGAAACCAGAAAGCTAAGGTATAAGCAGATTTTTTTCGATATGGTTCTAGTAAGGATCCTCTTTTTGTGCATAGATCAAGATGGAATCCCTTCTTTCAATATTAACCCTGTCGTTCTCTCTCGTATCCAACAACGGCCTATTAGGAGACGTCCGCCATTGACTCATGATCAAGATCCCTGGCCATGTAAATTAAGATCCTAGCAAGTTGAAGACAGGTCCACACCCAGCTTAGCCAGGATATGCCATGGCGATCTTTTTAAAACTAGTAGAGTAGAGTCGAGAGACTGACCTGTGACTGTCTCCATCTTATGTTGTTCTATTTTGGGAGCAAATTCTCTTCTTGGTGATTTGTTCATTTGCCTGTGAATAAAAAACTACTGAATATGAAAGCCATCTTGACAGTAATGAACACTACTTAAGCAGTAGTCATCTATCTATCACTTCACGGGTTTACTACAAATCAACTTAACGACCGACTCCCAAGTAGCTCAGTTGGTAGAGCACTACACCGGTATCGTAAAGGTTATGGTTTCATATCACTTACAGGCCTGAATTTTTTTTAGGCCTTATTTTCATTACTGCTTAAGCAGTGTTCATTACTACTAAGATCGCTTTCAAATTCATTTCTTAATCCGCAGTTCACGTATATGATTTTCATATATCCACAGTCAACACAACAGTGTCAGTTTGTTTGTGTATCGATACAATCGAATGTAGTAGAAATTCATTCCCACAAATAAAAGAAACAACGTCTAAACCATTACATACCCGTGATCAGTCCTTGACCCAACCTTCTTTAAACTCTTGCTGGATTTTGAGGCCTTCACTTTGGGCGGTGATGTTCCTAGGAACAAATTCCGAGCTTCTACCAGTACAATACGAAACTCTCCGGTCGACGGAAATGGGTTGGTGATGTCAAAGTTTACCTTCTGAATTTGGTAGCATGGTGACTCACTTGTGATTGTTGCCTTCAAAAGAAATGTTATAATGAGTAATACTACTAATAATAGTAATAACGGCTAACAATAATAATAATAATAATAATAATAATAATAACAATAACAATAATAATAATAACGCGGTGAATGTTTTCAACTTAAGAGTGAAAGATGATAGTGTAGTATGATCATCCGGATGAAAGTGTTTCAGAAAAGTGGAGTTGTTAGTAATGGTGAGGTGTAAACTGAGGAGTTGTTTGTCTGTTGACTCCTGTGAGTCTGGTTCGTGTAAACTGATTCATTAGTTATTGGCCGTTAAGTAGCTGGCTGTAAAAATCAAGTAACGTAAGTCAGTCGTGATTGGTCACTTTCAATCAGTTAGTAAGGTTAGATTGCTGGGTTCATGTCTTGTAGAAGTCATTTGTATGGGGCCAGTAATAGTCTGGACAACAGTTCATTTCATAAATATCCTCATCCGGAAGATTATACCATACAAAATATAGTTTAACCCGATATATCACAAACTGTTTGCCAAAAATCGCAATGTGAACTACTCAGTATTAGGCAGTCAGATATGAAATGTCCTTACCACAGGCAAAATGTTGTTGATACAGGTGTTCAAAGTAAACACCAATGTATTACCACATGGACTTCCTTCACGTTTTCCAACTAGAACCAGAGTTGCATTACACGGTCTGAGAAAACGGCTCTTGAACTCAACTGGCATCTGTAGCTGGCCTTTAGGTGACACCTAACGTAGAAAATACAATCACTTTAAATTACCTCACTAAATAAAATTGCCTGACATTATCGTTAATGTTATCATCACTCACCTGAATTGTGTCTCCCATTGGTAACCAAAAGTCCGCCGCGTCCTTCCCCGCCAAAAGAGCTTGATACACGAGGGGTTTGGTGCTAGGATTTTGAAGTCGAACCTATTGTAAGAAAACGACTGGTTAAGCCTCTCTAATGGCAGCCTAAAGAAAGCGAGGTTTATTTACAGGGCTAGAATAAACAAACACAAAGCCTTACATGTTTTGTTACTGTATTATGCAGTGATCCTTCAAAGGTGACCGTGGCGCGTGGCAAGTAATGAGGTAAGCGCTGGTACAGATGAATGCACAGCAGGACAACTGCGATAGGGTTCGGCTCCGTTAGGTCTGTTGGCTGCAATAACAGCAAAAATAACCAACAAACCAGTCAACCAATGGTTATGTTATTGACAGGATACACATCGCAAGTTTACAATATACGTGGTGAATGAAAAGTTGATTGATCAACGACAAGAACACATCCTATCAAAACTAGTTAAAAGAAGCTCTGAAAGCTTTTATGGTGTCAAGTTTGGACAGAGAAAAAGACGTAAGATAGAAATTGTAAAATAATCAATCCCGCGCTCTGTTTGGTAATGAAGGTTTTGCAATGTGGAATACGATAACTTCTGAAGTCATTAATTTCTAACCTGAATATCATAGTCCAAACCAATGTGCCTGAGAGCCTCAACAGCCTTGATCACATTATGCAGGCACTGTTCAGCCTTGCTGGGCCGAGTGTACATGGAATGAAGATGGGTTGAAATCTGCGAACATAATAAGTCATTAGCTCAGAGACATAAGTACCCTCCCATTCACCAACATGCATAAGCCATGATCAAGGCTCGTCGCCGCTGTTATGTTCTCGCAACTGGTAATAAATGTTATTAAGTGTTGAGAATAAAACAAAATCACTCGTAGAGATAAAAGCACATGGTACATGAACGACATCTTACCGCAAACGGCACATGAGCGCTCACAAGAGTTGCCAAAACCAGTCCATCCATGAAATCGACATCGAAGTTCACAATCCACCGGCACGGAGGACTGGATCCTGCAGGGGTAGAGGAAATTCTAATGAGAGGTGATAAATAACACTCACACCAAAGGTGGTCTGAGAAATAATTACGAAACGTTACTCATCCATCAAAACAAATTTAGGTTTAGGTTTGGGGTTTAAAAAACACCACCCTCTGGCATTTAGATAACATAATCAGGTAAAGACCGTAATAACAGTCAACAGCAGAGTGTCTGACCGAGCAGGACTCACCACCAATAGCAGCAGGCCAACTGATGTTTCTCTGGACATTATAATGATGGTTGATCCACGCTAACAAGATCCGCTCTCCCACACTATAAACATTGCTAGTCAGTGGATCGGGATTCACTTCAGGCAGTGGAATATTCTTGTTTGGAAACTGAAGCTTCTTGAACTGATGCGGGGTGATACGGCTCAGTATTAAAACCTAAAGTGAAATATGAGAGGGTAAGTGAAAATTCAGGAAATAATTCAACTAAAAACTCTAATAAAGAAGTTGCAAGTAAAAAAGGTTATCAAATATTACCTTAACGAGTTGTAGCAGGATATGAGTCCATGCCTGGGTAGAGCTAGTCTCAAACTGTGCTACTTCCAACTTGCTTATCCCTCTTTCCTTGCTGGAATCTTCTTTATCCATTCCTTTGAGTTTTCCATGGATTTTGTGCCAGCGGATATAGTCAGCGGTATCTAACAAGTCTTCTGGTTTAACATGAGACACCATTGCACCCTGAGTCCTGCATGACAGTCAGACACACAATTGGTAAAGAAATTATCATCAGTATACATTTAACTGTAATAACTCCCGAGTGACAAGTGTGCATTGCACAGAACAAGTAGTAAGTACACCAAGAAACATTTTATAATATCTTTCATGCAAAGAAACAGTTGCACAATTAGCAAACGGATTTGACTGAATAAAAACAAATGTACATTGTAGGAGGTCCCAAGAAAAATTCTCCCTGTTTCGTTTCCCACAAAACACTTAACAAAGAAATTGATGACAAGAGTACCTCAAAAACGTAAGAAGTGTGCTGTACATCCAGTGAACCTGTCGCACACGATCAATTGGACAAGTTGGAAGAGTAGATGCCAGTGGAATTCCTGGGACAGGACGACCACACATATGACTGATCAGATCAAATGCTGATCTCAGCTCTATTTTGGAATTATTATCCCAGTTTGAAGTCCTTGCAGCCCCAGTGCCACCAACTTGAGGATCACTTGTGTCCTGGAGGGCCGATCGCAGAGTCTGAGGTATCGATATTGGGTAGGGCCCACCAGACCAGCCCTGGCCAGAGAAGTATCTGGAAAATATATGCGAGAGAGAAACTAATCAAGTTGTGCTATGATGACGCAGACGCAAAAACGGTAAAAGCACTTTATGCGGTTATAATTTCGCTCACCTCTGCACTGCACCAACAACTTTCCTCATGAACTTTCTCTCATCACTCTCAACTCCAGGCCCCAAGACAAAGGTCCCATTTGCTTCAGACCCGTCAGACGGCCCCCGAACAGGGCCCCCTGGTTGGGATTCCCCGTGATGTGGCGTTGACGGGTAGGTTGATGACGTGGCTTCATTACTTGACTCGGGATATGTTGACGTGCTAATACCAAAGCTAGTGCTTGTTGCACTTGTTGAGGCTACTGTGGGGGGACGGTTGGGGGTTATGCACGGCATGAACACAGGTTCCCCAGGTGGGAAGTCTTGGGTGTCTGTTTGTTTATTTTTAATGGATATTGCCTTTTGTTCACAGACGATATGAAAATCAGTTTGATGAGCAGCCAGGAAGGGATAACAGGAGAACAAACAGTTATCAGCAGTGGCAGTCACAGGCAGCTCATACCTAAAATGCAGAAGACATAGATGAAAATACTTTACGTCAGTACAAACGAATGTGAGACGAGAATCAAGTATGGTTGTCATAGGTAAAAAAATGCTATTGCACTTTGTTGTGCTTAAGGTCAGGTTAATCAGATATGGATTACATAGAAATTGAGTATTGCTTAGCAAGCTAAGGACCCAAGGTAAGCTCCTTCAATTTATTGTCATACTTTTCCTTTCCATCTGTGAAGACGATAGCTGTGTTGCAAGTAACAGGGCTGGGGGACTGGAATGTTATAGTACAAGGAATCACGCAAGGTTGTGTGTTGTCATCGTTAGTACAACAGGGCTGAATTGACTGTCCACCAGGAAATGTTATTTCCAGCACTGATTGCAAGCTGCCATCCTCTAATTCTACTTGTGGGATTTCACAGTCTAACACTGAAGCTCTGAAATGACAAAAGTAGAATTACCTGAAATCAGGAACATATAATCTAGAAGTAGGTTACATGCTTCTGATGGAAATAGGTAACCAATAATACATAGCCAAATTAACACAAAAACAATGGTCTAAGGAACAAAAATGAAGATAATCTTTACGACCTTCAATAAGACTTGACGACAAGCAAACTTATAAACTGGTAGCCCCCTTAGCTGAAAAATTGCAACAGTAAGTAGAAGAAACAATAAGAAAGAAGCTATAACTGTAGGAAAAGAAAACAAATTGAATAATAATCCTGTGTGTACTATACCTTCTGTATCCCCTTGCAGTAATGTTGAAGTTCACTGACACTTTGGTACTAAGAGGAACAGGCATTAGCCGAATACTGTCAGGATAAAAAGTGAGGCTTGGAGCCAGCAGTTCTCCTCTGAGGGTCAATGTCCGATACGGCATTTCTCTATTGCCATTTAATATTACAGGAACATGTGCCACAAATAACCCTGGGCTTTCTGTGGAGATTAAACAGAAGCTTACATCAAGGATGATATCTCTTAGTAATCTCAGAGAGCTTTTTTTTTTTTTTTTTTTTAATCCCATCACTAGGAGACACTTCCTCAACAGCTAAATGTTTCCATCATATTTTTCAAATACAATTTTGGCCTGAAATATTTGTCACTTTCTTTAGCATGAGCATACTTGAATATTAAACTTCACATTTCTAAAAGGAAGTGAAAGTCAAAGTGAGAACTAAAGCGTTTATCAACATAAGAGTTATCATCCGAGGGGAAAGAGTATGCCCTATGGTAATATTGATACATGTAGACTTTTGTCCCAATGGCCTAATGGTGGCTTAAAATGTTTCTTAGTTAGCTATTGGTCAGAGATGACAACAACAGCATCATAACTGATCTTAACTTATGAAAAAGCACCACAAGGCTTGCTTACGTGGAGTGAACAGAACTCCCAACTGAAATGTCTCTCCACTTTCCAAGGTAATATCAGGAATAACACTTTTCTTCCCTGCTGAGGATGGTGTAAACGGTGACCCTGTTCTATGAAGAAATTTAAAGATTCCATCCTCCAATAAGGGTCCTGCAGCTTTAGTGTGTAAAGTCCAAGACAGGGGTTTGTCACTGTTGTTTACAAACAAACAGCCCTGATAATCAGAAACACATTGTTCATTAACACTTTGACAAGAAAAGACAAAATACCTATTGCTGAATATGAAAATATATCTGACTGATCACTGTTATTGTAATCATCATCATCAGTAAAAAGATTATCATTTAATCATTAATTACATATTAGTAAGCCCAATAATAAAACTCTAGTTTTATGTTGTCCAATCCACAACTCACCTGAGCACGTCCTGCCCCAGATTCAATGCCAAGTTCAAAGTAACCAGATGGAAGATGGAACTCCAAAACAGAGTGTGAAATCTGTAGTGGGGGACGCAGAGCTGTTGCCACTATGCGTCGACTGGGAGTGGCCACGCCAGCTAGGGATGGTACTGGGGTTATGAGCTCAGATATGGTCCAGTTCATGTGTGAGGGAGCAGGTGTTGGGGGAAAGGTTGAAGGTGCTGGGGTGGGAGCTACAGTGTGATTGATGCTGACAGGAATAATAAAATCATAAGATGCAACCTGAAAAAACGATAACAATCTTTATCAACTTAAATATTAATTATAATTAATATGCAGAGTTGTGAAAAAAATATGTGATGGCAGAAAAATCCTTTCATTCAAAACATTACATAAGTAACTATGTACCTCCGAAGGTTGGAATTCTAGAGCACATTCCAAGACTTTTTGACTTTTTAATGAGACATAGTAAACACCATTGCCATCATCCACTGGATCATCTGTGAAATTAAAAGACAAAAACAAATAAAAATTCTGCTGAATGTTAGAGATGGCAAGTCAGACAGACTGATTATCTGGTGAAAACAACAGAACAAACAAAAAATCTTGGTCTAATGAATTTCATGCAAGTCAGAGCTACCAATTGTATGGAAGGTAGATACATACCCTCAATATCATTGTCCAGAAACTTGAGTGAAAAGTCCAGGTATCTGCTCAGGTCAAATACCATGTTGGCTTGAGTGCGAGTCTAAACATTAAAAACTGTCATTACCACATTGATATGTGACTTAAGTTGTAGCAAAAATATTTTGTTCAATATACCTTGTTGGTCAAGAGAAATTTAATAGTTGCCAATGCACCACAGTGGACTCCACCAAACTGAAATAAATTCTGCAAAACAAAGTAATCCATGAGCACTTTGAACCAAGTATGAAGAATCATGTGAACCATGCAGTCAATGACTCAATTTAAAGAAATCAGTCTATGGGATTTCAATCAGTTTTGTCTATACTAGTCAGGAGTAAGATGACTCAGGTGTAAATTGTGATGCCATAACAACAAAAACAAGAGAGAGAGTAATATGGAAAGATCACCAGCATATTAACAACAGTTCTGTGAACTTACCACATCGATGTCCACACAAGGAGGTTCTACTGTGCCTCCCACCCTTAGTGAGATGGTCTTCCAGCCTCGCACATTCACCTGAATGTGAGTATCAAACTTGTGGATACTATTAGGGGTAAACTCCACCTGAGGATTAAAAAGATGCATGTAGGTGTTGTAAATTAAAAGCTTATGAACCAATTGAGGCAATGTATAGAGTTTTTCCTTTTATTTGAACTTTCTTCACACAAAATACATCTGTCTCCATAATTCCTGATAGAAAACTGATTAAATAAACTGGTCATGTCCAAATTATTCCTTAAAACCGTTTTGAACCTAATTGAGAGGGACCAGTAACCATACACTGAGATTACACAAAAAGAAATGGCATGGAAATTACCTGGAGTTCTGCTGTTCCCCCAACTGGAACAACTCCTTCCTTTGGGGAGATAATCATGCCTGGGATAGGACAAGTGTCAATCACCTAATTTATAGTAAATAAAATTTAGAGTTAACCATCTGCAACAAAACAATCTGTCATACATACACATTACTTCAATACACTCAAACTCAACAACTTGCAGCTAGATTAGTATCTAATCAAACTTTTAGAAAAAAAATTGCTCACTTTCATTGTTGCTCTCCTAAAAGCCCTGATACATCTTCAAGTATGTTATTTCATATGTGCCTTTTCAGCTGCCTTATATATCTAAAGTATTAGATGTTTAAAGAGAACTGACAAACCTCAAAGTAAGCATGGTTCTGATTTGTGTTTTGAAGTGACACAGACTTCACTGTTGTTAAATGAAGTGGCACTGAGCCAAACAAAAGCCTTCTTTCCACAAATGTGCAGTGAGTAGAGCTAAGCTACAACATAAACAACATTTGGATTTAGCTGATCTAAACTAATCACCACTGCCCCCTTCCAAACAATTGGGAGTATACTGGTAGCAAATCTAGACCTGCACAATTAAAATGCACTTTAAGCACTATTCTGGTGGAACATGAACAGAAGCAGCAAATTAGTGATATCAACTGGCATTCCGTATGTGTACATCAATGTATAATTACCTTAGCTACACAGGTCAGCTTCAAATCACTTCCTCCAGTCACATGAATGAGGAAATCTGTTTCCTCAGGAGCAGAAAATGTTGGTTGATAGACAACCTCACATTCCAGGCTAGTAAATGCATCAACAGTGCCTAAAAAACATATTTTTAAAATCAAATTATTCATTTGTGTGACTCTTCACTGAGTATTTTTTGATAATATTGTTTCAACTGTGTGATTTATGCTTTTTAGTTCAATTCTTACAATTCATAAATTTTTCATATCACAGTTTCCTTAATATATTTTTTCTCTGTTGAAGCTCAACAAAGCAACATCAGCATTAGGCAAAGAGATCTCACAAATACAACATAGTCTTCTTGTGCAAGGAATTTAGGCACCTGTACATGGCAAACATAGGATTTGCCTTCTTAAAACAGGGAAGACTATAGTATGATGCTTCTGAAACAAATTGTATTATTCAGTAACTATAAAGAAAGAAATGGAAAACACTGTTATAGCTAAAAGGTAAATCTCTATTTGCTCTGTAAGTAAAACAGTATACCTATTGATGGTCTTATGGAGAATGCTGTGCCCCTTTCATTTACAACAGGGGACCAAGAAAATTCAGCTGGGTAGTTTCTTTTATTTATCAATGTGATGGAACCTCTAAGACCTGCAAAAAAAACTCACAAGAATCAAGTCACAAACACTGAAATTAAAGTACCTCCAGCTATTTGAGCAATTTCATCCAGGAAAATAATGTTTAAAAAACCCCACCCACCTGAATCAGCCGATAAGCCTGGACAGGGTCTAAGCAGAACTTTATCACCTGACAGTTCCAACGCTACTGAAACAACTTCTGCCAAGACAACAATGTGCTGACGGTGATAGCCATTAATGCTATAATTAATGCTCCTACAAATGAAATAGATTTTAAATGATTAAAAAAACAGATTTCAAACTTTTGCTGGATATCAGCAAATATTTCTCTTACCTTTCAAACCTGCCCCTCACATTTGATTCAAACATCATTGCCAGCTTTGCAACTGAGTTTGGGGGAATTACTTGTGACAATGGAGATGTTTGACGAAGTTCACGACAGTCAATCTACAAAAAAAAAAGATTTTATCTAAGCATAAGAAACTCTGAAATCCTTGATTCAGACAAAAGTGATAACCTTAATATTGCTTTTGTCTATGGTGTTATATGGTCCCATCATGTTGACTAAGTAAAGTGATCCCCAATGGAATATACTGAAAAATCTAGTCAAGGTTAAGCTTACCAAGACCACAAACCATTTTGAGCTGGATTTAAGATATTCAGAAAGTCAAACAAAGAAAGAATACACTTTTCTTACCTCAACAACAACATGAATGAAACTATTCAAGTTGTTAACAATCATTAGATCTTTACTGCTAGCAGAACGTAGACAGACTTGTCCAAAGTCCATCAGAGAAGGACCTGAAAATATGAAAAAATTATGAAAAAAAAGAAGGGTAGGAATGAGTCATTTGGTGACAGAAAAGTGTAAGGTACTTTTAATTCAACTTATCATTTCACAAATAGTGACTTCTGTTGTATTCCATTCAACTTACCAATATCTACAAGTTTTAATTCCTGTGGAGAAAGTACTGAGGAGCAGTCATGCTTCTCCCTTTCTGTCATTGGCACAGCATTCAAGCCATCACTCAACTACAAGGGAAACATGAAAACCATAAAGTGTGTGAATGTACATGTATGTTGACACTAAGAGATATTAAACTAATTTCAAAAGCACATTTAATTGATTCCAGGGGTTTCAAAATGAGCTGGCAACTGCTGGAGTTTGATAAAATGTATCTAGTTGCTTTGGTAAAAATAATTACCTTTTGGCCCACAATGAACTTTTCACAGTCATCTGCTTTTGCAGAGTCTGATGCCTACTTCAACAAATTTTGAAGCTCTTGTTGGTTCCCCAATATCATTTTTCTAAGCATCTTTTAAAGAATATTCAATAACTTAATTACCACAACAGATTATTTGTAAATTTCCTCACTTTTTTTGAAAGGGTCTTTGACTTTTCATCTGCAAGTGCCATGGAACTCAATAACTTCACTTCATCACTAACTGGAGAAGGAGCTGTATAATAATGTAAGAAACAGTCACTACTAATGATCCTTAAACTTGAGTACCTATCCACTTCCTGGCAGGCATTCTGAAAACCTGTGCTAGCCCACAGCACAGTCCGTAGACTGATCCATGGAATAATTTATAGTCTGGCTCATGGACCACTTCATCAGGTCTACCAGACTGTCAGTTTTTAGAAAAAAAATGCTAGAGAAGAACTAAAAAAGATGAAAAGATTGGGGTGCCCTGATAGTCACTAGAATTGTTTCAAGTTATTCAAAATTCAACTTCTTTTCTTTGAATGAATGAGTTGCCAGTAATTGGATCCTTGTGTCTGTGCACAGATTTCTGGAATTGCCATGGGGCAAACATTGTAACTCGCTAGAAAGGAACGTATGGCAAAAGTTTGGTTGAAGATCCAAAAAAGTGATTTTGGCTTTTTTGCCACAGTTTTATCATAAATGGATAAAGATAATGTTAATACCAGGGAAGTGTTAGTTTTTGTTGGAATTACCACGAAATATGTTATAAAAATACTGTAAAACTTCTCTCCTTGTGTAAGGTCTATTGTGAAATCGTCATCATGTAATGGTCTCGAAATATTTTAGCCATAAATAGCTGGGAAACAACTCATTTAAGTCTTTCAGTTGTATTTACATAAGTACAGACTGTTTTCTGATACTTGTTAATGTATAATAAACAAATTACGACATTTGAAAATGTACCTCCTCAAAGGAGGGAAGTCGTTGTCAGCAGAGATGGAAATTAAATTATTTTTACCCAGCTGTTGCTCTCTGAAAACATAAAATAAGCTATGAAAAACATGAGGAAATCACTATGTCAAGTGATAGTTTGTTTGAGAAAAATTTCAACGGTCTTTGAACTGCAATTTTTCCTCTCGAACCACTTGAAGGATCTTGTCAGGAAAAGCAAGATCATGGGAACTCTGGCAGAAAGACATATCACCAGTTGTGCATCACTCCTTAAGAGACCAATTTGTATCACTCATCGTCACAGAAGAGAGGTTTCAGTTTGAGCCAATTATCAACACTGATTCGTTCTTATTGATCACATCAAAGAAGCAGTGTAGGACTGGTGTTTTATCACTTTAATGTATGCTTGAGCACACCATATCAATCTCCTGCTGCCTTGAGGTAACTTTTGTGGCGCTCTTTTGTACTTCCTTAAGCTTCCAAAAAAGCTAGAAGTATAGACTTAAAACACCTCCAAAAAAACTGAAAAGGCTTTGTTGAGTTATTCCTTGGCAATTTATTATTGGTTTTTCTAAATTTTGAGACCATTATGCTATGTCAAATTCACAATAACCTTTGCCTAAGGACACAAGTTAATCTGTAGATTTTATTCCATATTTTATGGTTCTTCAAACAAAAACTCATGCTTCCCTTATATCAAAATGACCCATATCCATTTCTGATAAAACAGCAGCAAAAAAGTGATAATCTCTAAAATAGTTTTTTTTGGACGTCAGAACAACCTTTCACTGTACAATTTGTTCTTGTGAGTTACAATGTTTGCCCTATGGCAATCCCAGAGATCTGTTTGCAAACACAAGGATCTAATTACTGGCAACTCATTCATTGTGAAAAGTAGACTGGTCTGCCTCCTGACAGTTGTAATTTAACCACTTCATTCAAGAAAATTATTTACTTGGAATCTATCTCTGGTAAGGCTTCTTGGGGGAGAATTCAGAGAAAGATATTAAATATTTACCTTTGACTGGGGATGTAAGCTCTTTTGCTGAGATCTTGGGAGGTTTTAATCCTATGGCGCTTTTCATTCCTAAATCAGTGTCATTATTTAACTGATGAAAGTCACTGCAAATTATAATAGGACAAGACATGTCACTCAAAATGTAGATTCTGTACCATATAAGATGCAGTATATAACCTTTATGTATGTGTGTACACCGAGCACCAGCTTCACTTGTTACTCCCAAATACAACAATTCAATTGTAGCAGATTTCCAGGTAATTTCAAGTATGTATTCACAAAACTAAATTTCTGTGAAACTGCACCATATGCACTTTCTCCACTTTTAAAGAAAATGGCATCTGGTTTTCTTTAAGGTCAGATCTGGCTTTGGGCACCTAACATCAGTCCACACCAACTAGCCAGACTACTGTCAATTTAACACTGAAGGGGTTCATGTTAAGTTCCCTAGAAATCATCTCAAGTTTTTCTCTAGGTACTAATTACCCTTCTGATTAACATTGATATTTAACACTGTCAGGTATCTACTTTACATCAGGTCCGTCCCACATCTGTACACATCTGTCATACTGGTGAGATGAGCTCCCCTTCTTGATTTATGGAGTCAGATATAAAGTCAAACAGAATGCTGGATTTAATGCCATTTATTTACCTTCTGTTACTGTCAGCTCGTCTACTTTTCCTCAAAGATTTAATGTAGTCCAAATATTGTTGCTTATGTTGCAATCTGAGTTGTTCTTCCTCCTCGGTGAAGGCATAATCAGGGTCTACATAGGTATACCTCTCAATACCTGTGAATAATGTCCTTGAAAACAAAGTTTTCATTCAACTTCTATCTTTTTGTAAAAAAAATGTTCTATTAACTACACATAGCTGCACAATTGCAAAATAAAAATATTGGAATAAAAGGATCAGTCATTTTAGCTGCAGGTAAGGAGAAAAACAAAGTTATTTTTAAAATCAGGATTTGTATGCTTAATTACCTCTCCAAATGTGGTTGTTTGATGCAGGAATTGTAATTTTGTATAGATACACTTTGTTACTCACTTGACATTTTCATTTCTCTTTGCTGGCCGGACACTGGTTGTACGATCATTTGGATGGGCAATCTGTGGAACTCCAGGTGCTGGTTGTGTTTTGAGTTTATTGGTTGTCCTGGTTCCAGTACCATGAAGAGTGATTGGAGTGGTATATATTGGTACCAGCCTGACAGAATAAATCAATAACTTAAAGACATAAAGTACAAAACAAAAGCGAGCACATAAACCATACATCAATAGTCTTGTTGTTCACTGGGATCTTATTCACACATTTAAAACCAACAAAATAAAAAGAAGGAAACAAAAACAGCAATGGCTGTGTAAATTTTGCATTTCTTTGCTCTAAAACTATACAGGAGCAGGCAAAAATATATATCCTTGACTTTACAGGTTATGAAATATTGAGCCCATTAACCTCACTACAGTAGGATCCCCATCAAATGAAAACTGCTCAACAGTGCCTCCTAAAACCTCCAGAGGAACAACTGGCTTAAATGATCCCATCTGATTGGGCCTGAAAGTTAACAGCACATCTAACGACTTTCCTGGATTAATATGAGCTTGTGATGGTGAAGAATGGAAGTGTGCTGTTGAGTGTAGGGAAAATATCAATGGCAAGCTGGCTGATTCATTGTTTACAGTGCACAGTGCATCAACTTGTTCACCAACTGAACATTCTCCAAACTTGAACACAGGACTAGGTGAGATAGAGAGCAGCACAGGCAAAGCTGTTCCTAAGACAGCAACTTCAACTCTAGATCCTGAAAATCATTGTGATGAAAAATGAGTAGGAGTTTACAAAAATTAGACAATTAACAACTTTGGCAAATGCAATCACTCATAAACAGAGAAAGGAGAAGGGGCACTTGATACAAATTTTGGCCAAAATGGGAGGGGCACGTAATCAAAGAGATGACACTAATTTGAGTGGAGATTCTAATCCAAGGATTTAGAGTGCATTAAATTATCAATATGTATAGGCAAAAATGATATGTATTGCAGGTGCTAAAAAAACCAAAAACAGGACACCAAACAAATGCCATACAAGAAACAAGTGAACAGCCAATCAAGACAAGTTTTTTTTTAACAATAAACTTTTCAATCCTGGCAATATTAAACCTATGATTTTTAATTCATTCTTCTCACCTCCATTGCCACTACCACCTCCAGAAACACTGCCAACGGTCTCTATATGCATAAAAAGAGTGTAATCTTTCCTTGGGGGAGGTTGATCACTAGCCTTCCATCCTTCCCTGGATTTTGTGTATCTTGGACTAAATCTGAAGTGAATCTCTCTTTTTTCTTGTGGATAAAGGATCCCCTGGCTCGGTAAGGCAGTCACCAGTGTTGTCAAGTCATTAGCATTTCCCAGTTCTTGAGCACTTGTTTGAGAAAGTAACATTGCTGTAGCGCTCTTGGTCAAGTCCACCCCCTGAAAGACAGACATGTAGAATGATGCCAGACAGTATACCAATATAAGCAACATTGAATTTTCTGTAAAACTTCTTGAAAGTTTACACTCCTCTCTTATCAAATACAAGGAAAAAAACTTCCCTAATTCTCCATGTGCTGTCCACTCAACCAATGTCATATCCACTAATAATGACTTCCTCCTCACACCCACTCCACCCAAAAAATTGAAGTTTATCAAAGTATATGCATTCACATTGCTATCCATCTTTTACTTCTAGCTCATGATAGTACTTCATATTTATCTCTCTATTTAATAATGTGTATTATTAACTGTACATCCCCTCATGGATAGTGGTTCTTTCTGTCCCCACTCCCAAAAGGGTATCACATACCAGTTCCTGTCCCTCTCCACCCTCTTCCAATATAACAACAAAATTAGCAACATCTGGTCCATTGTTATAAATAAGAAATGACTGAGTCTGGTCAGTCCCATAATATGTTGAGCCAAAGTTTATTGTTTCAATTTTTTCTTCTGTATCCAAAGTCAACAACTCCAGAGACCGCTCCACTACATTCCCAATGATTTGAAGAGTTGTTGGAGATTGGCCTTCCAGTTTGACTCTGCAAAAAAGCGTAATTTTTGACTGATCACTAGAGGTTTGATGCAATGAGTTGTGAAATAAGTTAATATGTTCTTTGGTTTGCTCCTTACACTTTGTTTAAAGGTCTCTAACTAATGATAATCATTTGATGCAAAACAATAAAAAAGCTGTTAGTATTCACTTACTGTGCATCTTCATTTAGCTCCCCTGGAGTCTTGCTTATAAATTCAACCTTAGCAAAATGAACTATAATTAGGTACAAACAAGATCAAGCTAAAAATGGTTTAAAGTGAGCTGAAGGAGATAGGTTAAGAACCACAACTGAAATAGCTTTATCTGTGCAATAGAGGGAATCCTGAAGAGAAGGGAAAGCAGCCCTATTCTCTGCTAAGGAGAAAAAGAACAAAGACAATGATCATATGATACCTGACCACAATCAAGTATTATTGTGATTTAATTCTATTGAACATCAAATCTGGCAGTGCTCTGTTCAGTTATTCCTTGAACTCTTTTAGCTAAGTCCATTTTCCTGTTCCAAAATACTTTTAGTGACTTTATATTTAACGGTTAAACTCACCTTGACAAACTGTCTTGCTCCTGGCTTAATAATGCCACCTGATGGCATAATTGTGATTGGCTGGTTGCCACTGTACCTTATTTTAAACTCTCCTGTCAATGATCCCTCATTTGTTATATAAATTTCACGCATTAAGACTTTACCATCAGCTACTGTCACACCAAAATCTGCTGGACCACTCAGTTCCAGCTGTGGACCAGGTGTATATCTATGATCGATAGTAAATTAATACCCTGTCAGCAATAGGAAGTCACACTCAACCTACTGCAACAATGAAAATTCACATAAAAGTTCCAAGTCTCTACTGTGGGAAACAGTAACCTTAATTACGTGTGACACCAAAATATAAAAAATACACTTTGAAATATGTAATATTAGTTTGGTTCAGCTTTTTAAGTTCAATAAAGGACACTCTACTGTAAACACTAATGATAACATATCATTTAGTCACAGGCAATCAAGGAAAAGTCATCAGTTTAAACTCTATAAACGATTTTGCCATACAGATATCTTTAAGTATTCTTTTTGGCACAGATATATTGACACAATTATAACAGTTTACTGTCATCAGTAGTTGAACTTGACTCGATAAATACTTTTAAGAAAGCTCTAAAATCAACATTATTTAATAACTAGGCCTATAAGTATGAAATTATATCATTCTATATATTATACATCATTTAATTATTCATCATTTCAACAGAATTATTATCTTAGATATATCTTCTTTACTTAGATTTTATACTTAGTACATAGATATATGCTTGTATGTAAAATGTTTCAGTGGGTATATTTATATTGCATAGTAATATATAGATTTAGCCAAGCCTAAAAGCGGAGCTTGCATTTTTTTTTTCCCACACAACTTGTCCTGGCCAGGACTAGAACCCAGGTCGTCTGACTCGGAGCCCAGTGCACTGACCACTGGACTACTGAACAAAGCCGTGGTGTTGGCGTGCCTGCGGTACAATTGACCATGCACGTCAAAAGTAGCACCTTGTGCAGTTGTACGGTCGTACGGTCGTACGGTCGTACGGTCGTACGGTCGTACGGTCGTACGGTCGTACGGTCGTACGGTCGTACGGTTGTACGGTCGTACAATCGTACAGTCATACAGTTGTACATCCAAATTTTCTTGGCTTGATGGGTTACTACTATTTTGTATAATTATGGGGCTATGCTCTGCGAGCTCCGCTATTAAATATTTATATCTGGGGCATAGTTTATTATGAGGATTAAGTTCCTTCCTTCTATAAACCTTTTGAATAATAATAATATATTATATATGTTATTATTTAAATAAAGTTGTTATAAAAAATAAAAAGTACTTTGAGAAAAAGTGTGATGCACTGGTATGTACCATTGAATGGGCTAAAAAGAAGGGGTGCTTAGTTTAAGGAGGGCACTTGATCGATGGGAGGTGCTTATATAGTTAGCAGAGCTATAGGACAAAGATTAAAAGAACAGTCACTGCACAAAAAGGAACTCTGCAAGCACATGGAGAGAGAAATAATTGGGATGGAAAAGAAACTATTCATCTGCACCGTTTGAAGTTTAATAGTTGTAAATTATGTGGCAATAGAAACAGGTTTTCCTTGCATCCCTACTACTTAAAATGGTGAGGGAGGAGGGGACACTTATTTGTAGGGGAGGTACTTGTTTGACATTGTGGCCTCAGGGCTGGGCACTTATACAAGGAGAGGGCACTAATTTGGGGAAGGGTGCTTATTAGGGTGTGGGTGCTTATTTTAAGAAATATACAATTTGTCACTCTCAGAATAGCATCTACATCATCATTGGTCCTAAAGTCATTTCTTTCCATAAATTAACAAATTAAAATGTGCATACTAATCTTGATGAAATACTCACGCAACAAGAGGAATCTCCACAACATCATTATCAACCACTAGTATAACTCTGTCCTGTGCATCTTCACCTTTAGTAGTGTAGTATTCAACCAAAGCTGATACTTCTAGCCCTGGTGCAATGGCATGGTCTGGATTCCTTACTTTTAATCTGAAACTCTTTTAAATGATAAAAGAGAGACAATAATGAACGATCAGTTCCATATCGGTGATGATGACAACCGTAAAAATTATCAAAAATCAGTTGTACCCTCATCGTCGTCATTATTTACAAAGATGATAAGAATTATGTTTGAACCTATATTTAGATGAGCCATTATTTTCAATACTATCCCCTCACCTTCCACGGATGGAAAAACTGACCAGAAAGAAATGCACCATGTGATTTAACCTTAAATGTAAGCTGCTACCAAAACGACAAAACAAGTTCTGAAAAGTACCACAATCTACATTTCGTACACAAAATTGCGCTTTATTATTGCCTCAAAATGAATATCTAGGTTTTGCAAAATTTTTCCTCTCGTCTCTATTATCAAAAATTTGACCAGTCTCTTACGTTTGACGCAGGCCCGTGAAATCGGAGGCTCTTCGATGTCTTGCTCAAGTTTTGAACTGTCAGTGTCATCTGGTGAACAACGTCCGATTCAGCATCGAAAAATTCCACCACAGGGGGGACAATTCGTACTCCTGCCACAGTTCCCTCCATAGCTTATGGCTTGACTCAAATTCTATCGTATTTTCCAACTCATTTTATACTCAAGACAGACAAATTTCTCCATTACAACTCATATTATCTTTAACTTTAATTAGCCGCCATTTTGATTAACACTACAGCTTTCGTTGCATAGAAACAAGCAGAAACCTGGGGAAATAAAACACGAATTCTAATTGGTCATATTTTCCGATAAGAAGGTTTATCCAATCAGAATTCGTGTGTTACCCAGGTTCCCACGATCCTTTGTGAAATCCTACGGGCTCGTCGGAAATGCCATAGCATTGCTAACCAGTAAACTCTGCGTGACTCAGTGCCTTGCAATATGCTTGTGGCGCCAAAGAATTCATATGAGAGGTACTTATTCAAATTTTGCGATCACTCTTTGGACAAAAGTGACTTGCAACGAACGCACGGGTACTTGTGCACGCGGAAAACTACGTAGCACCAGTTAAAGCCACTTTTTGATCGTTTTCACGTGTGTTGCTCGACTTAGTGCTGACATATATGTTTGTCGAGAAACTTTACACCAGCAAAAAGATACGTTTTGAGCGTTTGTTTTGTGCAAAGATGTGATACGATTACAAACGGAAGGGAATTATCCAGCGGATTTGAACAATAATTGTCTCTCAATGGGATGTCCACGTGGTCAGCAATTATAAACAACCACCTGTTGCATGATACGTGTGAATACATTAGTGCGGCCGGCTCTGGACATGAATGGGTCGCGAATGAATGAATGTTACAAACCAAACCAAGACAACTATATCCTCGACTTTCTCGAACTCTCAGGTGAGTTCATGATAGGAAATTTAGTTGCAGTGTAAATTTCTTCGCCCGAAGCTTGTTGTTTGTCGGTTTAGACGTTATTTTTCTTAAGATGGTTTTTCCCTGACTAAATGCTTTGTTGTACACGCTTGTAAAAGGTGTGTCGGTCAGGACGACTGTAAACTCGTTCTTGGCGACTTTAAACATAAACCTGAGCAAACAACATAAATCGTACGGGTATTATTTAATGTAAAAGTTACCTTTGAATTATGTAGTTGTGAAGTTTGAACCTACTAAGATTTGTTGGCTGTCTTGCAAGGCGTTTCATTTGCGGAAGTGGTGTGAGTTGTGTACAAGCTATCGGTAGATATTCATCGAGAGTATTTATATAGTCTGTTGCATTTGCCAGAAAGGAGGTTAACAGGGACTTCTTTTCTTTCCGTTTTCCTATCTCTAAGATTAACGTCAATTTTTCCTTGTCATCGTCCATGGGGTCGATGTTTCTTGCGGGTAATAATCTTTTCCCTTTTCCGACAGTCTGGTGAAACATAGTGCATTTAAATAATACTTTCTGTTCAAAATATTCCTTTCACTTTCTTTGTCGGCTCGATCTCTTTTGTAATCTGCGTTACTTGAAAAAACTTTCGCACCACTGAAAGTCAAATTTATCTTGTTCCGCCACGAAAGTGAAAATGTGATTTGCACATTGCACTGCGGTTCACTTAATGTGATAATGGATCGTAATCCAGAACATCTGGAAGCCATAGCCGAAAAGTTTTCATCCTTTTAGTGGATAAGATCTCCCAATTTTTAGGTAAACTCAGGCCAGATACGTTTCTTTTGACAGGTGCAATCTGGAATGTACATGCTTGGATAAAACACGAGGGGACAATGAGACGAGACTTGAACCGATTTCATCAACATACATTTTCTGTCTCCCTCATCAAAGTAAGAGTTTGAGTAGAAAATTTATACTTAACACGTAAAATTCGTTTATTTTTAGAACCAATGAGAACTTAAGTAAAGGATACTTGAAATGTTGTCAACATATGTATTAATTATCAACTGCCTTTCTTAAAATATTGATTAACATAATTTTATAACTTAGCACATATCAAAGCAGAAAGTTTTTAACATAAGTTTGTTTCTTAGATAAGGAAATGTTCGATTTACCTTGCATGCAAAAAGGAAAGAGAGAACTTTATTTAAAATTTGATAAATCTAAGTTTAAGTTCAGGATACCTCTGTGAGCATGTTTTATTTTCAGTGCACACATTTTGTTTAAAATGGTGCTAGCAATGCTTTCAGTATTTTTGGTGTGTTTCATTTGGTCCAATTTGGGTACAGTAATCTAGAATATATTTCTGCCTAGTGATTTAATGATCATGAGGCATGTTTCCTTCTTTCTGTTTACAGTTTTGAGAGTTTTCTTTTGTTGTCTTCATTCCTAAATTTTGACACCTGTTGAATGTAGCTACCTAAAACTGAGATACAAAAAGCAGCTTTCCAGAATGAATTTTTCCTCTTGTTTAAATAACTGCAGGGTTAAAGGCTCTTGCTACCTTTAGAGAGAGACTGAAACATGCAGTAAATTGGGTCAATTTTGATAAACAAAAAGCAGAGCTCCACCTAATACTGAATATTTACAAGAGGAAGTGCATATTGAGTTTCTGACTCCACATCAGCTCTTATTTCAAGGGGATGGATGAAAATATTAAAATTGTTCTGCAGTCTTGTGGTATACAGAGTATATGTATAGAGGAATATTTCTGGAAAGAAAATGGTGTTGTGTGGACAAGTGAAGAAAATTTTGTTCAAACTATAATTTCTACAGTAATTTGCCCTTAAGTTAAGTAAAACTGTTCAGTCCTAAAATTAAAGAAAGTGAATGCTTTAGTGCTACTAAGAAATGCTCTGTATTATAGAAAATTGAATTGTTTTAATGGTTCAATTTTGAATGATTTGGTTTTATTTAAATTATGGAAGTATAAGAGACACACTTCAAAATGTGATAAGTGATATAAACTTCTCTGTCTTGAAATTTTCCCACAGTATAAAATCTATCATTGGACAAATAATTAATCCTGAGTGGTTTAGATGGAACATTAAAGACTGAGCATGTGAACAAGAACAACATAAATTTGATAATCATACTTCTATGGATGGCTAGGGTGAATTGATTTCTTTTATAGAGGGAGGGGAAGTTGAGAAATTCTTATCTATCCCAAAGCTCTCCTTCTAGATTATTAAATAATAATGAAAATAATATTTTTATTTACTTTCAGAAAGTTAAAATATAATCCACAAAGAAGTGGTCATTGAAACTCAAATATGCTGAAAGATTATTATGTAAGTAAAAATATTACGATATTAATGATACCAACTCTAATAATGATAATAATGATAAACTAAGATGATAAAGTCTTAGTTCAATACAAGATAGAAATTCACATTTTAAATTACAAAAGCTACAAAAGAAAAAGGAGGAAATGGAAAAAAATATTACATAACTTGTTAGTTCCTTTCGATGCTTTGTCAAGTAAACTGATGAAAAAGTGATTTATTGTTAATTAGGCAGCTTCTATGTTGAACAACAAAATTGTGTAAAACATTTTACTAGAGTCCCTTGATGAAAGTGCCTCAATAAAAATATAAAGATTTTAGCCTTTAAGTTTGTACTTACAAACATTTATATTTTTAAGCCTTCCTCTGGACTACACCTTTAGAACCAATGTTGTTAAAAAAAAATTAAATGTGTAAAGAAATTCTTGGATATTGGAAAAAGCCAGATTTACCTCCAGTTTCTCCATCAAGTTTCTTAAAGACCAAATTGATTCAATCACTGTGGTATTGGATTTGTTTGGAATAATTTTTTTTTTCAGTCTGAACATGTTTGTGGGAAAAAAGGTGTGCTTTAAAGTGAAAAATTTTTTTAATTATAATTCTTGCCTGCAAAAAAGTGCAAAGGGCATTTGTGTGAGAGCATTAATCAGAGAGTAGTGTTGTTTGATTTGCCCACTCATGGGAAGGTTTGGTTTTTTGTTTTTCTGTTTGTTTTGTTTTGTTCTATTTCTTTTTTTTTTTTTTTGGGGGGGGGGGGGAGGTTGAGATTGCTGGCTTAAATATATCTTGGGATCTCAAAAAGGTTCAAGCATTTACATATGAAATTATAAACCATGCGCCAGTTCCTGGAAGGATTAAGGTGAATAATAATGAACACAAAAAAGGTACAGGCATCTGACTGGCTGAAAAAAAGTGCATTCTCATGTAACGCAAGTGCACAGTTGTAACACCCCAAGTGCAAAGTTGTAACATGAGTGCAAAGTTGTAACATGAGTGCAAAGCTGTACCACAAGTGCAAATTACAAATAGCATGTGCATGCTTTCAAAATTTTGTATGTCTTGTCTTCTCTGAGATGTTTTTTCATCTAAATTATTAACAAGTAATTCCATGACTTCTCTTGCAATTTAGGGTAAAAAACACTGGTATTGTAAATTTTTCAAAGACGGACTTGTGCAATTTTGTTGTCTTTGAAAAATTTACTTGTGCTTCTTAACACCAAATTGCACTTGAAATCATGTTTACTTATTACCTATAATTATAGTTCCAACAATTATTGAAGTTCATATGGAGTCTCCATGGAAACCCCTCATTAGAATGTTCAATTTTTACCAATTTATATTTGAGTTCACACTGTTAAATCATACATTTTGAATACTTTTCTTAATTCACATTGTTTTAATTTTACATTTTTAACTTCAAAAGATTGTCTATGGTTAGTTTTTAGTAATATGGCAAGTAAAAGTCAAAAGCTAGCAACAACATCAGTATATAATGAACAATATTAAAATTAAATTTCAGAGTTTTCACTGGCTCAGCCATCATGGGTTATGAGCCATTACACTATGCATGCATGCGCATGAAGACGAGTTAAGTGTTGGGTTTGCACACTAACATTACTAAGTGAATAGTGAAAGATAACAGACATGGTTTGATGCTACTCTGGTTTAAAGATTTAATGAATGTTACTGAGAAGTTACAATTCATAGACTCAACGTTTGGACACTCCTGTCTAGTGCCTTCATCAGGGGTGGTCTAAACGCTGCAACAAGTGGTCCTTTTATACGCTCACTAATTAGCTGCCTTTTTTCTGACGAGGTATAAATAGGCGTCAGGAAGTAAGCCGCCATCATCACGATTTAAAGGAGCGTGGGCGGAGTTAATATGCTAGTTTCCTGCGAATTTGTTTGGAAGCCTGGCATATTAACTCCTCCCACGCTCCTTTAAATCGTGATGATGGCGGCTTACTTCCTGACGCCTATATAAACCTCGTCAGAAAAAATGCAGCTAATAAGTGAGCGTATACTAACTTCGCGGTGACATTCATTAAATCTTTAAACCAGAGTAGCATCAAACCATGTCTCGTTCTCCACCTGGTTGCCATGTGAACTTTAAGATGTTTTAAAGAGAAAGATATTTTTCGTCTTGTCCTGAACATGAAAATGAACTTCGTAATAGACCTCGCTTACTGTAGAGTCTCTGTGGCTCAGTGGTAAAGCATCGGAGCGCGGAATCCGAAGGTCCGAGGCTCGATTCCTCATGGGGACTCAGAATTTTTTCTTAGTCCCATGCTCGTGACAAGACAAAAAATAACTTTCACTATTTCTTACCGAGCTCAAAACTTACCATCTTTCTTATTCTATTTATTACTTAGTAAAGTTGGGAAGATTTATCAATATTTTAGGGGGTTATCACAAAACATTTTTCCCCTTGCGTTTGTTGGATATGAGATGAAATCGGCCCGTTTTATCTCATATCCGAAGTGTGCTTGTTGAATAATTGAGAAACATACTGTTGAATATTATTTCTATCATGCTGTAGATAGTACAGCATACAAGTATGGCGTAACATGGAGTCTTACCGACCACTACTGTGTGGTGTTGATTGCAATTTAGGGCCTAGGAATGTTTAATTTGTGTTTGTTTTAGTTTGAAGATTTGGAGGTGTTGTCCCACACGGCTCGTGAAGTGTGGTTAGCAGAACAGTGCTCAGCCTTTGAAACACAAATACAGAAATTGTCACGTGAAAGAGAAAAGGACCATTTTCTTGAGGAGCTCTATCGCAAGCTGAAACAAGTGACGCGCCGTTGGCAGTTGTGGAATCATAAATCTTTTGGAGGTGTTACTTCCAGGGGGTTTGTTACGCTTTTCTTTGACATAATTTTTTTCATTTTATTTTATACTAAAATTAAGAGGTACTTATATCAGAGGAAGTTGCATCGTCATTAAAATTGGCACATACTTGTTTCGACAGCTTCTGTGACCTCCTCAAAAACTACTTTGTATATCATAAGTGTGATTGCGCTCATTTTCCTATTTCTTTATTGATTTCCTTGTTCTTTCTTTTGATTGGTCTGTGATTGTGTATGATGTCATTTGACAGATATGTGTCTGAGTTGGCCTCTTGGGAGAGGAACGTTCAACTTCGTGGAGTGTTGGTACCTAAAAGTCAATCAAATTTACGCGACTCCAACGTGCTTCCACGGTTTGATGAACTCTGCGTTCATTTCGAGAATCTCCTCGAAAGTTTCAAACAAGGCATCTATCAGCCACTTTCTGACTTTTTTCAAAATGAAAAAGTACTTTGTCATCTTAAAAGTGTTCCCAGAGACTTAGAGAAACTTTTGAATCAATGGCATCTTCTTCTTACGTCTGGTGTTATCGACGAGAGGTTATTCAGCCCGACTAGTGCCGAAGGACTTTACCCTATAGGAATACGAAACCGATTACACGACTTTGATCTCGTGTTACGACTTATTCCCGACCTAACAGAAAAAGCTTACGAAGCGTTGCGACTCGCCCGTCGGTGGAGGTTGATTGGAAAGACCTCTGCTGTCCAGCGAGATGAAACTTACATTATTTCTAGAGAACAGACAGCTAGGTTGCAAAAGCGTCGCACATCCAAAAGATTGAAAAAAGTGAATACTTTGGAAGAGGAAGTAGAGCAGTCTAAAGCACAGTGCCTCTCTCTTGAAGAGGAACTTAACAAGTCCAATACTAAATATCAGGAAATTGAGAAAGTGGTCACTGCTTACCGACAGCAATGCAATCAGCTGGAAAACGAGCTTGATGTCGTGAAAAGAAGATGTGAATCGCTGAAAGAAAAGCTAGAAAACTCCAAAAAAGAAAAGCGAAGCACGGGTAATGAGATAGAGAGCTCTCAGGAGCATTGTCGTGTCTTACAACAAGAACTAAACACTGCTAGACTCAAGTATTGTACACAGAAAGTGAAATTTATTAATACCAAGAAACGATGCGTTCAACTGACAAATCAACTGAATGCAACCCGAGAACAGATGACACAACTGGAATGTGAACTAGAGGCGAGGAAGAAACAGTGCCAGGCACTACAAGTTAAACTGGAAAATTCCAAGAAAAACATTTTTACTCAAGGTAACATGCTGGATGTACTACAGAACCAGTGTTACATGCTAAAAGAAGAGTTAGACGGAACAAAATCCAAGTGTTTAAAGTTAACATGTGAACTGGAGAAATCTCAGGACAGATGTTCTACTCTGGAGAGAAACATGAACGGGTTAAAAGAGCAGTTCCAAACTCTAGAGATCGAGCTTAGGAGAGCAAAGACACGAGAAGAACTGTTAGTTCAACAGAATACACAGTTAAGAAAACTCTTTCAAGGTTTGTGTCAAGGAAGGGTGGTTACTTTAATTTGTCTTAGTGATTTATTAATCAACATATTAGCTTTTCTCTTTGTCGTCACTGTCCATTGTGCTAAGTACAGACCCGGACGGTAATAAGGTCCCTACAGGCCGGCAGATGTTGCAGCACTTTGTGACTTTTGTGGCTTCTCTCAGTTCAGACGCTCCACTCAGGTTCTTTCCTTAGAATCCGTTTTCCTTATGCTCCTCACGGGTTCAGGCGAGGGCAAACCTGTTATTATAACAACGGAAATTATTAACATTTACCTTACTTCACCTTACCTAACCTAACCTAACCACCATGATCATCATGCATAAGTAAAACATGTTGATGGTGAAATGAAACAACATATTTACATGACACACAGTGAGGTTACAAACCTCAGTTTAGTGGTCAGAAGTCAAACTTGGTCATCTCTGAGGTATTCATAGTTAATAGTCATCCATTTGATGAGTTGGGAAAATTACCCTTAGATGATGCAAACATGAAAGCGAAAAAATAATGATAAAAATTTGTCACGAACATTTATTTCTGTGTTTTATAAGGCGTTTACAGGTACTGCTGTGAAATACGTCATGGATATGGTTACAAGTAAGGTAAATCAATGCCTCTATGAGACTGCAAAGCCAGATGAATGAAGCTAATGAAAGTGAATCATGATTTTACTCTTTATAGATAACGGATTACAAGAACCTAGCTTGTTAAAGGTCAATTTACACACACCAGACACAGGTACATGGACGTATTTCTCATTTCATATGTACTTCTGAGATTATAGTACTGATGAAGTTATAGTCCTGCTATGGTTAGTGTCCTGCTGAGGTTATAGTACTGATGAGGTTATAGTACCGCTGAAAGTATAGTCCTGATGAGGTTATAGTACTGCTGAGGTTTTTGTACTGCTGATTTTTTTATTCCTGCGGAGGTTATATCACTCCAAGGTGAAATATGATGATTATGACCTCTACTCAGGGTGGGTGGATGTGCATGTTTGTTTGTTAGTCATCCTTTACCTCACCTTGTTTGCAGGGCTGTGTACAATAGAGCAGGTACTAAGACATTAAATGTATTTGTTTCTATGTATGTTTTTTTCAGGCCCCACCTGACAAGCAATCAGAAGAGACTGTGATCAGTTGAGATCATTCTCAACTTTACAACTTGATCCAATTTCTTAATAAAAGAGTTATTCTCTTCAAAGGACAATCGATGTTTAATAAATCAAAAGCCGTAATGGACGAAATCCATATTTACAAATTCAACCACGACAGACATAGATTCTCACAGTAAACTCATAACCAGTCTCTGGAGACGTCGCTCACTTGCGAGCAGTCTTGGATGTCTATAGACACAGCAGCCACTGCTAAATGAATAGCCGCTAGATTTTATCTTCAACGGGACTATCACTTCAAAAATGTTTCTTGTGTTTTATACAGCACCCAAAAAAATTTGGTCTCGAAATACAGATTATTGGGAGAGTAAAGATAGCATTCAAAATTTTTCAAAAAAACACATTTTAATTTAATAAGCTAGTGAGATTAATACACTGTACGCTGTATGTCTTAAGTTATCTAAATAGTAGATATAAGATTAGTTCTTAGGTAATGTATATGGATTGTAGAATATGGTAAGTTAAATCGAAATATTTCAACCTTATACAGTCTGTACTGATAAGAGCTTTGGACAACCTCGGGCAAATTATTTAAAGAATAGTATTTTAAAAGACATGTATTGGACAATAAATATATAATTGAAAAAAAATTAAAGTTAATGAAGAAATTAGAGGTTTGATGAATAGAAGTTTTGAAGATCGACTTTTAAATAAAACGCACAGCATAAAACTCGAGAAAATGGCACAGTATGTTAGAGCTGGCGAGTTGAAGGTGGGAACAGACAGCAAATCTTGAATGTAAAAGAAGGTTATAGGTGCTGTCCAAAACAGGCCCAGTTTCGGTGAAATGTTGGACTAAAAACAGGAATTAGCTCCATTTCTTATCGACTCGTGATAGATTTCAACGTTGTCGACCTCACAACCGCTTCACTGGCAAAAACGCATTGTTGAATATTTCCACGAAGTATTAAGGCCTTTTTAAAGTTTTTGATGTAATTTCTTTTTTGCTAGAAGTGAAATCAAACATGATTTAAAGTGTAGTTCATCCCACATCAAGAGAACTCGTGGTTCGCAGACTAAAGCCATGATTATTCCCTAAATTTTGGCAGTTCTCGTAATTTGAGTCGCGAAATCTCGAGTGTCTTTTCCATGAACATTCCTTACTTTTCTGATGACCAAATTACTTGGGATCGAGGCCGTTGCGTCACACGTCTGCCGTTATAAGTGAAGTTTGTCTTGAGTTCAGCTTTCTTCTGTTACCACCGCTGGTCAACATGTTCGACTGAACGATCTCTTTGAATCGGGAACAAGGCGAAGTCCTTTGTCTTTCAGTCCACCAGTCAGCGGCTACTTCCAGTTCTTGTTGCAAATCTTTGACATATGAGGCGGGCGAAACTTTTATGTAGTACGAAAACTAAACAAGAAGAGAAAACTCGAGATAAATACTTCCTTTAACCTGGTCATTCCAACGTAAAAGAATCGTTGGAGCCAATAATAGTCGACTACCCTGATAAAATAACACGGTCAAAAAATCGAAACTGGAACCAGCAATTAAAAATTTCATTGTCTTCAACTCTTTATTACCAAATACTTTCATGGTGCCAGTTAACAGTGCCGTCGCTTCAACGATAGAAAATCAGGCCTCGGTTGTTCAAAGGTTGATTAACTCTAACAACTGAACAAATCTCTATTCACTGGATAGCGCGGTACGTTTACTATCACTTATCTGCTGGATAGTGATTTATACGTAGGATAGTGTTATCCACCCTTTATACAACTGGACCCAGGAAATGACCTTAAGCACTTCCTCAACACTTCACGGTATCGATTACTAATGAAAAAACAAACCACGTGCTTAGTGAAGCTGAGTCATTCTGTGAACATACTTCTTTCTGAGAGAACTTCAATTGCAGCACACAATGTTCTTGTTTGTTTACTGTGGCCTGATCCAAGCGCAGCACAAGTAAAGGGGCGTCCTCCTGAAGAAGAACGCAAGTGTGATTGGCTAATCACTTACTGAAGTAATCGTCTAGTTTCAAGACATTCCTACAAGAAAAGAAAATCTCTGCTCCGGAGTTCAATGACACCTACCTCCTCGCGATCGAACACAAACAAAAAATTATCCTTCAGTAGGAAAATTTGTGGAGCTGTTTCTCGTAAATACCAACCTCCTTCCTGGCAAACTGCAAGATGAGAGGTTCGTCAACAAAACAAAATCACATAGTAATAAGATAAAACTAACTAGGCAATGGAAATGATTGGACCATGGTAGAAGCTGAAAATTACAAGTTGAAGAGAGGGTAATATTACAAGAGAGAGTTCAAATAAAACTCAAAGAAGGGAAGAGATGAGAATAAGGAACAGAATAACTTGGACAACAAGGCACATTCTCCACGTCAAAGGGGACAGCGAACACGATGTAGCGATGATCCTAAAGCTACTTGAGACTACAGTGGAGAGTACTCAATTATTGATTTAAATACAATATCAAATCACTTACATTTTGTCACTTTGCTTTTGCCGTTTCTGCTTTGTAGAGATGTCGTGTCCAAGTTCTGATGAAAAATGTTTAGAAAATAAGTCTGAAGATGTTCCATTGTAAATATTGTTATAATGACGCTCGAGGTCGATTAGTCAGCGGTATTGGACAGTCAGTCGATGTGTCGTTAACCAGCAAGTCGGTCCATCGCTCAGTTGGCCGGTCAGTCTTGTTGTTCGGTCGGTCGGTCTATCTGTCTATCGGCCGGTCGGTCAGTCGGTCCGTCTGTCTGTCTCTGTCTGTCGGTCGGCCATTCTGTCAGTTCGTCGGCTTGTCAGTTGGTCTGTCGGGTAGTTCACCAATTATGATGTGCCTACCCCATAAAGTTTTTCTGCTAGTCCTTTGTCGGAAATAAAATATTTAAAAAGCTGACGAAGTTGATGGACGTGTCGTTGACGACGATCAATCTGTTGGATAAAAAAATATAGTTAAAAAAACAACTGTGAAGATTTTTATCACTGATAAAGGGAATAGGCTTCATTATTCATTCCATATCAATCGGCAAACACTTAATATCCACACATATCCTTTTAAGTATATAAAATAATAATTAAGTTGATGTTAATGTTCTTAATGATTCAAAGTTTCGATGGAGATCGACAAAAACAGACTATGTCACAGAACATAATTTTTTTTACTAAGATATATCTGTAACAGCTTGGCTATTATTTCTACAACAATAACTCAAGAAAATATCCAATATAGAGTTACTTGGGTGAAAAGTTTTCTTCTTTAACTGCGACTTACAACTTACCTGAGCTTGAAGTCTTTTGAGTTCTGCTTGGCATTTGTCATGTTTCCGTTTTAAGAGCTGGATTTAGAAACAAAAGAAAGCAAAACAGTGTCGGTTACAAACTAAAAGGTCGATTACCACTTTTCAGTATCTCAATCTCATCTCAATTCCGTGATATTGGCATTAAAGCACAGAAGAAAGGAAGTTACTTGTAGTTTGCACAAAATGTTACTTTATATCCACTTAATTGCGTAATAACGCTCAAAATACTTACGTCTCTCTCATGCATAATAGCTTCTTTCTGAAGAACTATTTTTGTTTGTTTTCGAGTGGTTGCAGAGATTTTATTCTCTAGTTCGTTAATTTTTTCCTCGTATTCTTTGACCAGTGCCTAGAGTAAGGAAACATTTACCTGTAAGTCATCATCATTATTATGTCAATAAGGTTGCTAAAAGCCAGTTAGGCAACGCGCCAACTACTTACAAAATGCAAAGTAAAAATTACAAGCTACAATAATTACGATACAGGGCGTGTCAATTTGACACGCCCTTATTAAACTAGTGAACTCCGTTGATTCCCAAATTCAGCAAGAGACGTAATACGAGGCACATCAGGGAGGAGCTGATTCAATCAGTCCAGTCTCTAGTAGTTCTTGGGAAAAATAAGATTCGAACACTTCTTTCTTACAGTGAGGTTTAAGAAGCTTGAGCCCATGGTTACTCCTAGAACAGGTCGCATTACTAAAATTTAAATAAACGCTAATCTTAATATCAACTAATCAAGCGAGATCTTTTTCTCTTTTCTACAGGGGTGCAAAGTTCAATTTTTTTTAGTATGGACATGACCCTTGACGACCAGTTGTATTCGTTTGTACAAAAGCGGGCTGCTGTTCCATGTAATCCCTCTAGCCTGACAATGTCGCATTTGAAAGTGGGTCCTCTCGTGTACTCGAGCCTAGGCCGGACTAAGGTAACATATAACGTCTTTCTGGTGCTCTCCGTTTAGGACTGGAGAGCGGAGATAGTCGGTTGTGCATATTAATACTGACTGAGGAAAAAACAAATGATGTGTTCAAACCTCTTTTTCTTTCTTCAAGCTATCAATTGTTATTTCTTGATTCTCTATGGTAGCTTGGGAATCATCCTCTACGGCTTTCGAGTCAGTGAGCTGAATTTGAAGCAGCGAGTTTTCTGCTTTTAGACGTCGAACAGCCTCATCGACGTCAGTCTGAAAAATCGAAGAAAAACAACAGAATGAAATGAATGGGGTGTTTTTTTTTTGTCTTTAGTTAGGATACTTACCAAATATTTATTTTCATCTTCAAGCCCCAAAGCTCTTCTCTTGAGAATCTCCATTTCTTTGAGGCTTTCCTCCAGTTTCTTACGCACGTCTTTCAGCTCCCCAGACATCTCTCGTCTCACTTCCATCAAAAGATTTCGCTCTTCTTCGACCAAACGACACCTCAAAGAGACATTCCAACGATTTTTCAGAATTTAACTGGAATACAATGCCATAAACGAATAAAACTTAAAATTCCAACTATGTCCATGTCACCACTTGTTGGTAATAATGTAGCCGGTTGGCAGCTAATCACAAAGTCTATTACTAATCATAACATGAGAGTAAGACTAAGACACACTTTTCAGGAAAAGTTATCAGTTCAATTCCTGGCAGTACCTGACGTGAGCCGTGTTGAGTTCCTCTATAAGTCGAGCACTTTCCATATCAGTCGCATGGAACTCAAGTCCTGGCCTACAATGGAATAAGTTCGCCAAAAAAGCAAGGTTTAGCCGTGGATTTCCCTGGAAAAAAAAAAAAAAGAAACCAAATAACGACTAATTTTCACAATGATCATTGTTCCTGATTTTTGCGAGCTGAATGTTGCTTGTTTTTCTGAATAATTTTCTCACGATACAAAATCTCGGTTAAGGAGATCAACTGATCCACGTTAAGAAAAAAAACCCGGTATAAATACCTTAACAAGTTCATGTGGCGTTATGTATTTATTACATCCTATCAGCTCAGCCATGGATAAGATTTTCTTTGCTCTGACGAACAAGTCTTCTTCATCCAAAGGAGACAAACTGCACCTTTTCACAACATATAGATGGTGAGAATCTTCAAGTTATTTATTGACGCGAAATAAAACAATTTCCTATTACGTGATGCCGACTTTTTCACCCCTAGAATCAATATTCCATCGGTATACCAATCTATATTGACTTCATTATGTATTCTGTTTATCTTAAGCCTTCTCTTAACATAATATTTCCTGACCAACTGTTGAAAAACTGGCTGAGTGCGCGCGCACGACATTTCTTCATAAAGCATAACTTCTTGTTCTCGGTTCATTAACATAACAGCAAATAACTCAGAGTGCAATACCTCTGTGGGGAAAGCTGAGTGAAAAGGTAACTGTATATCACAGAGTCCTACATAGAACAAACAAAACAGAAACTTAATTAAGTCATTGTAACTGGAAGCAGCGAATGAAAATAATAAAAGGTATAAAAACAGTTGGGAAGGGAGAAAAAGGAAAAGTGGATAAAAGAGATAAAAGCCTTTGTAAATTATTCCAAAAAAGGCAGTATTTCGAGTTAGCCGCAATGTTTTCATTTAAATATTAACATTGTTTTGTGGATGAAGTTATGATCTTATTGATCAATAGGTGGTCACGAACCTTTAAACTGTGGTTGAAGTCTGTCATCTCTGGACCCCTGTAAAGTGTGTGTCTCAGTTGATAATTGACCCATCTGATCAGTAACTCTTCTGCAGAAAGCTAAACAGTTGAACGCATGTCAGTTGCCAACGATGTGTTTGCGTTCGGAAAGTTCAGTGCAGTGAAATGCAGTCAATGATTCAAAACATCGGAAGATAGTTCTCATTACTTAAAGTTTCATTCTCATAGTTAAATATTACTATGAAAACAAGTAGAATTGAAAAACATACCTTAACAAACCTTGGCCAGTTTTCATTTGACCTGCGCAACAATACCAAGTTTGGATGGTTTTCCACATTCACACGAGACAGCAAGCCAACCTGTAACATTTCAGTCGTCAACTTTATCACAAATTTTCCTTCCTTTGGGTAGCAGCTAGATGACAATTGTTCTTCTTTTTAAAAGTGCAATTGTTATAATGACTTTAATACATAACTTACCCGGACGATTTTCCACAGAACTTCCAAAACCAAGTATTCCTGGCAAAATTGAAAAGATCGATGATTTTAACCCTCTGAAAGCTAACAGTTTAATTTCTCCTTACAGTAATACTGCTGAATCATTCATCAAGATTATGAGAATAAAAGAAATGATCGCCATCATAAGAAGCTTTGATTGCTTAACATATTCTCCTTTTCAATAAAAAATTACAATAGCGAAGATTTTGGAAAATATACTTGATACGGATGTTAGGGTGGGTTAATGTCAAATGAAACTAGTTACAACTTGCCGGCGTTATTGCTAAAAATTGAGAAGTGAAAATTGGCAATATTTCGTTCACTTAGTCAAAACTTAAGTAAGACAAAAAAGTTACGGTACCTTTCCACTCCAGAGGTCCTCAGCTGTAACGTTGTGCACATCAATACCCAGTTGCTGTGTTCCCTCTAACACTAGCTTTTGATTCTCTAATGCCTGATGAATATTCCTCACTTGCTTATGGATTCTGGAGCATGGCACGGTTCCTCTTCGGACTCGGTTTAATAATTTGCTGACAACAAATCGGGAAAAATAAAATTTACTCGGTAAGATAGAATAAATAGGGTCAAATCGTATGGCTGGTTGTAATTGATTCCTAGAGAACTGCATCAATGTAAAGTTCAAACAACGCAGAATCATGTAATTACGAAGAAAGGCCCATTTCCACTGGAAAAAATAATAACCATAAGAACCTTCACTCCCTTGTTTTGTTGAATTCAGGGAAACGTAATCAATAAAACATAGTCCTGAAACCCACGTAGCAAAGTAAAGCAAGATTCAGCGAAGCAAGATAAGTTTTGAACGTTTACATGATACGATTAATTCTTGCATGAACGATGTTTCCCGAAGTGCAAATGGGTTTTAAGTAAATAGGACGAGACCAAAATACGATTACTTCAAATACGATTAACCACGCCGACAACACTTCATTTCTCTTACCAGAATAAAACACCGGTTTTTTGCGCTTGATACAGCTTCTGTGCAGGTTTAATTGGTAGGCATTCAAGATCGCTGTCCTGACTCATCACAGAGTTAACAAAGCTGACGGAGGCTTCCAGCTAAGGTATTACGAGAGAGGAATCAGTTATTTCGCCTCAGCAACATCTCACGTTATACAAGAGATCTCCCCGGCCGTACTTTCACTCGCGAATGTTTCGAGTTGAACTTGAATTTAAACTAGACAGTTATAGACACAGTAATTCGTATCAATATCAATGAAAAGAGAAATTCCCTTCATTTCAAGCTATTTATATTCCTCTTTCATTTTTTTTTTCTTGTACAGGTGGACAGTTTGGAAAGTGCATCGAGTCGAATCTACACCCTCGTGGCCTTAACAACTAATTATTTACATAAGTTGACGAATTAAGTTTTCTTTCGCTGAATTTGAGTGAGTTATTAAAATACTAAAACAAGGAAACACGTTTTTCGATCACCTATTACGGCTTGTTTACCAATTTTTTTTTATAAGTACCACTCAGTTTATGTTAAAATCAAAAATCTTTCTTCGAAAACTAAGTGAAGATTAAGGTAACAATCTCATGCAGCTTTCGTGAACCGACTCTTCCGCCATATAACCATATTGTAAACACTGATGATCCAATCACTTTAATATTTTATTTTCACTTAATGTCGTGAAATCTTCTTCAAATTGATAACTTCTTTTAAACTTACCTCAGCTAAAGTAAAAGCAGTGGCCATCGCACAGTATATTACTTCAAGGCGATCTGTACTCAAAGTCGCGTATCCTTAACTTTTGACATCAAACTTGAAGTATTCTAATTTGTAGGGAATTTATCCTCTAGGGATCACGTCTTTTATTAAATCGCTGAAACTCAAACAATTCGCTTCCAAAATCAAGCACCGCTATCAATCATTTCCCTTTTGTTTCAGAAGATAAACAAAATGGCCCGATTGTAACTAAATCTCTTTATGGCAATAGCTCATAAAGAAAAAGCTTACATCAAGGAATTCAGCCAAGCGAATCCTATCATTGTACAAGAGATCAACAATCGTAGCACGTTTTTCCCTTAAGACGGATATCATGACGTCATGGTATTTACTATCAATTCAAGCTCCTCGGTAAGCGAGACTGTGGACACGGATGAAGAAGAGGAGATGGCTACTGAAGGATTTTTTAAAATGCAACAGTTTGTAATGAGTGTAATCCTGGTAAGTCAAGTCTAAAGAGCGTTCAAACATTGGGGTTATTGTACGATACGACAAAAAACCTAGGGGAAACCCTGAGGCGATTCTGCTCTAGGCTCTCAGTTTGCTGACCAGAACGCAAAGCTGATACAGTAACAGCTGAAGGAAAAAAAATCTAGAGAGAATCACTGACTGCAAATGAACAAAAATGAGCAGATAACGTCGGGCAGGCAAAACTGGAATTAACTATGTACATGTGCCCCGATACTGACATCAACGCAAAGGAATCTACCCGTAGAATTTTTGAAGCATGATTTATTTTGAAAAATCAACAGTACAAAGAATTTATGCTCTTCAAAAATATTATCTAAAATATACAATTCCTATCCACAAGAAGTAACTAGACTAAATATAAAAAGCTGTAAAGTTGGGTTTTCGTTGTCCTAAAATATGAGTGGATTAATTCTACACATAAAATAAACCTTTATATAAAAATACCTACTACAAACCTATACCCACATTTGTTTCATTACTTTCCAGTTTTTAAATTTTACTTTTGCTGACATAAAAAAGTAAACTATCGTTATTGTATCAGCGTCACTTCTTCCTCTGCCTCAGTACTCATTTCTATCATTTTTAGCAGACCTAATCTACTCAGTGACATCAAGTTTCGACGTAATGACAGGGTCTTAAAGGTAATATCTGCGTCCTCCTAAGGTTTTAAGAACGTCGTTCACACCATTCATGATATCCAAGTTGTTTTTTAGGCCGTGGAATCAAATTGGTTCAGCTGTTCTCCTTCAGCAGCTACACAGAATGCCTCAGGGGGAGGTGGGAAAGACTCATCATCGTCCTCGGAAAACTCATAGTCTGAGTAATCAACTTCAGGAAGTTCAGGGGCTGAGTCGTCATCACGGAGGCCATTTTCTTGTGGTACTGGGGGCGGTAAGGCACGTGATGGAGGAGGTGGGGGTGGTGGTGGCGGCTCCCCAAGATTAGGACGCTTTCGAATGTTTCCAGTCGTCTTCCGTCGACCCACATCTCCTAAGGGTATCTCTAAATTCTGTTTTTCATCGATGCAAATCTCCCTTGAATAAAGTTCGTCGCTCTTGCTCCGATTCGAAGTGAGGGAGTTTTGCTTTTCGCGAAGTCTCTTTGGAGTGGAATGAACAATCACTACTGGAAGACTGTCTCCATTGCATTCTAAACGTTCCAATGGGGGAAACAACTGCTGACTATGTGAATAAGGCAGTGCATTTTGTGAGGACACCTTTGTTCTTTTAGACCCGGGGATTGTGGGTTTTCCTGAATTGATGCATTCATCAGTTGTTCCCTGGGGGCTTGGTGATCTTTCAGCCGAGGTCCAAACACCACTTGACGATGCTGCAGAATGGCTCAAAAGAGAAATCCCTCTCAATTTCTTTAATTTCATTTGGTACAGGAGGGCAAGAATAATACTTTTGTAACAAAAGGCGTATTGCTCCAAAGTTTGCACCATTCCAGCGCGCTGTTTTCTCAAGGACCGGATAGTTTCAGCCACATCTATCCTGCCAGTGGATCTGAACGACTGCAAACAGTTGTTAATGGCGCAAAAAGCCCCAGATCTTCCTACCCCCGCACTGCAATGTATCAACATGGGGGTCCCCGGCACCGAAAGCGATCTGTACTCTTTCATCACTTCATAATACAATTCAAGAAAATCCGCTGGGGATGACGGGATACCAAAGTCAGGCCAAGCAGTGAATTGAAAGTACAAGAGTTCTCGACACTCACCGCTACCAGAATTTTCAAGAAGGAAACGACGAACCACACGACTGTCGAGTTTTCTGTAAACAAAATTAAATGCTTATTAATAAAACGCTAAACAAAACTGAGACTTCAAGGAACATCTCCAATAGCGCTTTCGGTCTTACCTTTTGTAAATGCAAGTTATCACAAAGTCTTTAAAGGTAACTTCCTCGTCAGTGTCAGGCCAATATCTTTAAACAAAAAAAAACATTTAATTGTGACTTACCTTACATAAGCAATATCAAACAAAGGACATGTCGTGATTCTTACTTGACACATTTGACTTTCTTGCCCTCTTGCAGCCTTGTTAACATAACGATCACGTGAACGTTCTGCTCCCAAATCATCTGCCAAAAGTCAGCAACGGTATTATCCAGTGGGCCCTGGAATGACACCAGAGATATAGGATCGGTTAGAGAGATTCCTGTTGGCTTTGATACATCACTGGTTGGTATGAGGTGGAAACTTAGCTAATTACAAACTGTATCTGAACCAAAATTACCTGAGTTGCGATGTAAGAATTCTTCAGCTTATTTCCGTCTAGGAAATTCGCGTTGATATAATCCGACCCTCCTTCGCCCTCTTTCACCTGCTGTAGGGTCACATTGGAGTGATCGAACGGAAGGATGTTCTTATAGCGGTTCTTGGGCAGATTAACGGGATCACTGAGAAAAGGAGAAACGAACTATGTATCATCGCCTATTGTTTGACCGAGGCAATACAAACACCGCTAAAAAATACATTAAAATTTAGGTTCGTAATGAAGAAGCGTCTTTACAATACCCTAGCACTAAATTACTATTTTTGACGTTCATTTTAAAAACGAAAAGCAGATCTTTATTTAATTGGCCTTTATTCTTACCAGGAAATGAAAACCAAACGCCGCGCTAGTGATGTCTTTCCGATGCAAAGTCTTCGCTGATTTTCACACAAATGTTGGATGAAAAAAGTTACGACTCCAAGTTATGGGCGCATAAAGAACTACTTACTTCGCTCGTTGATAAGTTCCTTCTGCTTTTTCAGCCGACAGTTCGCGAAACTCTCTATTGACGTCACAAGTTACTAACCGCTGGAGCATTTCCTCTGCCATCAATCGCGCCTTTTGTATACGTAGACGTGACTGCAAGGAGTAATCCAAGGAAAAAACTTTAAGCAAGAACAAATAATCAGAAAACTTCCCTTTTTAATGAAATTGTAAAGACTGACTCACGCTTCTGAAAGCATGAGACATAATCACGGTTAATGAAGTCTTCCTTCATGAAAAATCAACTTGGTGGGACTTTTAGCGTGGCTGCCCTAAGACTCTGGAGTGCCCTTCCAGAGAGTACAAAAAACACCAATAACATTCATCAGTTTAAAAAAAAGAAAAAAACACTGACTCACTCATTTGAAGAAGCGTTTTTTGTACGAAAGTTATGATTTCTCATTTTAATTTTTAGATTCGATTATTAATTTATTATATTGTTGTAATTATTATTTAATTTTTATCGTATTTTTGTTTTAAATGTAGTATTTTTATCTTGTATATAGATATATAACAATATTGTAATGCGCAAATGAAAATTTTGTATTAATATTTGCGCAAAAGAAATTTAATAAAAAATTGTTATTATTTTATTTCATCATAAAAAAAATCAAGTAAAATCTTAAGCATTGCATACTGATCCAGGGTTAATTCAGATTTACGCGATTGGCAGGTGAGCTTTAGTGTGCTTTTACTTTCTGCGTTCATTTTTGTTTCCTTTATCATGATTATTTAATCATTATTTCATTAACTACAGGTTTATTGAATCTTATTGTTTAGAATTAAACTTTTCATTTTAACAAAGTTTTTAAATCTCACACATTTCTGTTGAAAATAAAAATCACATGCACTATTTAAGTTTAAGCAAATAATATTATACTCTTAAATCAAAAGTTTTAATAAGTAAACATTAAAAACACCTTCATTAGGTTTTCCTGGCGATTTTAAGGCTAAACGGAATTTGTACTTTGGCATTTACTCTCAAAACTCGAGGTAACATTAGCATTGAAATTGTTCATGTATTTTATCGTTTATCTCAATAGTAAAATTTATAAGATTTTTTTTATCCTAAGTAGGCAATCTGGGGCGAAGCCAGCCTGTGGTTGTGTAGGCCTGGGCCTACAGTTTTTTTTCACCCGCTTCACTTTTAACAACGGATAAATCGCTATCCACGGAATAAGTGAAAACAAAACGTACTGCGCTTTCCAAATGATAGATATTTATCTATTTATCTCGAGGGAAAACAAAACTAACTAGTTTCTCGAGGGACTATAAATTAAGTGCTTTGTTATATATTTAAACTTTCCTTAAATAACCATGTGGCAAAAACAAACAAACGAGCTGTTCTATTCGGCGCGCGGGCAACAACTGCGCAACTGTATCCCTGTCGGGATACATTTGAATTTGATCAGGTGCACGTGACCAAGAATCAACCAATTGCAGTGCTCGTTTTTTTGAGTGTAAGTCTAAGTAAATAACAACATATAATATCATCCTCCTCATTTATAACTGCAACTGTATCCCTTTGAAAGTTAGAGCTGAAAAGAGAAAAGTCACTGCAGTTAAAGAAACGAAAAAAAGGAAAAATAAAAGAAAGATAAAAGCCTCTCAACCTTGAAGAGGAAAATATATACATTCTGTTCTCTATTTGATTCATATTCACTCAAGTGTTATTTATGAGAACTATCGACTTTTAAAGTGGAACACTGAAAATAAATTGTACGGCCATCGCCACTAAACAAAGAACACAGCATACAACAGTCAAATGAACACATCTACAATTTACCTTGGTATCTTCCAAACCGTTATCACCGCTGGCTAATGCACTCTTGGCGTAATAATAGTCCCACTCAATGGATTCTACAAAAACAAATATGTTTTCACGAATGTGCTTGTACAGTCAATATCAAATTTTACAGATTTTAATTAGGTTTTGCAAACACAACTTTGACGCTTACAAATTAATTTATCAGGGTATACAAATTATATGCTCATCTCTTATTACGAATAACTCAGGTTTTTGATAACAGAAATACTTCTAACGCAAAATCCTTATTCATCTTACCTTTTTTTTGTTCCTTCATCTTCTTGGATGTCTTCTTGGCCGTGTTTTCTGGACTCAAAGAAGAATGACTGTGAGACTGCCCCGCCATACGAACGAGGTTATCTTCTCGTAGACCAACAACAATACGTCCCTCATTGTCCAAGCTCTTAAGCGTGAAATGAAGAAATAATAATATGACAAAAAATTGAAAAATATAAAAAAAAAAAAAAAAGAATTAACAATAAATTTTTGTTCTTTAACCTTTTAATTCTCAACAACGATAAAACCAATTGTTTCCAATGATATCGATGGGGTCATTGCGTCAAAGCAGTTACTGTCAAAAATAAGCGTCATCAATGACTAAATTTAGTTTATTGAGTCTGATTAGAACCTGATGTTAATTAAGCAGCTTCAAAATCAATTACCATTGGAAGAAGGGGAGGTGGTAGGCGGAGATAAATAGTGAAACTATACCTCTCTCATTATTACATCAAGCTCATTCATTTCTTGTGCTGCTTCTTTGAGAACTGTCTCCTCGTAACCTGGGTCCCAGCCGTGGTGAGTGGGTGCGGAGCTTGGTTCAAAGTGCTTGTGGTTCACCATAGCAAACGAGTCCAGCCTGGATTCCTCTTCTGTCTTCTAATACAGAAAGAAGAATTGTCTCCATCAAGTTCCTTTAGCTATTAACTGCATTGAAACAACAAATGTCACCTGAAATTTTGGCCACGCAAGACTTCACTCGAGAAAACTTTCATTTATTTTTTAGAAACAAAATCGCTAGGTGCAAATTACGAGAAAACCCGTTAAACGGTTTGCTTAAAACTGAAAAAATAGATAAAGAAGCTACGTCATGCGGGTAGATTTGACTGCGCTGACAAATCGGCCAGGTATCTGCCATTGACACTCTAGCTGCATGTAACGCTACACGTGTTCATAGAAAACGTTTCCGGCAAAAGTAGGACAAAAGGTTAAAGCTACATTCTACGATGGCCTAAGACCTTTATTCGTTTGCGAACAAAGCGCTTTACAGCCTAGTGGTCGTGGTATGTACCTGGTCCTTCCAGGGATTTTTCAGTCCATCAATACTGACGTGATGTTCATATAGTCGTCCTCTCGATAGACTGTTGTGACGGTGACTTGAGCTTGACCTTAACTGCATCATAACATTATCTCTGTTGTTGATATCCTATGAGTGGAAACAACAGTGCATCGTTCAGAACATATCCTTAGCTTTTGGCTACCATCATTATAATATACAAATTAAGAAGACTTCCGCGCATATGACGACAACAGTCGGACAATCTGAGCCTTGAGAAAACTTACTAAGGAGTTATACTTGTGAAGTGACTGATAATCCAGCATGTGGTGCTGTTTTCGCTCAACACATTTCCTGAAGACCCAAACCAAAAGAACAATCAACAGGGTAAGGAAAGCAGCGCTTGCAATGGTGATTCCAACTATAACTCCAACTGACAGACCAGTTTGTCCTGCGCCTGAACCTGGTAACAAATCAAATAAGTCATCAGTATCTGGCTTACACACCTAAATATCCTTTTGCAAACTCTGAAGACTGATGGATCCTAACGACTCTTTGAAAACATCTTTTCTTCGTATTATATTCATAAATAAGGCCACTTCATGCAAACAGGAATATTAACTTGAAGTTATTACAACTAAAATCGATTATCCTGCAGCTTTAAGAAATTTACAACATCAACACATCTAATCTAAACCAGTTTCCCCGCACTGAGGCATATTACTTACTAGGAGTACTCTCAACTGAAATTGACGCACTCACAACAGCACTCTTGGTTCCACCAACGGATGTATTAGCCATGATGTAAAAAAGGTAATTTTGACCAGAGGAGAGTCCAGTCACGTGATACGACAGGCTGAGGCCTTGATAAAGGACAGAAAAAAGAGACGAATTGCTCATGTATAGGGAGTAGTTAACGATAATTCCGTTGGGATGCTGAGGCTTTGTCCATGTGACGTTCATTGAAGATAAACTGGAGATCTCAAAGGCAGGAGCATCAACTCCTTCAGGTACTGGGGGAGTAAAAAAGAACAAAATTGTATTTTCATTTAATTTCATAGTTTTTTCAAGGATTGAGGTAAATATCCGCAAAGGTTCACACAAAATAGCCAGTATACCTGTGAATTCTAAAAAAATCAAAAAATTTATTTACCTGACTCCAAAGTCAGTACAGCTGTCCAGTGTGTCTCCCTATGTGGTTTCCCTGTGGTCGCCACTTGAACAGAGTAGTTGGTATAAGGTGTAAGGCCTGTAACAGCATGATTAGTTCCAGCCACTCGGAACCTATGAATCTCACAATGCTCGTTTATTCGCGCTGGGTCACATTGCTGAAGAAACAGAGTAAATGAAAAGTTTAAATTTTGCCTAGCATTGGCCAGTTTCCAAGAAGCCATAACTTTCCTTGCGCCTAGCGCTTCCGCCATAATGTCTTTCTCGAGAAAAGGGTCGTCACTGCAATTTGATGTCGCTAAAGCATTACTGAAGACAGTATAGGGATTATAACCGTTTGGTCGAGTAATACTGTAACGTCTTCCACTTCCTAGGTCGAGAGTTAGGTTTAGAACACCTTGATAAAGTGGAGGACGTGTATATAAACCATTGACCAAAACAGTTCGAGTGAAGTCAATTGAACCGTCATCAGCAAAGCGAACCTGAACCAGGGACAAACCAACACTAGAGTAAACGAGGGAAGTATTCAATGACACCACATATCTTCTACCCACTGAGTCATACTCTGCGCGAATCATGTATCCGGGAATTCCCTTTTCTGCCAGTACTACACTCCCACTTACAAACACACTGTCGCGTAAAATTCCAGAAAAATTTTGTTCCGTGTGAGAAATATCGAAGAAAACAAATGTTCGATTCGCATCTGTTTGTTCGGCACCAAGTTGCGAAATAGCTGCAGAGATTGTGAGTAGACAATGCGAGTTTGGGTCTTCAACTGGAACAACTGTAAGAGTTGGAAAAAACGGAACTACCTTAAGATTCGCCCGCAATAAAAGATTTACGTCATTTAACGTTACTGCACCGTCCCCGTTGGCATCCAAAGCCTGCAACTGATGATTTGCGATAGAGTTCTGTATCTGCTGTCCCTTGTCCCGGGTGAAGTTAAACTGCTGCTCTGTCAAGTAATCCAACGTGAACTTCACATCTCTTATGTCAAAAATACAATTACCGTCAGTATCTCCAGGTTCTCTCTCCCCTTCTGGACAATTACTACAAGGGGGAGTGGGACAAGCGACGACTGACCGTCTGATGCGAGTGCTACTTGAGGAGAGGGATGCAAGAGATTTCCGTCGACGAAGTAAACTTTCGATTGCAACCTCAACACTTCCTGCCACGATGGTCCTAGGCACGGGAGGTCCGATCACGCTACCAACAAGATCATTGGCAGCAATCATCAGGACCGTTCCTTTCACACCAGCAACACCGCTTGATAAAATTCGAAATGCTATATCTGCGACATGGCGGATGTGATGAGTCTGGCTGTCCACACTGAGTGCACCAGCAATTCTTATTTTTCCAGTTTGATTAGTCAGACTAGACCTATCAGAAACAAAATAACCAAGCATGTCAGCACCTTCACTGACACTAGTCACTTCCAAGAACTCGTTGTCAAACACGATCTCTGTATCGAAACTACCTAGCACCAGATTTCCAGAGTTAATACGCACAGCTGCTATAAAACTTTCTCCGACATGCACCCGTTTTAATGGAGTGCCAGTGACGTCACCGATGTCTACATCGCCAACATCTGGGTCCAAGTTGCAGGCAAAGGAGATAGTATCTGATATGGACAGAGATCGTAAGGCAGATACTGTGACTTGTACTTCCTGTGGAGCATTGGCTCTCAGCGTCACAAAACCGCTTGTCTTATTCAGTGATATTTTTGTTGTGTCCTGAGTTCTAAATGTAACTAAATTAAAAAAAGTCGTGTTTTCTGAGCGAAAGAGCCCTATAAATTTAGAGTCATCGCTGAATCCAAGATTTACAGATAGTTGCAGATTTGAACGATCTCGGACACCTCTGAGCGTAAAGTTTGGTGACGGAGCAAATTCTACAAATGTTACCACTGTAGGAGTTGACTCAACCCAAAGGATCAAGACATGACTTGACATGTTCAAAAAACTTCCACTGATTGACAGCTGACCTCTCTCACCACTCCACCGGACTGAGACCACATGGTACCCATCAACTAGCGCTTCAATGGAGCTGTACTTCGCAAGCTCAGCTGGTTGGGCTGATACAACCTTAAATCCTGTTCTCTTGTTTATTGTGATGTCAATTGATGTTCCGTTTGTTAGCCTAAGATTCAAGTTTAATCTGACTCGTTGGTACTCTCCCGAGTTTCCGATCGGATTCAACTGAGTAACGTTAACAACTGTTGAAGAGTTAAAAAATGGGTGCGGACTCGCGAAACCTTCGAGCTTTTGGGCACCAATGACATTAATTGTGACTTGAACATTTGACTGAACATGTGCGAACTTGATGGAAATATGGACTCGACCAAAACCACCACCAGAGGCAGCCACAGTGACAGCGCGATCTGTTTTAGCCAAGCTTACCAAGTCACCATTACTTTCTATGGAGTAAATTGTCCGATTGTCGTTTGAAACATCCACGCGGTGGTCATGACAACTGATGTTGTAAACAAGAGTCACTCTTACCTCTGCATATAAAGGAACCTTAAGCACCTCTGCAGGATCCCCGCGTGGAGTTATCTCGTTGGAGCTCAAAATGACAAGAACTGCTCTGGGTTCCTGGAAGATTACATCGAGGTTTGCACGTAAACTAATGGTTGGTCTCTGTGAGCAATGACCGGAGTCTGCGATGACATGAAGTACATTACCGCTACTATTATCAACCGCTGTTATACGGTTACCTTCTACCGTGACCAGACTGTTGTTTGAAGAGTTGATGATGAAGCCCTCTAGGCTTTGAAACGTGTTCACAACCCCGTCACTATATTGTACTGACAATATAACTGAACCTTTATCCTGTGGAAGTAAAAACCTTTGATCCATGCTTAAGCTTAAAGGATGCCGTAAGGAGCTGTTTAACAACTTTGGAAAAACACCTAAAACCCGTGTAGCAATGACTGCGTCCAGAACATATATTCTGGTGTCTTCATTATGAACTTCCACATCTACGTCCCCGAACGTACGACCCAGTAGATAGTTAAAAACTCTAATGGTAACCTTGCCGACACTTTTTCCATGAACATTTAAACCAACAAGCTCAGCTACACTGTTGTTTGAACTTCGCAAGTTGTCTTTAACGTGCTGTGTGACATCAACTCCAGCGAAGAACTGCTTCCCGTTTGAAAAATTCGCCGTAACTGTTAAGCGCGCATGTTGATAGCGTGACTTGCACGAGTCACTGGGATCGTACCAGTCACGTATTCTCTTCAACTTAGCTGGTTTAACATCCAACGTAACAGGAATAGTAGGTGCCCAGACAACGAAAATAGATTTTGCGGAGAGATTCTTGTAATAAAACTCGACAATGGCTGAGGATGATCCTTGCGTTTCATTTCCGTTTACATAAACACTGGAACAGTCTTTTGAAACTTTTAAAACAGCTACATCAAGACTTCTACAAGCAACACTTGTCACATTCAAAACTCGTCCTTTCACAGTTACCCCAAGAACCGTCAGTGGAACTTCAACCCGCTTTCCATTCAGAACGGCAGTGTTTACAATAACTGACAAATCAGAGACGACAAAAAGCGCTGCAAAGTCATCTTCAGCAACAACGAAAACTCCTTTTTTACTTCTTCCGAATCCGTCTTCGAAAATAGCACCCACCGGCACAGAAATGAGCTGATTACCTCCCTGATCACTAACGTGCCTCACAACACATTCCATGTATTCTGGACTCGATGATATGGCATTTTCTGCGATCTCTGCTTCGATAGTAAAGAACAAGGTGGTAGAGGTTGTTTCATGGCCGTAACTATTCTTTCTAGCACCAAATACCACGAATTCGTTTGCACCATTAAAAGTAGAATGAATTCTCCACGAAGAGGAGGCCTGCACTTCTGTGATCTTTAAACCAGACGACAACGTGAAGATCAAAGTAAAGAACTGCACGTGTTTGGTATACTGAGCGTACACCTTAAGAACAAATGAATCACCCACATGTAATAAATGTAACGGTGCCATAATAACAAAGTTTTGCTCAACTTGAGGCACTTGTCTTTTCCTGAGATCAAACTGCTTTAGCTTTGTCATACTAGAAAGAGACAGACCATATTCCATCAAAGCTTTGTGAGAAGATGCACTGGTGTTGAGCCATTCCGGAGGGATGTGCAAACTTCCAACACATATTCCAGTATTGGCTGACGGTATACAGCTGGTGTTTTCCTCTGAGTAAGTATCTAGGTTAATAAGCCTGAAATGTACTTCAGTTGGTGCGGTTCTAACATTAAAGTTCCGATCAGATACCTGTATGGCTACACGTATGACCTGATAGTCAGGCGAACCGCTGACAACAATTGCTCGCAGGTATAAAGCGAGTTCTCCCAACACTTTGAACGTACTTACGTAATGAATGCTCCCTCTGTGGACCTCCAATTCACCTGACAACTCAGAAAATAAGCCAAGGCTAGTCTCAGCAAGAACGTTGCTCAACATGACCACAGGCTCGACCTGAAACGCACCCCGAATGGCATAAGTGAAAGGATGTGTCTCGTTGTACTTGAACGTAACATTGTAGTTAACATGTACTTGAAGTAGAGCGGTGTTGTTCAAGGACGGTGAGCCCATGTTCAAAGCAAATACCGATAAGTTTAAGGTCAAATAATTTGCATCTCTTAGAGATGATATAGTTTTCACTTTGCCGGTTAAGGAGTCAATAACGAATAGCTGTGAGGCCTGATCAGATGACAGTATTTCATAAATAACCTCTGCATTCTTTCCTGAATCTTCATCGGTTGCGTTAACTTGAGCAACAACTGAATCCGCCTGCAGGTTCTCCGAGATTAAAACGAAATAAAAACTTTTCGTAAATACAGGAGGATTGTCATTCACGTCTAACACAGATAGAGTGACGTTTGCGAGGCTGAAGAAAGAGACTGATGAACTCACGGTACCAATAATGGTGAGCGAATTGTTAGGAAGAAATGTGTCGGTTGCCTTAACAACAAGATAATACTTCTTCGTTTCCTCAAAATCTAACGACTTTATAAGTTTGATTTCTCCTGTCGAGTCATCTATCACAAACGTTTCGTTATCGCTGCTTTTATGAATGCTGTAAATGATTCCGCCTGCGGAACTTAGGTCTAAATCTCTTGCATGTACACGCAGAACAGTTGAATTAACTGTTAAGTTCTCGTAGGCACTGGTTTGGTAACTCTCTTGAGTGAATATTGGACGGTGATCGTTTACATCGACAACATGAATCATAACTCGAGTGTCGGACGACTGAGGTGGGATTCCTCTGTCAGTGACTGAGATGTTTAAAGTATACAGAGAAACATTTTCATGATCCAGCGCATGTGCTGTAGTTATAACTCCATTTTCCTCGTTGATAGCAAAGATGGCGGCCTTGTTACCTAAAACGGAAGATAACGACGAATATAAATGATTGAATTTTCAGACGATAGCCCTTAGGGAAACGCGCTTTCTCAAGACTTGCGTTGTATCAGGTGTTTACTTTATCACACGTCGTATTTATATCCAAAAAATTTTAGCTCCAACCTCCTATGTCAACATGGAGACCAAAGTGATACTGTGGTTCTTGCCTTAAGTTTACACCAACTTTAAATGATTGTACAATAAGATACCATAACTGTTTGGCATTCCCACAAAGACAATTTAGAGGCCTCAATTTTCACTGCTTACAAAGTTTGGGCACTACCGCTTCTATCAGAACTCGCTGAGGAACTGATCTGCGAAGAGAGGGGCAAGTAATTGCATAAAGTGGGAAGTAAAAGTCACTCACCCGAAACTATAGTGTAGTTGAGAACCGCATTTGTCCCCGAGTCACCGTCGGTGGCGTTTACTTGTGCAATCATCGTACCAACTGGTACGCTCTCCCTGACATACAAAGGAGACAGCGGATTAATAACAGGTGTCATGTCATTCACGTCAATCACTTGGATTTTAACCAAAATACTGCTTGACAGTGGAGGGGTCCCTTGGTCGTGTACGGTCACATTTAATGCGTAAATCTGTATCTTCTCATAATCCAGCCATGTAGCTGTTGTGATAAAGCCAATTGTTGGGTTTATGTTGAACGCACCATTCAAATTTCCATCCAAGATTGAGAAGGAAAGATTCGAATTTTGCCCACTATCTGCATCTGTGGCATTGATTTTGATCACAAATGTTCCCTGCTGCACGCTTTCCAGTAACGTCAGCCTTCCCGAAAAGTTACCTTTAATAATAGGAGGATTATCATTAATGTCTCTAATGTTGATAACAACGGACACGTTGGCTTCAAGAGGTGGTGTCCCAAGATCCTTAGCTTGCACGGTTAAATTCAATTGCCGAACTTTCTCGAAGTCAAGAGATGTCAACACGATCATCTCGCCAGTAGAGCTGTTTATGCTGATTATACTATCGTTTCCTGAAATAATGCTATACGACAGACGAGAATTCACTCCCTGATCACTATCGTTAGCATTGATTGTCATCAACACCGCCCCGGGAGGGTTTTCCTCGTCAAACTCCAACGTGTAAACTTCTTTTGAAAAGTGAGGACGTACGTCATTAACATCCATAACGCGCACACATATTGTAGCATTATCTGTATATAGCTGCCCTGTTAACGGCGAGTGTTTATAAGCAATAATTTCAAACTTGTAAGTGTCCATGACCTCTCTATCAAGCTCCCTTGCTGTTGTTATGATTCCTGTGAATAAATTCACCCTGAAGACAGAAGTAATGTTCATGAATGTTGAAGATATATTATAAAAAATTCTATCTCCATTTGGGTCGGTAGCAAAACCAGAAACGACTTGACTCCCAGGAGGCCTGTCTTCATACAAGGAGACATTATAGAACGTTTGATTAAGATGAGGCGGACCGCGGTCATCTTCAACTGTCACGCTTATTACAGTCGTATTGAACAGCATGGGAGAACCATGATCGGAAACATTCACAGCAAGAGAGAAGAAAGGAACAGTAGTATAGAGAAGGGAACTGTTGAGCTGAAGGACACCAAGCTGGTTGATAACAAATTTGTTCAATTCGTTACCGGAAGTGATTTTGTACTGCAGCTGCGCATTAAGGCCTTGGTCAGGATCGGTGGCGTTCACACGCAACAATGTGTATCCCACATGGGCAGTATTCCTTATTGCGATGGGCTGAATCGATTCTAAGTACGGCGCATTGTCATTTATGTCAAGAACGGTGACATTGAGTAGCAGATTTGTTGTTTTTATTTCCGCGAAGTATTCGACCGCTCGGTTTGAGGCATAAATGGCTAAACCATACAAAGATATTTCTTCCCTGTCCAAATAGTCTTGAACAACTATCTCTCCGCTGACATTACTAATGGAGAATTTTTGTCCATAGTTTCCATCTCCAATAATAAAATATGTACTGAAGTCTTGCCCAGTAATGTTGATTGGGACAAATGTGTACACTTGCTCGCCTATTGAAATATCTTCAGACACATTAATGCTGACGACATTATGAGAAAACAGAGGTGGAAACATGATTGAAATGTTGACTGTCAAGTTACTTGTAAGTGAAGGTTTGCCGGAATCTGAAATTTCAACGAACAGTTGCATGAAACTGTCCTTGAGATCAGTCAATGCAGAGTTTAAGAAGATCACGCCATTTTCTCCGTCGATGAGGAAGAGACTTAAGTTGTCTCCAAGAAGACTGAATTTAAGAACAGCATTATATCCTCTGTCTCTGTCCGATGCATTGACCCGACATATTTCGTTACCCACTGGCAAATTGTAAGGAATGACCTGAAGTGGGACAGGATCTGTTACGGGAGGATTGTCGTTTTCATCTAAAATAGTGATATTTACCGTGGCATTGGTACTGATATTGTGTCCATATTTCGCAGTCACAGTCAGTGAAAAAACCTCATTAGTTTCCCTATCAATTGTGGAATTCACCAATATCGTACCATTTGATGAATCGATTTTAAATGCGACGTTCCTGCTCAGTAAATAAAAAATATCAGCACCGGGAAGTCCGGGAACATAAGCCTTAACTTCGAGAACGCTCGAATTCATCGCGCTGTTTTCTGTCAAGTTTACCGCATATAATTGGGAAACAAAAAATATTTCCACATCAGAAGCGTAAGTGACACGAAATTCCACTGTTGTGTTTGTAGTCAACACTGGAATACCATGATCTGAAATGAGCACTAAAATCTTGAAGATATGACCAACTTTTCCTTGCAAGGAACTCTTTAACGTTATTACACCCGTTGTTGCATTAATGAGAAAGGTTTGATTTGAAGAAGAGTTCTCAATAAAACTGTAACTTATTCGCGCGTTTTCCCCAATGTCTTTATCAGATCCAACGACTCTGGCCAGCGAAACACCTAAAACAGCATTCTCAGAGATCTTGATCACACGACTCGGTACAATTTGATTGACAACCGGAGCGTTGTCATTCACGTCAATGATAAAAACGACCACAAACGCATCGGCAAATTTTTCCCGACCCACACCCCCTCCATCTGTAGCTCTAACTGTCAGATTGTACCAGGCTTTCTCTTCTCTGTTCAGACAACACGCAACGCGAAGGACACCTGAGGTTGAGTTTATCATAAAAGGAAGCGCTTCAGCGCTGACAAGGCTGTAGAAGACTCTGCCACTTTTCCCTTGATCAAGATCTGTGGCATTGACGGTAATAAACGAGGCATTCACAGTTGCATTTTCCAAGACATTGGCGTGGTAGAAGATCGTTTCAAATTGTGGCGCGAAGTTGTTCGTGCAATCCGCCGAGGTCAATGTATTATCGAATACGACAAAAGGATTGAAGTTGTTGTTCGTGTTAACGCTGATAGTTTGACTGCCAACCGGTAGGTCTACAGAGAATCTAAAAAGAAACAAATATGGCGGGTGTGGATTACCAAGCAAGACGGCCGTTCGCGTTAAACTTGTTTGGTTACTGTTGTCAATGGTTACGTGGAAAACACTAAAACCAATACTGTTTTGAACGAGTTCAAAGGCAGCCTGGACGCCAAAACTTCCATTTCCTCTGCTAACTCCCCGGATGAGATTTCCATGGATACCTACACCTCTTTGAGTTCCTCGAGTCCCAGCGAAATTGACAGCATTTCCTCTGTAAGTGATGTCGAAGAAAACAACTGTGTTGGCATCTGAGGCGGGGCCATTCTTTGATGTTAGAGTGACACTGAGTGACAGCTGACAATCAGAGCTAAGAACCTGAACAGGTATTACACTTACTGAGGAAACAAAGCGAACTAAACCAAGAAAGGCTCTTACAAGATAAAACGCGTCGGCCGGGTTCACGGCACTGTTCCTGTCAACATCAATATCACGGGTTTGATTGGAGGACAGTGATTGGCGGAATATAATCCCTGTTGCGTCTGAGAAATTAAAGATGGAGAAAGAATAATATCTGAGAACAAAGATGACATCTCCGAGGTCAAACAGACAATCTCTGTTGACATCACCAGGGAGGAGTAGCTTGTCGCATTGGCAAGTCGGAGGAGCACACGGAACAGCTCTACGCAAGCGCTCTTTACGAAAATCAAGCAGGTCTTGCCTCTCCTGATCATGAACACTACGTCGTCTTCTTTTTCCGGTTCCCATAACTTCCTGATCGACGGTTCCAGCTACAAGTGAAGACAAGCCATAGGTATCCGTGATTACAGAGCCTAGAATTGAAGCCAAACCCGAGCTGGTGGCATTGAAAGTAATGTCCGCTACCCTGACAATGCCATTCAAGGGCGAGTTACTCAAACAGTCCAAGGAAATTTGTCCCAAGGTGTCCAAGTCAGATACACAGGTATTCCATACACTTCCTTTTCTTAAATACATCACAGCAAGCTTTGAGTAGTCATAAGTGAGAGTTAGATCGATCTTCTGGACGCCACGCCTTTCCCCAGCGTTCAAACGAACTTGAAATTGAACCGATGATCCGACATATCTTGGGGGTAACGGCAATCCGCTTTCTTCACCAAGATCGACGTCACCAACGGCCGGCAAAAGATTACAAGCCATCGTCAAGCTGGATGTAACCAGAGAAACTGCGGCAGTTGCATTCAGAGAGAGTGTTCGATGATAGTTACGTCTGAGAGTAATTTGACCTGTTAAAGAGTCTACAGTGAAAATATTATCATTTTCACTTGTCAGAGATATTAACCCTGAGAATAAAGCAACGCCCCCGTCATAAAACTGCGGGACGAGTCTTCCATTGTCAAATGTCAATGACAGTTGCACTTGTGCCACAAGGGAATTCTCCACTCCTGACAAAGTTTGGTTGTTATCAGGGAGTAACACAAAGTTAGTAATGTTTGTCACAGTCACTGAAGAGCTCTTAATAAATATGCCGAGATTTGTAGTGTCCACATTACCAAAGTTTCCATCGAGAACAGCAAAGCTTGGCGTTGCACCAGACTTGACTGTTACGCGGTTTGCAGCCTTTTGTCCGACAATCACGTCTGAAGATCTGGATGAAAATGACGTCACTTCGTGTCCTGTGATGTCATAGTTTGAAGAATCACTCAAAACCATTACTAGGCTCAGTGACGCCATTTCGTGCGCGTTTGTATTAGCGATACGGCTGAGCGAATCGATGTGAGGAGCTCCAGGATAGGGTGGGTAGGGCTTGGCAAGTAATACCAGAGCTGTGTAGGTCACGATGTTGATTGAAACAGAACTCGTGACTGAGAAATGAGTAAAACGTACTACGAGATCCTTTTTGCCGGACTTGCCTCGTGAGTTTGGTGTAATGATAGGAGTGTTGTTATGACCACGCTGTACACTGAAAAAACCTTCAGACTTGCTCAAGTCATACACAGTCCTCGAGTCAGAGCTCATGTCCACTCGATAATCGTTCTCAAACACCAAGGTCACTGATATGGGACTTGATGTTGGTATCCCTGCTACAGTGGACTTGTCTCCGGGGAAAGTGATCTGTGGACTGACGCCGTTTACTTCAAGTCTCACTGGAGGTGACAAACTTACTTTGGTCACTTCATAGCCCACTCCAAGGCTAAATCCATTTGGATAACAACGGCTGGGAGGCAAGAACCAATCAGCTTGAAGAATTCCAGACCCAGATCCGACAGACACTGCTTCTGATTGGCCAGTGATTCTGAGTACGTGGATTTGAAGTGACTTGAACTGAAGGCCGAGTGCAGAGTTCAGTTTTTGTCGTCTACCATCGTTAAAAGTGACGCAAGCGACAAGCGCACCACTTGTGTAATCACGACGCAGATCTTGGTGAACAAATGCCTCCGCCGTTTGTGTTGACAATCTCGGATAAGGCGGGTCAGGAATGATGACACTTAGATTGGTTACCATGACAATGTCGATCAGTTGAACAGCGACTCGCCTTGATGAGGTCACCTTGATTTCAGTACTAGCTAGGAAATTACTGGTCAGCGGATTTACGGCTCTGATGACAGTTTGACCGGGGGACATTCCGTACACGTTTCCGAAGTTGTCCACAGTCGCTACAGACTCATTCAGACTTTTGAGAAGATCACGAACTAAACTTGTCGTCGATATGTTTTCAAAGTGGACTTTATCGTAAGTGAACTGGGCTTCAGACTCGACTCCAGTCCATTGATATCGCTGATCACATTTACCGCTATTTGCATTGAATTCCAACCAACCAGAGACTTCTGCGAGCTCCGTGTGAGGCAAAGTCAGCTTCAGTGGCAGAACAGGGAACCATACACGAACTGATATGATGGTGTTTATTTGACCAAATTGGACTTTAACTTGTGCTTCTGCTGATCCTCTGGGCTCGCTACCGTTAAGAAACAAGTTTGAACAGTTCTTAGTTACTTGCACAGCTTCTGATAAACTCGTGCAATTTGCTTCTGGAAGCAGGATGACATCACCCGATCTTTGAATAGCCAAAATTGTGATATTCGCTGTCACGATCCGTCCATCGATGACAGCTGTGTTTACTAAATCAGCGGACTCAGAGTATGCTCTTAGTTCCTTGACACTATTAGCAGAAAGTCGTATCATCCCTGTCGTGTGTCGAGATTGGTTGAAACCATCGAGCATGGCCACCATGACTGGATGTAGTTGGCCACCGATCTGAACTTCCTCGTTGTTGATATTACTGAGGTAAGTCAGCTGTCAAAGGAACAAAAAATCCACATTGTTTAGTGAAGGTATTATCTTTTTGTGTCGGTTTGTTGTTTCATTCTCCACACGGAATGATCCCAATTTGCTCATCATCATTATCATTTCTGCTGCAACAAGCCATTCACAGTGTCAATGTAAACATAGCAATATTGTCCAGAGTAGTGATTTTTTTAACTTTAAAAAAACCTTTCATCAATCGAATTTAGGTTGTGTTTCAAGTGCAATATTATAATCATTGTCACTTTTTTTGCTCCACAATTACAAATTTTCAAGAGAGACACTTATTATGGAACTCACTATGATGATATTTCATGGAGCAAAAATTAACACTTAAGTTTGTTAAACTTCAGATACACAACAAAACGAAGGCGACAGGTGTCTTGTAACCGATACGACTTGATCCTCCAAATAAATGGCTTGAATGTACAATGAATACATATTGGAAAGCAGTCATTACTAACCTCGGCAGTAACTGTTGCGCTTGTATTAACAACAGCTGTGTCCTGTACCTTGACATCAAAGCTGACAAGTTTCGCTTTTTTGACGAATCCCTGAGGAGCTGCCTCAGGATCAGTTAGTGTGGCACTCACAAACCATTCAAAAGAGCTGCGATTGATTGTAACATGGGCCCAGCGCTGACTATCAACTTGTGCTCCAGTGATGACAAGTGACGGACCAATCACTATCCTTACTCCAAACGAGGCTACAGCATAGGATGAGTCACAGTAAATTGAAAAGCTGAATACCCCGCCTACTAACACCGTGTCAAAAGGAAGTATACCGTATACGTCATTTGAAAACAACTGCGTTTTGCTTCCTGGATGAACTGTGACGTTACCTAGAAACGTGGGAGACTCAGAAGAGTTACGCAGACGGTACGTAATGGTAAGAACTTCAGGATCAACAAGAGAGGGGTCTGAGAACCATTTCGAAGGTAAGGGAACTTGTATCTCGGTAATTCCCGTAGATCCACTTGGCTTTGCGATCGACTGCAGTAAAAACAGAAGAAAGAATTAAACAATTGATCACTACTACAACTATATAACTAAATTAAAGCCATGCGATCAAACAAGAATACCACATTGACTTACTTCAAATAGGCTCAAAGTGACTTCAGGCTGTGAGAGTGGACAAATATTACTGGTTCTGAATGTAAGCAGACGCGGCAAAAGAAGATCATCAGCATACATGAAAGAGACTTACTTGTAAGAGGCTTCCATTGATGGCTAACAGCTTAGCACTGGGCTCGACTTTGACAACAACTTCACTTTTATCCACCAATGTGCGAACATTAAATGAGGAGTCCTGCACCTGCGCAATAACACGCACCACAGGCCTGTCCCAATACACATTCGCGCTGACCAGTATAGCCTTTACATGAGTCGCTGGTTCTCGCGTTGTCGAATAATTTGCTTCTGCACTCACTTTTCCAACAAAAGCGCGAACACTTCCTTTACTTCCTGGATAACCATTTAAGAAGAAACCAAGCTGCAGCGCGCGATTTGACGTCCTCCCTTGAAGATAACCTAATTTCTGTGTTTCAAAATTCACTACAGTCCGCGAGTCTAAGGTGGTGCGAGTTATAACCTTGATTAATACAATTGTTTTCGAACTGTTGACTTGATGTTTTGCGCCGCCTTGAAGTTGGGCTCCAACAAGAAAGCGGAATGTACTGTCCAAGGCAACATAAGTTTGAAGTTTAAAAACTCCTGTTGTGTTTTCAATTTGAAAGAACCGCGAGTCATTTCTCTCTATTATGAAGTAGGATAATGGAAGATAACCCGAGCATGGACTTCTGGCGTGAACTGTAAAGCAATTAATGCAAAAGCTTCGAGTAAGAATATTGGCTTTATGTAAGCCTAAACCTTATAATCTTCGTATTAAAAAAACTTGATGCACCTATCAAGATACGCGGTTAATAATTGTTCTCGTGCAACGTCAATGAAATGTACATTATTTAGGGGGGGAGGTGTTAAAAGTGACGTGAGGAATGAGATAAGATGATACCCAATAAAACTGGATGACTGGAAAGAATCACGTAAGAAATAGACATCTGACATAGAGAGAAGGAGAAGCCTGGAAGAGTTTGAAGCGATAGGAAGGAAGAACTTTAAGAATTTTTGGAACAATCTAAAAGGTAGGTTTCTCTTAAGAGGTACAGACTTCTTTTTACTTTTGTTACTTCTCCTCTATATTACTACGGTACGTTTTTTTTAAGGACAAAAGGGAGTTCAAACAATCCAGCTGCAGTCGGGTAATGATTTTTTTTCTCAGTGATGTTTTTACAGTTGGTTAATCTCAACAGAGTACGATAGAATAAAACCTGACAGTGTTATATAGCAAAACTTTACCTTGCAGTATTGGTACCCCAAGTGGCGTTTGATCAAAGATACTCCTCATGTAGTAGTGGTTGTCAAATATCAGAGTTTCACTGCAGTTTGGCGGTCTGGTAATGGCGCCATCACAAACACAGGAACTTTTCACCGGCAAGGGACAAGAGCAATTTCTTCCAAAGACTTCAAGTTCAGAAACTGCAAAATAATCTGTTTTTTCTGCTGAATTTCCCAAAAATGACATCATTGTCAATCTAACATGAGTGGCAAATGAAAAAACCTGAAGAGTTAGATTTGTTTCAAAACTATTTGATGCTGGCCTTGAAGACTGAAGTAAATAAAACGTTACAATCTCGTCGGGGACTGGGTGTGAAAATCTTTCGACACAATTAGCACTGTCAGGAGAGTCCAGTCTCCCTCCAGCTTCCATATTAAAAGTTGATTGACAGTCTTGGGAAAAGTATTGCAGTGGTACCCATGTTTCCCCATAGTCGGCAGATTTAGAAAGAACCATATCCCTTGGTGGCCACCATTTGAATGATATTTTCACAACTAAGACTTGTTTCACACCACCAAGGCTGACTGTAAAATTAAGTGGAACTCTTGTTCTCTTGGACTGCCACCATGTACTAAGGTTTCCATCATTACCCATGCCTTCCAAGTGTGCCTGGTTACTTACACGCCTCACTGTAATGTTGCTTTTCGGATTGACACAATAAAGACCATCTGGGTCCAAAGACACCATTGGGTAGTCCACATCACATCTACAATGTCCTGCTAGGCGGGGCTTCTGTGGGGTTTGCTGTGAAGCATCTGTCTTGATTTCTAAAGGAAGGAGTGGTCCCATATGAAGACGAGAACCAAGCTCTCCTGAAGGACAAGTATATTATAAAAGAATCATGACTAAAGAACTGAAATACTGAATTAAGGGGAGGTGGAGGGGGATGGAAGGGAGAGGATGGGGGGGCGAAGCCTGTGAATGGGAATTATGAACTCACAGATCTGTTTTACACCTACAGTAGGAACTCTGCATGGTGTGAGTTTATCACAATGTGAGCCAGATGTTTGTGTTTGTAAGTGGCAGGGGTGATCTAAAACCCAGTGTCCAAGTGAATCTCATTACAAGTTTGTAAATAATTACCAATTAAAACACAAAGGACTCATCTGTGACAGAGGGGAAAACAGTAATGTACTGACAAAGTCTGTCCGATCTTCTTTACCAATTTTAAATTAAAGTTAGCATCCCCCATCAGATCTCCTTGACAAGCAGAGTCTTCAATACCATTCAAAATTTGTCTACAATCATCTACCAAAAAGGGCCAGAATTCTGTTAATTTGTGAACTTAAACATAATTACAAGCACTGACCTCCCCAGTTTGTCACAAACTACTCTGTCATGACACAATCAACTACCCTGAAGACACCTCTGCCACCAACCTCTCCACCCTTTCCTCTGATCAGCACATGGAAAGCATGATCCACTTTGAAAATTTAATCTGTAAATTTCTCTAATGGCAAAATTTTAGTAACTTATGTTGCATACCTTTAAAGTAATCATCTTGTGAAGCATTTGCTCTCCCCCCTAAGAGGATAATTCCACTTCTGTTCCAAATATTTTTATAAGTGATCTCTTCAGCAACAAGCCTTTTATCCATGTACAGTTGTATAACAGAACCAAAGAGTACCACTGCAATGTGATGACATTTTCCATCTGCTAGACTGTTGTTGAAGTGCAAACTACTACTTAAACCACTTGCATTCATATATTCTAGAACTATCTCATGGTCAGTTTTGCTGTCTGCCGACACTGCAAATAGTATACTACTGTCGTCCTCTTTGCTTATGATTTTGCTAAAAAGGAATTAATTGGAATTGGATGTTAATAATTTGAGGTATTACAGTGCTAGCTATCAAGAAAGAGTGCCTGTTTTATTTACCAGTAAGCCCTGATCTGTTTTCACTAACTTCTGCTTTGTTATTCAGATTCCTTAATTTCACCAACTATTAGGCACAATCATTTCACGAACAAATTGTGACCTTTGTGTTATGATTTTTTCACAACCTCTGTATGGAGTTTCCTGTTACTCATAAATTTGGTATTTGGGGACTAAGAGAGTAAAATGACTTCACATCAGCCTCAATATGATCATTAACTTATTACATGATAGCTGAAATGGACAAATGCATTAATGTGGTCAACTACTTACCCTTGGTCCCCTGGGTATTGGCTCAGATGGATGGTTAGTGTCATTCCTTCAGATTCCCCAAATATCAGCAAAAACTCTGTTGACTTGGAAATAAAACCATTGGTGCCATTGAACTGAACAGTTGTCAATTCTTGTCCCTGGCAAGCTCCACTTGTATGATTTGTAAACATTACCTGTAATAGAAATGTTATGGAATAACATAGTTTATATTTCTGTTAAGGAAAGCTTTCAGTAAGTCAGGTTGGGGTCAGCAGGTGAGCCAAGTGGCTCATCTAGCTAAAGCTTATCCCACTTCCTATATCATGAAGTAACTGGAAGTATTACCTCACACCCTTCCCCCCCTCCCCCCACCCCATCCTTGATGGGATGCTGATGTGATGCATAACAAATCTGTAACAAGTCACCCCCTTGAACTGCATTAGGTTTCCTGAGAGTTAACCATTACCAGTTTTAATACATCATGTTGAGCCTGCAAGGAAAGCACAGCAAAACCACTTTGAACAATGTTAACAATTGTTGTTAATTGGTGTTAAGATTTTTTCTTCATCTTTCTTAAGGCCCTAGCAATGATCCTTATGTCTTGAAACCATTAATAGGGTATGGAGTTCTAAAGTGTTGTAATTCCAATGCAAAATTAGTAGTGGAGGGGTGAGGGAAGGAGCCCAGCACACAAGCTGTACATCCGGATTAAAAAAAATTATTTCCTTATTTTTCAATTACGTCGATTTAACGAAGTTACACAAAGTGAACAATTTCACTTTGAAGAGAATGAGTACTCAACTTTCCACTACAGTTGCGAGCAGATGAAGCTTGAATATAATCATGTTAACCAGCACACCGACGATTATCAGTGTAATTATTCCGACAAATCTTTCAGACTACCTAAAAACAGCTAATGTGTGCATAAACAAACAAAAAGTACATGGCTTATTTAAAACAATTTACGTATTACAATGAATCAATGCTAAAATATTGTTTTGATTGTGTCTCGCATACCTATCACAAAATCTACAAAATTTTACACTTTCGAATTTTTAAGTAGAGTATCTATCACTTACTTGGCCGTGAAACATTCCCGTAGCAACAATATCCAGGCTAACTGGTTCATTTCTCCCGAATGGACAATCGGCTTCACAATAATCAAACTTCTGACAACGATGGAAACGATCAACAGCTAAACAGAATTCATCATTTCCTTGCAAACCACAAGTATCGTTTGACGAAACAATCGCTTCTTGATAAAGTGCGAAATTTGTTTGTGCAAAAGCGAGCGAAGCACCTTGTTGAATTAAAACACCCGCAATTAGTAATACCTGCAACACACCACTGGAGAGCATCTTTAAAACCTATTCACCGTTATTGATGTCCGATCGAGTTCACATGCAGGTCAGTTTATGCAGCCGGGCTGTAGAAATCAAAGAAGGCAAAACCATCATTAACTGTCAGCAGTCATAACGGCTTCACCTAGTCGCACCACACCAGCTAAGTTGACAGCAGACAGAGGAAAATCTGGCTCAGAAGCAGCATTCTGCAGACCACTTTCAGCTCAGCTGAGTTTAGCAGCGTTTACCTCCGTACATAACAGATCCTTCACGTCCCTTAGTACTGCTTCTAGTTTGCAATCGCCCTGTTTTGGTTACAGTACGCTCAGTCGAAATGTAAAAACTTCACAAATATTCAATTGTCAATAATTGATTTCCTTATTTTCCTTGATGACAGCTATTGACCGAGCCGACTGGCTGTCAGCGGTAGTTACATAGAAACATTCTGCAAGCGCTTAGTTCGAATGCTCAAAATGGCGGACTACGGGGTAAAAACCATGCAAAGATTTGCTCCTTTAAAACCAAGTGCTACTCCCGTAATAATAATCTATACGGTTTCTAAACGTAGTGACATAGTTCTGCTGTCAAATTGCAGTCATTTCCTTTATATTGTAGTGGACGATAGCGTAGCAGTAAGTATATATTTTAAACAAATCTACATTTAGACAGTGGATTACTCGAAACGTCATTTCTCAGGCCTATGAATGAGACTTTCCATTAAATAGAACCTCGAGTCAAACGGGGAACATAACAATGTGAAATTTTTCTTTCTTTTGTAGCACACTTTTCGTTTTCCCAGTCTGGTGACCACTGTTCGTATTCAGGAACGTAACGCTGCTGGAAAAACACAGATATTAGTTGGGACAGTGGATGGCCATATTTTTGCGGTCTTCTTACCAGAAGATCTGACCAAAAGCAGCAGGTGAGATATTAATCTGGTACTGTTTCAGCCAGTGACAGTCAAACTACATTTTGGGGTAATTGTGAGGAACAACTCCCTGAAAAACAGTCAGCAGGAACTGTCAGCCAACTGCTCTGCTTAAACTCGTGTACTGAGTCAGTATCTGTCTGTGATATTTATCATCTAAACTTCAGTGCACTTAGACACTACACTGAATTAGGTTAACGCCTTAGGAAAAGCTGTGGTCCCTTAGTGGAAGTTAGGAACCGTGTATGACTTAAGTGTTTAGGTTTTTTTGTGTGATACAACTGCCCGTCAACTCCTGTATTTTCAGCCTCTCCAACTTATATCTGGCTCACATCTGTAAAACTGACGAGAGAAGACAAATATTGATAAAGAAAGATGCAAGTGAATTTTCACAGAGGTGACTGTGATTAGGCCTGAAAACCAGAAAACTTGATCCAGAATCCTACACACTGACTGTATTGATACGATGTCTCCAAATTACTTGTATGTTGTGATTCAATTTTATGTGTGGTTCAAGTTTTATATTTAGAATTCATTTTCACACAGTAGCTTTTTCTGCAAAATTTAAATTTAAGGTTAAAGACATTTGCTGATCCTACTCCTACTACTACTAGTGAGATGGCAAAACAAAAGAAATGTGGTGATTGTGATATCTTTGGAGAACTACTTGCTGGTGCAAATATTGATGTTACAGAAACAGTGAATAAACAATCAGTCAGAGCTAATAAATGTATAACATTTGTTGATGTGGAAAGTGCAGTCCTATATGAACCAAAGTTAAGAACATTTATTACCATTGAAGAAAATATTGTGTGTTGCAGAGCACTGGAGCAAGGCTATTTGTTGTCTATGTTTTGTCCTACTTCACAGCAAAATGATCTTGGTAAGATGGTGTATGCACCACTTCCAGTATTCAAAGGGATAATAACAGTTGAATCAGAATCACAAAATACATGCAGTTGTTTGTGGAATTATGTTCCTCAGCTGTGTTGTGTTCAAACCAATGGCAATGTTTCATGTCTGTCATCATGTCTTACCATAAAACGGTCTTTATTTAGCAAACTTTTTCACTGTGATGCATCTCTTTTGGATACCCCAGTCATTATCTTTGGTTGTGAAGATGGGCAAGTGTTATTTTGGCCTGTGAACAGTTTTGCTCTTACAAATGCAAACTCTGAGGCTAATGTCAGTGAACATCAATTTTCACCTCAGCTGATATACCATATGGAACAAAGAGTGGTAGCGATATATGCAGCAAGGCTTCATTATCCAGAGGATTCATCAATATGTCCGTCAACTGCAAATGAAACAGAAGTGAGGAATTGCAAACACAAGCAAGAATCTGATGACTGCTGCAATGCCTTAGTTTTTGTTGGAGGTTGTGACAAGATTATAATTGTATCTGATGAAGAACATCTGTCAGAGAAGTCAGAAGAAGTAAAGAAAATTAATTTTACATGGCACACAATTGTTGGCCCTGTTCTATGTTCCTGCTTGAGCAGCAGCCATGACACACTGGTACATTCAACAGGTAACGAAATCTTTGTCACCAAGTTGAGCCTCAACTGTGAGATGAATGCAGCAAGGTCAGCAGCAATGTTATCCTCAAGCAAGCTGACTGTACAGGTACCAAATGTGTCTGTGCTTTGTTGTGTAAATAAGCAAAGGAAGGGAAATGGCACAAAGAGGCAGGTGTATGCTCTTACTGTCACAGGAAAACTTGTTTTGCTTCTGTTGCCAGAATTGCAAGATGGAGAACAACTTATTGGGTCTAATGTCTCACCACAAATGGCTGGTGAAAAAGTGAAGAGTTACTTAAAAGAGATTGAAACTCAGACTGCAGAGCTGGTAAGAATTAATGAAAGCAGAGAAAGTGCAAACAGTACTTTGAAAGAGCTTAATAAAATTATCCACATTGTTAGTCAGGTTACCAAGAAGGCAGGAGACACTATGTTCCCTTTATTGTGTTGTTTTACACCTGGTGTTGTGTGCCAGAGCTCTTGTGGGCATACGTCATTGTCACTGCACTGCAAAGTTATTAACCAGGGCAATCTAGTGTTGTCACCTTCCTGGTCACTAATGGTTCGCATACAAGGAAAGGAACCTTGGCAGAGTTGTACCTCTCCAGCAGCTTGTTTTATGGGCCAATCAATGCCACTGAGAACCACTCATCCAGGGGAAGTCACAGAGATGAACATTCCTCTTAACAAGTCTTTCCCTTCATCAGGTCACATTATTGTAGAAGGGTACCTGTATTGTGATTTGAATTCCTTGCTTGCTGATCTCAGAAATGGAACAGATCCAACGCATTTCTTTCAGATACCAACTAAGAACGTTGTGATACCAGTTGGAAAGAAAGTTTTTGACATCCTTCATTTGATGCAAATGACTCGATCAGGGCCACAAGCTCAAACAAACTGCACCATTTTAGATTCAAATGAAGAGGTTTTTCAAACTATAGAGAGACTTAATTCAACAATCAGCAATGTAGTAAGTAGAAGTATATTTGGCCAGGATACAGAAGAGATTGCAGAGGAACCCACAGAAATTAGAAACTACTCAGCAGCTTTCATTGTTTCTCAAGATGCCATAAATTTCATGACCACAACAATTAAAAATGACCTTGCTCTGAAGGAAACTCTTCAAACAGAATCTCTTTCGCCGCAAGCTACATTCTTTCACTTCATCTTCATGGACTCAAGCATTGCTCACCAACAAATTGATGTGGAATGTTCTCACTTAAATCTGCTGAGTGTGAATGGTGGTCATGCATCCATACACATTAAACCTGTAAGTGGAATGGAAAAATCCACCAATGGTTCTCCTTTTGAAGTTGAATTACACTGTACACATGTGCGCTTGCTGTGTCATCTTCATGGAGCCATATTAACAAGATTGAAGGTAAACTAATACAGAGGGCAATGAACAAAGTTCAGCAAACTTTCCTTAATGAGTGTTCTAATTAGACATAAATTTGATGGGTTTCTTTAATGATAGTAATAGAATGATAGTTACAGCTCCAATGATACGAAATATAATGGTGATAATAATTATAACAGAAACATCAACAACAAAATGTTATTGGTGATGAAAATAGTAATGTGATACATTTTTTTTATTAGCCTGTTATCACACATAGGACCAGTAGGAGTCAAATGCAAGCTTATGATGTACAGAAACAGTTGAAAAAACTACAGGTAACATTTTGCCTTCTATTACTTTTGTAATTAACCAATATACTATTGACCGAGTTAAAGAGTCTATGTTTTTAGGTGTTATTCTTGACAAAAATTTGTCATGGAAACTGCACATTGCTCATATTGCCAGGAAAGTTTCAAAATCCACTTGTATAATCTATAAAGCTATGGTCTCTGCCTACCTACTTCAACTTTATGTACCCTGTACTATAGTCTTGTTTATCCCTACTTACTTTATTGCATTACGGTATGGGGCTCAACTTATCCATCCAGAAAAGGGTGGTACAAATTATATCAAGTAAGTACTTTTAACCCTCATACTGAACCTATATTTAAGCAGTTGAAAATTCTTAATCTATACAATATGTATTAATTTCAAATAGGAAAGATTGTGTTTTTGTTCAAGATAGGCCATCTTCCTGATTTTTTTCTTACTTTTCTCACGCTGCTTAAGTATATGTTTGTTTGAGAGCCTGCAATTGTTGTTTTATGTGTGTGTCCTTTCCTTTTTAACCTTAAATATTTTGTACCTTAATCATGCCATAAAACTGATGCCACACTTCTGTAAATTATGAGGTGCCTGTAGCTCATATAAGCCCCTGGGTTTCCCTACGGGTTTCCTCGCCTCTTGCTAAATCTTCTGCTATATCATATTAATGTATATATAATTCTTTTTTATTTCTACTAGTGTATCATAATTACAAAATGGCAAAATAAAATAAAAAATGAAAAATGAAAAAAACTTTAAAAAATTGTAATAATGAAATTCTTCAGCCAGCTTGTAAATTGTCATTTGATTGGCCACCCTCTGTCATTGTTACATTTTGATATATTTATTCCAAAGGATTTCCACCAATGTGTCATTTTGTTGGAAGATGAGATGTCAATGGGGACAGATAAATGGGAAACAATCATCATCAAGCGGAAAGTATGGGCTCTGTATGAGAAAATGAGAGGAGTCGTGCTCATGATATGACATTTATTAGAGATAGAATTGAAAGAGAAAGCTTCAGGTGTATTTTCTAAAATTCAGTTCATGTGGAAACATTTTAGAATCGTTGTTGAAAAAATTCGTAAGATGATTTGCACAGTTACATCTCAACGACAAGCTGTAAACACCTGATGCGTACAGAAGGACTTAAACAAATCAAACTTGGGATCGTTTAATGCGGCCATTTTTTTACCTTGACTTTCCGTTTTTATATTGTAATAACATTACATGTTTAACGGTTTGGGTTTTTTTTCTCACCTCTAACATTGTTTGATTAGTTGAAGTACCGGTGTTATTACGAGTGCAGTACTGCACAAAGGTCCTAATTGAAAGAGGATAATTTGGTTTTATGAACTGTGTTGATAATGTGAGTTGGCCAAAGTGAAGAGATTCAAATGCTGACGTTTGAAGCCTTGGCCATTCGTCAGAAAAAATCCAAATTCTTTGCTCTGACGAAGGGTTTACGTTCGAAACGTCAGCTTTAAAATCCCGTTACTGTTGCCAATTTACTTATCCAACATACATATATAAAGACCCAATCCAGCTCTGAATCCTTTAAGTAAAATTTGGAAATTAGACGTGTTTTTTACCACTTTCAGAACTTGTTTGGTTTTTATTCTTATAAATGCGTTCCTTTTTGTGGTTTGTCATAATTACTCGTTCGGTAGGTTCAGACAAAGGAAAAGAAATCAAATCAGTGTGTGAGGTTTGTCTTTGCTGAACTCCTAGCCGTGCATTCAAGATGATACGTGGGTCTAATTATTCTTATAGCATTGACTTGCATAACTGAGAAATGAAGCTCTACTATTTGCCTTGAATTGTCGTGACTGAAATTAATAGAATGACCCCTTTTTGCAATGCAGCTTCCTGTACTGTAAATAAAGACATACGAAGAAGAACTACAGTGTCTCCTTAAACTTTAGAGAAACGGATTTAGAAATTTGCAGAGGTTTTAAATTCCCGTTGAGTCTAGGATGAGTAGAGATGACATCAAATTATAAATTTTAAAAAGTGTTTCAACATTATCATAAATGTTCTTTGCCATTTTCTTGAAATGTCACTTGCATTTCGCTTTGCGTGCGAAACACGCACGAACAGTAAAAAAGTGTTTTTTGTGTTCTTTACTTGGTTTGATGTGTGTTTGCGATTTTTTTCTCCTGTTCTTTCTTTGTCCTAACTCTGTGAGCTTTTAAATTTCAACTTTTTCTTATTCAAACGAGGTTATTAGAGTTACCTTACGAATACAAAGTATTCAAATTTACGCAAGAAGCAATCAGATTTATCAAGTGCACACTTTGCGAAGAAAGTTGATGCTAACATCATCAAATAAAGCTTTAATCAAAGGAATTTCGTAATACGCTAAAAAGGTCTTTTCTTTTAATATCCTATAACGTGAACATTTCCCGAGAAACTCGTTAACACTAAATGATCTTTAAAAAGCTGCTGTGAAATGTGTAAATAGTGCCTTTTTCAGGCACTAGACAGGAGTGTCGAAACGTTGGGTCTATGAATTGTAACTTCTTCGGTTACATTTATTAAATCTGTAAACCAGAGAAGCATCAAACCATGTCTGATTGTCCACCTGGTTGCCGTGTGAACTTTAATATATTTTAGTTATTTATCGTTCACGGCTAATTTGGAAATTCTCCTCCACAGCTTAAAACAGTCAAGTAGTATTTACAGGGGTTCTTTATTCTTAGAGAAGATCGATTTTGTGAAAAGTTAATAAAATGTTCCAAACAGTTTACAGTGCGTGAGTGTCAATGCATAAGTGTTACTTCTTGATATAAGTCATTTATCGATTCATGATGCTTTCAGGCCATACAGCTTGTAATTATGACTGAATGGCGTTTCCCTGAAAAAGAAAAGATCATCACATTTAGCATTAATTGCCTTTAACCTCATACAACTTTCCGCACAGAAAAAATTAAAACAGAGAAGCAAAAGGTAGAGTGCCTCTCTAAATTCTGAAAATTGTCGATTAATGGATGTTGGGAGATAAGGTTGCTGGATTCAGTTTCAATAAAATCAAACAGCTCATATCCATGGTACTATTGTACTGTTTCTATTTTCCATTTTCATTTTGTGTTTACCTGCGAAACGTAACACCAAATATCGCATAAAAGCGCAACTTTCCTCATTGACCAGCCTTACACGAACGCTTAATTACAGCTTTCAGCGCGCATAGACTACCGACACCTCTACCTATCGGGACAAAAGGACATTAAAATATCAAATGTGATAATTTTTAAGTTGACGACTTTGATCACTTTCCACGTTCATTTTCGCAAATACAAAGAAACTGACTGCTTACCATTTACAGCAAGCCGCTGCAAGTTTCATTCAAATACAAATACAAAAAATTAATTCAATCAGCAAGTGTGATATTCAGAACTTCCCTTTTCACCTGTAGTCTCCTGACACACCGAGGACTATTTTATGAAATGAGAAAGATATCATGATTCATGAAGCAGTAATTTTTTTTATTCTACATGCGAGAGAAGCAAATATGCCATTCATCGCTAAAATAACCTATTGCAGATTTTATTTCACTTCAATTAAGTTTCATTCATCTTTATTCGCGTGCAAGGACGCAGAGTCACGGAAAGTCACCCTGAGTCAATGTTTCTTCATATAATGATAAATTTTTCACTTTGACTTCCCACTGACTGAACAAAGTGATAAATATTAGCATATGAAATTGAAAGACAACGATTGAATCCATTTTAATTTCAAGGTTGATTAGCTGGAAGAGCTGTTTAAATAATCATCAGTCCAGCTGTTGGACTAAATGACCTATCAAAGTTACTCTGTCAAGGGAGTGCATTTGATTTGGATCTATCTGACCCCATCATTAACTGACCCGTTTTCACTTTTCTGTATGAAAACTTTTTTAATAATCTTTTTTTTAATTTTTCATTGTATAACATTAGGTCACACAGGCAGTGCGTCAATTTTTATTCACAAGTCATGACCTATGCAACCATTTTGTCATGTCAACGTTATTTTAAAGTCTTTTTCGTGAAGCTGATATGTGCTCGATATAAAAGTAGCTTATTTGCCAATGGACTCAATAGGCTATCTCGTTTTCCGAATAACGAAGCTAAGGAAATATCTTAGTCAAAAGCAATTATGTACAATAGGAAACGCAAACTTTGCAAAGAACAGCCACTTTTGAACTCGAAAACCCTCTAGATGTATTTTTCATTCAAGAGTGGTCTTTGTCCTAGGTATTAGTATGGTTGCCTTATGAAAACACGGTGTTCTTTTCCTGAAGCAAGTAGTTACGAGTTCCTACCGGACTATGTTTGATCACTAGATAAAAGGAGAGTGAATTAGACCAAAGTGATTGGAGCCCTTCTTTATTGACATCTTTGATTGTAAAGTACATACGGTATTTGGTCAACCGCAGATATATTTACCCAACGATAATATAACCAAGGAAGTATATGAATGATCAGACCGTTCAGACCCAATAATTCAGGTGAAGGCCAACAACTTGACAAAGAGCTGGATCTCAGTTCCGCTGTTCTGCAAGGGAAAGATATCATGATAATGAATGAGGTGAGGTTTGTCTTCGCCGAGTTCATAGCACTATAATCAAGCTATAAGGGTCGGCAGGGTTAAATTAGTGAAGATCTTAAGTCAGAAACATAGAAATGCAGGAAGGAAGCTGGTGTTTTTGTTCCTCTTCTTTTTAATTCGCCTAAACTTAACTTGACAAGAGAACATGAGTTTTTCCACAACTGCGCATAAACTCATAGTAAATATAAATCTCTTGTACTCACTTCGAACCCAGACATAGACTGGGTAGGCCAGGTCATTTTCATTGGTGTAGGGTTCCGCCAATGACAAATCCGTACACTCGAAGCATGCGTAATTGTATTCCTCCCAGAATTCAACAGCTGAGCACCTTGAGTTCGATTCCACACATAGCTGCTGACATTGTACCTCGTCGATTGGATCAGTCGTGGATGAGTATAGAAGAGATCTTCCGTTGACTGTGCACCAAGTAGTGTCTGAAGAGTATTTGGTCCACACTGAAAAGACATACTCAGAATATCAGACATGCTTTGATGGTTATAGATCGCTTAATGTGCTTTGCCATTCGTATCTTAGCAACATCTTTTCATTTCACAAAAACAGTCTTAGAGGTACTGAATCATGAAGGAAGCTGGTGTTTTTGTTCCTCTTCTTTTTTAATTCGCCTAAACTTAACTTGACAAGAGAACATGAGTTTTTCCACAACTGCGCATAAACTCATAGTAAATATAAATCTCTTGTACTCACTTCGAACCCAGACATAGACTGGGTAGGCCAGGTCATTTTCATTGGTGTAGGGTTCCGCCAATGACAAATCCGTACACTCGAAGCATGCGTAATTGTATTCCTCCCAGAATTCAACAGCTGAGCACCTTGAGTTCGATTCCACACATAGCTGCTGACATTGTACCTCGTCGATTGGATCAGTCGTGGATGAGTATAGAAGAGATCTTCCGTTGACTGTGCACCAAGTAGTGTCTGAAGAGTATTTGGTCCACACTGAAAAGACATACTCAGAATATCAGACATGCTTTGATGGTTATAGATCGCTTAATGTGCTTTGCCATTCGTATCTTAGCAACATCTTTTCATTTCACAAAAACAGTCTTAGAGGTACTGAATCATGAAGGAAGAGGAACCTTCATCAGCTTAATACCTCATCACTTCGGAAATAACCGTGGTACAGTAATAGCCCAAATTTAGAAATCAGGGTTAGTAGGCTCGCTGCAGGTTTCTCTGGACGACTTTCTGTATAAAATAAACCGGCTTCATTTATTTTGTTAAGTAACGACTTCATCCTTGGGGTTTTAAAAGCCAACTGTACAGTGTTCCTAATGAAAGGAAACGAACAAGAACTCAATTGCTCTCAAGTTTTGAGGTGTGAAGCGACAAAGAGTATAAGCCGTCCCTCCTCTCCCCTCTCCTCCCCTCAGATGAAATGCTTATGTACTACAGGTTACCCTCAGCTTTTCGTCGCGTTTTTGTGGTCCTTCGCTGTTACCGTTTTCACCTTTTGGGCGGAGAAAAGTTATATGAGAGTAAAGAGTTCAGTCTGCCATCTATCTCCCTGACTTCGGTGAATGAATGTGTTGTAAAAGCCAGCTACATCTTGACACATACACACAGAAGCAGGAAATATGAAGAGAAAATGAACGTGACTTACCTTGCAGCGGCCGCGGTGGCGGCGGTGGTGCGTTCATAAGATCCCTGACTGGCTCATCACCCATGCCGTTTACAGGAGGTAATGCTTTAATTGAATCATACTGCATTCTTGGTTCATTTTCTTGACCATTGACTAGATTCCTCGACTTCATGCCTTCAAGTTGAAAAAATCCTTCAAAAGTAAGTAAATATTTACCTAAACGGAATTTTTTATTTCTGGTAAAAAATGAAAATAAATATGACCTACTTTCATCGGCTACTGGGTGTGCACCACGCAGTGGTGCGTTCATAAGATCCCTGACTGGCTCATCACCCATGCCGTTTACAGGAGGTAATGCTTTAATTGAATCATACTGCATTCTTGGTTCATTTTCTTGACCATTGACTAGATTCCTCGACTTCATGCCTTCAAGTTGAAAAAATCCTTCAAAAGTAAGTAAATATTTACCTAATCGGAATTTTTTATTTCTGGTAAAAAATGAAAATAAATATGACCTACTTTCATCGGCTACTGGGTGTGCACCAGTGAGTCCGAGGAGGAAGAGAAAACAAATAAAGGAGATCGAGGCCATCATAACAGGATGTAACTGATCTGACAAGAAAGTTTTAAATGAAACGATATTTAGAATTATCCTAGAGACTTCCACAGACTAAACTTTAAAGTAGATCAAAGAACGTTTGGTGGCTTTCCTCACGATTCATAGCCAACATTGATTGTCATTGACGACGTTCCTTTACCAAACGTGAGTTTCGCAACTGAACAAATCAAGGGCTATGATTATTTAACTTATCGAACCAAAAGATCATAGAGAAGCTTTTTGAGATAAAACATACAGAATACAGAATTTAAGTTACTAAGTCACAGCAGCTACAATCACGACATTGCTCCCCATACAAAAGAAGTTGCGAGAAACAAAAAATTTTGTCGAGTTTTAACTGGTGAAGTACGCTCCTATAAAGTTTGTTTAAAGAGCTGCCTTAGAATGTTCAAGAGCATGTTTTTGAAATTCTGATCACTTCATTCAACTCAAGTTAAGTTGTCATTGACATTTAATCTCGAGAAAAAACATGATTACCGAGTTTATCGTAGTTATGAGTGTAGAAACACAAAGTTAAATTTGCAGTGAATTCAATTGCTCTGCTTAAGTTTGCGATATTACGATATGTTGGAAAAAGTATTCGAGGTGTAATATGCATAGATGGGTAATTTTTGGTCTTTTCAGGACCGGACGCCTCAGAATAAGTCTGGGTATAATTGAAAAATCTTCCAATGGGGCTCCGTTTTCCGTTCCTGCATTTGGTTGGTAGTCTTGGAGGGAACCGAGGAAACAAGAGTAAACAGATATAAATTTTACACGAAAAATTTTTTTTTAATTGTATCTTTTGCAGTGATATTAATAGTGGTCCAGTGTCCCTTTGTCATCAAGGAGGTCTAAACGCTTGCACTAAGAGGAATCTACCTTTGAAATATTTTCTTTAAAGTTGTAAGGATTTTTTAACTTCCATCCGCTATTCACAGAGTCAAAGAAGGTCTGGAAGCGAAACTTTCGGACGAATAACTTCAGTTTAAACACTTTTTTTCTGAGTAATTTACCTGGCTTCTTGATACTTGCTCGTCTTTGTTCTATTCCTTTTCTTTTGGTGACCAAACTCTGTGAACCTTCACGCTTAAATGCCCAATAAATTCTGTATGTGGGTGGGAAAAACTATTATTTGTATACACAGCTGGGAATTTGAAATTTTGTTTATTTGAACTAAGTGTAATTGTATTTCCCCATCGAATACGAATCATTTTATCTGCCGAACACCCAACCACGGACTAACAAATTCCCACAAAGTAAATTTTAACACTAAAACACCGATTCTGTAGTTATCCTGTAAAGGTTTGATCAAGGACGTTCTGCAACATGTATCTTCTAACTATAAAAATTTACAGCAAAAGTTAAGGAATTCCTGTGAAACGTGTTAGAAAGCTTGCAAATTAATGCAAATTAGATTCTACGGCTTCTGTAATATTTCTTGTGGGTATAGTTGTCCGTATAGCATTGACTAGTATGATAAAAAAAAAAGACCTTTCTTTAGCTAAATGGCCCTTTTTACTTAGTAGCATTGCGCGCAATTAGTAACTTCCAAAATGTGCTTTTCTTGCACGACTGATGTTTCCCTGTTGCTTAAAATACTACTACAATCCTCATTAACAGCTCAGCTTACTTTTGCAAAGTTCGTTAGAATATGAGTGGGAGTTGTAGGTTCAGGTGGGGTATTAATTTTTTGTCTTATTTACCCGAATTTGCTTTATTTATCTAACAAAGCACTCAAAGCTACGAAACACGCAAGCAGATTTATCAAGAACATACTTTGACATGAAATCAGATTGTAACTTCATCATGTTAAGGTTCAATCGAAGACATTTCGTAGAACACAGGAACTTTTCTTCAAAATATCTTTTAGTGAAAAAAATTTCCCTGTATTCTCGTAAACATCAATGATGTTTAGAAAGCCTCCGTGAAATGTGTAAATAGATATGTTTCGTAATCTGCAAACTCATTAACATTCTTTTGATGGCTTTGAAAGGTTTCGCAGAATTTAGAGTGGATTCTCAAGCATTCTGTAAGATGTTTTATGGTTAACTTTTTTAACGACTAACAGTTCAAATATGTAATTTTTTGGGCCTAACGGCTAACGCAGCCCTAGATAACCCACTGCTCACCTTTTCACTTCACTGCACTTTGTAATCGCGTAGAACGTTCTTTGCTTTTCAGTCATGCTATGATTTTATCTCAATACTTGAATGGGTTTATCTTCCCTTTTACGAAAACAGCTTTGATATTCATCGTTCATGGATACGAGTTTGGGAAAGGCAAAGTGGATCATCAAGGAGGTATTAAAAAAAAAAAACCCAAGGCCAGCAGATTGGGTAATCCCACGTTCATTTGCTAGTTTTTTCAAGCTTTTCGTGTTGTCTAAAAGCTCTCAAGTTGCCGGAGCTGATTTTCATGATTGCCTTGTTTTGCCTAAATTTAAGATTTTGGGTTTCACTCTCAAGTGTTGTATCAGTGAGAACTCTGTGGGAAAAGCGCAGTGAGCACCGTTACTCTGGCAACTTAATTCGTACAGAGGTGTGTCCAACATTCGTTACATGCATTAGAATTCTAAGAAAAAGATAAAAATATTCATAAAAATAAAGAAATGCTTTAACGACCAGTATCGTCACTAACACTACTGCTGGGTTTCAAAAATAAACAGGAATTGAACAAAACAATACATTATATTACTACTTCTCTATCGTTACAAATCATAACTCACTGCACAACCCTCGACTGAATGTAACCATTTCACTTTGGTGTATTGACCAAATGACTATTCAAAATAGTCAATGGAGCTTTGTCAGCGCCTATGAGTCCTAAGAGGTGCCAGAAGGCTAATCGCAAAGTTTTCAGGTCACCAAGGAACATATCTTGTGAAAAGGAAAACTAGCATTATTCAAATGAAGCTTGATATTTTAATTAGAAATGAAATTATCGACTATCATTTCCTTCACAAGTAAAATATATTTTCTAAAGCCACAATATCGCGCTAGGTACAAGAGAGTAACCTTATTCTTGGAAAATGGAAGAAAACTGTTGGATTTTTGGAAATTTTTGTCAGTACAAGGACATGATCTCTACTTGAACCGACATAACACTGCTCGACATTAAGGACTGATGTTTGCTAATAACTTATAATAATAATAATAATAATAATACAAAAATTTCTATAGCACTCTATTCTAGAGCTCTAAGGCGCTTCACAATAAAATGTTTAAAGCAGTAACTTTGTGAATAATAAATTCGAAAAATACTAGAACAAAACTGCAAATTAAAATAACGCTTAAAAAGATAAGTTTTAAGGTTGCTCTTAAAAGATGTGAAATTTTAACTACATATTATATGCTCTGGAAGATTATTCCAAAGTTTAGGGGCGCAGACCGAAAAAGTACGATCACCATAAAATTTTAACCTCGATCTATGTGATACTAACACCTAGATTGTTAGTAACTGTGACAATTTTTAAGTTGACAACTTTGATCACTTTCCACGTTTATCTTCGCAAGTACAAAGAAATTTACTGCTTATCATTTACAGCAAGCTGCTGCAAGTTTCATTACACGCGAGAGAAGCAAAAGTGCCATTCGTCACCAAAATAACCTACTCCATATTTCATTTTACTTTAATGAAGTTTCATTCATCTTCATTCGCGTGCAAAGATACAGAGTTACGGGAAGTCACCCTGAGTCAATGTTTCTTCATAATGATAAATTTTTCGGTTAAGGAACAAGAGCAGAAAGATTAGGGTTTAGTGTACGTATTCTCTCATGTATCCCCATGTCATCTACATTGTACTGCTGATGCAAAAAAACTGTTTAATAAAAGGACGTTTAAGTTTAACTGCCATGAAAGAATTCGTCAAAGTATAGGAAATGTAAAATATCGTGCCAGTGGATATTTAACATTGTTTACTAGCCCAGTAACTCCAAATGGAAACAAACAAATCGGATGTAATAGTACAAAATATGTTAAAGTATATTTCACACATTCATGACAACCACTCCAACAACCCCATAAAATTTATAGTTCATCTGATAATAACCTCTGGTAGTGACTTTTTGTTTTCTTTTGGTTGTGTCATCGCACTAGCACTTGGGGCTGTTTATAACTAAAAGCAGGAGCCCATTACCCGAGCTTCCATCTACCATACTTACCCTCTGAGTCTACCCCGTATCTTTTCAAATTTTAGAATTTAGGGTTTTCGCGGGTGTTTACATAATAACCAATCATAAGGAAGCTGTGGTCCTCTATTGTTACGTCAAATGTAGGCCGTGCGAAAGTATTTCAGTAATAGCAAAAAGCGCGGAAAGTTTATCCGAACGTCAACTTGTTTTCGCGGGAAATTAATGAACCCCCAACATATCTCAGTTCTAAAAATAAAAAGATACAGGACAGGGTTGACTCAAGGGTACAATTGGTATAGGGGCGCCGGTATCTGTATACATATGTGAGAAACCTGCATCTCTGGCATACCAAGGGAAGAAAACAGTTACAGGATACACCAATAATTGCATAAAAAAACTTAGGCAAATGTAAGCACACAAAACAGAGTTTATTTCCAACGGAAAGCCCGGGTGAACGCAAATATGCGTCTAGTCATAAAAATAAAAAATGCCTTAAAGACCAGTATCATCACCAACGCCTCTGCTGGTGAAAACAATTAAATCGAGTTTGAAATTTGTACTTCAAATAAATGAGACAATCACGTCTATTATTCTATTTCCCACATTTTATTTTTCAAGTACTAACAGCAATTTTAAAGTTGAATCAAAAGTGACAGAAAGTTTAGTCAATTCAACTCTTCCTTTTTAACAACTTTTGATTACAAAGAGCACTTTTTCAGAATTTAAAACCCTTGATTAAAGTCTTGCAATAGCAGCTGAAATGATTGAAGCAAATTGAAAAGTAATCTCGGTTAAAAAATCTGCACTCGAGCCATCAGGAGACAAAACGGCTGAGTTAAGGTTTTGCGGCTATAAGACTAAATCAATATGTAAAAATGCCAATTGTAATGTTAGCTTATTTCGTTCGCAAGTGCATCTACAAAGCAGTAAATCAATCAAAAAGTTTCACATCCATCGCTTGGTTTTGTTTTCCCTTTAAATTTTGCACCAATTTACTGTTCCTCAAAGGCGAGAGGGTAAGTAACAAGACGTTTGTTGTCCCAAGCGTACAGCACTCTTTCCCTGGGGTTATAGTCCACCATGGAATTGGAACCATACTGGTTTGTGAACTGTATGTTGGGAATCCACTGTTTCCCTGTCTTGGTGTCATAAGCAAAGTTGATGGTAGTGGTTTTGCTGTTGTATTCGTCAATACAGTAAATCACTCCACAGGCCACAAAAGCGTTTCCCATATGGTACATCTTCTCTGCGCAGGGAAAAGAAGAGTCAAAATTAAATATTAAATCAAAAATACTCATTTGGCAAAGATGTGCACTGTCTTGATATTTTACTTTATTTCCTGACTCGTGGAAAAAATACTTCTTTTGTTTGTGATAAGATACCATAGCTCAGGTGATTGTAAAGCCATCTATGAAGGCAATGGTTCGAGTTCTGTCAAGGCTTGAATTACTTTGAGCTTCCTTATCTACAGTTTCTTTACAGTTTCTTTCTACTTGCTCCTCGTCTGTGAGGATAATTTCTTTTTTTCATCATTTATTGGTCATTTTAGGATTTATTTCATTTATTTGTGTCTTTTTGCTCAAGTAGACTAAGGGCCTTTTTTAAGTAAGTGTTCTTAATTCAGTTGCTACTCTATGCTTGGAGTAGGTTTAGTCATTCTGTCGCTTATTCTTTAATCGCCCTTAATTGAGATCTACGTAAAATATCCGCACCTCATTAACTCGTTCTCTTTTATTTTACAGTTTCGTTTCCGTTTACATAGCTTCATGTTGCATACTTACCTGTACTCAAGCTCCAGGTGCGGGTGACTGCGTTTTTACGCACATCTATTTTTGATGCGCGCAAACGATAGCTGTTTCCATTATCTCCCCAAAGAACCCACAATCCTTGCTCGTCAACCGCTAAGTCCATTCCAGTATTTCCACCCCATCGATAGTTGTTCTTTCGCACTGAAAAGCCGCTTACACTAATTAGAGCCTCCACACGCTCTGTGAGAAGATTGTACTTGATGATATGAGCTGAATTGGCTCTGTAATCAATAGATAAATAACAAATGATTCATCAGATGGGACTAATTTCTACTTAAATTCTCATACTGCTGAATGTTTCAATTTTCGTGAAAAACAAAACGAAAATTTATCTTTGAAACACGTGTTTTGAATCTATCTATCTGTAAAACAAGTCAGAAGTCTCTTTTTTTAATAATAAGTTAGATAAAGCTGGAAACCATACAATATCTCACCTGTTGTAGTAGAGGTATGGTCCGTACACTACTGCTCCAGTTCCATCAAAGTAATAAGGCAGAGAATAAGTCTTGTGAACCACACCAGCCTTGAACTTTTCCATGTTCTCAAACGCTTGGATGACATTTGCGTGATAATTTTCCATGGTAAATATGGTCTCAGCACCCATGATTCCTAGTGGGTCTTTCATCCAAGCTCCATAAGTGTTGGACCGAGCGTTGTGAGTGATAGGTTTTCCAACAGATTTGATGTTTGTGCACCTGTCTGAAGAAGTTTCAGTCAAAGATAAAGTCGATTATTATTTGATCAGATTTTCCTTCTTTTCAAAGACATATTTGATTGGATAGCATTCTGATTACCTACACTTATGTCAGTTCATAATGTAGAATCAGTGTTGTTTTTTTCTCTAACTGAATACTTTTCTTAGCACATTTTGCGACATTTGCGATTTTCTACAGTTCCATGTTAATTACAGCTTCTGCTTCTTGAGTATTAAGCCAACCGCCTAAACTGAGCCTGTTCTTGGATTTTACAGGGTAAAATTATTTTTTAATGCATTTTTGGCAAACTAGACCGTTTTTTTGGCACGTCTAAGTAACATTTGTGATTTTTTGCGTTAATTTTGGCTGGTTGGAACCTTCCTTGACCCTTCTGCACACATTTGTTGATTTAGACACTCGTCTAGACAACTTTATACTGTTTCTGCAATCTAGCACTATTTCTTTAATTTTCGTTTATTTTTCTAACATTCAACTCTTGCGTATATTTTTTCTCATATTTTTCCATTTGCGAGCTTCTGCGATTTTCATGAATTTTTTTTGGGTCTCTCTTTGCCCTCTACGATGAATTTCTCAATTTTCGTCGTCGCTTTTGCGAATTTCTTAGTAGTTTTCGCAATTCAGAGATTTTTTGCAAATATGGTTTTGTTTTCGTTTATGCTCTCCATAAATTTCTGGAATATATTTTGTACTTTTCAATCACACTTTTATTATTTTTCATATTTCCAATCTAATTTGTTTTTTGGATTCTTTGCATACCATTTTACAAAAACTGCAGAAGAAACTGGAAAATTTGCCGTAAATCTTCGTAGCTGTGTTAAAACAAATTAGAAACAATTTAGTCCTAGTCTCTTAAAGCCAAGTGGTTATAATTTCTAACAAACCTCTTTCCAGGATGTAAACATTCTCTTTTGCTTTATCTAAGTCACGTTGCTCATCAAGGATCATCTTGAGCAACTACAAACAGAAAAAAGCCATCTTAGTAATGCGCTAAACCCGAGTAACACGGTTCTTTAGTTTGCTGACGAATGGTCGTGACACTTACGTTTACTATCTGACCTAAAGCTGATGACACAGTGCGAGCAAAAGAGATTTTAAAAAATCCAGAATTGAAAATTGAGAGAAAAATAAGCAATTTTCGTTATGTGGCAGAACCTTTTTCATTGGTGGTTTGTTTTGGTGGCAACAGACTTGAGTGGCGACATGAGATTAGTTTATAATCTCTTAGTGGCGGTAGTAACCATACATTTAGAAGATACAATTATGTACTTCAAACTACTTACGTGCTTCTTTGCCAACTCGAGAGCAAGGTCTTTTATTGATAACTTCGACGAGTGATGGTGGTGGGAAGATAAGCCGCGTTTAATCCGCGTATTCACCGCAGATTTACCGAGTCCATCGCCCTGGAGCAAGAAAGTGATATTTAGGAAATTTAAAGCGCTAAACTAAAAGCCACACTGGGAGCTCGAGGAAACTTAAAGAAATATTAAAACTTCGAATAGACTTATCATCATTTCTTGCGAGAGCCCCGTAAAACATGTTTCTCACACGAATAAGTTGTTTAAGGTATAAAAAACCTTTGGATGGTTATATTAACAACTGACTGAATTGGTCCCCATACAAACGTAAATTCATTCAGTTTTAAATCTAGAAGCTCTTTTTCCGTAGTTTGCTTTGCATTTAAAAGAAGATTAACAAGGAACATTTTTCATGAAACACCAGATGTCTATATCTGAAAGGGCTGAATGAATTGCTGTTTACAAAACCTCGTTACAAACACTACACACTCAACTTCTTAAAATTATGAAGAAGCTATGATGTAACAGAATTGTCCTGTGCAATGACTATGTACTCTGAGCAAGCTATGGAGATTGTTTACAGACTCCCTGATAAAATGAAAAGGCAGTGAATCGAAGAAAATAATGGTTCGGTTGTGTTTGATAACTAAAAGCCTCAAACCTTACCAGAAGTAGAATAAACTGGAGGAGGAACAGTGAGAGGTATCGAAGCATTATGGAAGAGGAATGCCTTCGCCTTGGAAAGATCTAAAAGAAAATCAAATCAAATTTATATCTTAAGTTTGCCTATAGGATAATAAATTAAAAGATATGAACATACCTACAAATAAATTTCCAAACTTACGTTTCCCAGCAGCAGATATGTCTAGACTCTCTAGTCTAGGGGGTTTTCACGCGAGGGGCTACGATGCCGCAGAGATTAAATTTTTTCAGACAGATGCGTTCTGTATTGAGTGACTTGAACTTGGCCACGTACACTAGGTAGAGTCTGTCAGCAAATTTTCATGTTGGTTAGAGTATGAGTCATTGTTTACCGTTATTATGACATCAATTGAGGTGAAGCGTCAACAAACCTAGAAAAAAAACATTTTTGAGACACGATTTTCTAACAAACAGGGGGAAGAAGAAAAAAATACATTTCTTTACTCTCAAATCATTGAGTCAAGTAGTGTAGCAATTTGTGGTTTTCTTAAACAGCAAGTTGATCAAGGAGGCAAATAAATGTTATCATGATAACGAAAAGTGTCTTATCTTACAAAAACAAAAAGTTGACGCTTACGAGCGTGGATGTGAGGATTTAGATCTAAAATGCGTAATGGAACCCGAATTGAAACAATTCACTTAAGAAACTTAACCCTCAAATTAAAATATATTTTAGGACACTGTCTGTCCATGCTTTTGTTTCGTTAAAAGCTGACAAAAAGGGAACAATTTGGATTACCAGAAAAAATATCGATAAAAAATAAAAGAAAATGTGCTGCTCTTGCCTTGGTGATGATCTTACGATAAGAGTTAGTGAAGTAGCTGGAAATAGCGAGTCGATTAACCTGACTGGCAAACAAATCAATGTTATTCGAAGGTTTTTGCCACTGTTCAGTTTGGGAATTGAATCCGGCCGTGCTTCAGAGATGGGAGGCAAGCGCTCCAAGCTCTACGCTATTCCTGATCCCCTTAAATTTCACTGTCTCTCCATTCAGATTTGGTTTTGGTATGAAAGGGAGTGTTTGTGCTTTCTCTACGAGATGTTAACAGCCGCACCAACTCAGTCCGAAATTATATTACTGAACCACGTGGCACTTGAATCAGAAAATCATACAAGCTGCTACTTCTGCCGAATGAGAAATGACGTACCGTATTTATTTACTTATAGGCTGACCTATTTCTTCAAAAATTAAGACTTGAATCTGCCAAAAAAATTTCGAACAGGGGGGTTCAGCTTATAGCCAAGAGTTAAATAATTTTTTTTCTCTATCGAGTGTCAAAATCAAAGGAAATGTCACGCAAATTCTGTGATCGGCTTGTAGCCAAGTCAGAATTAATAAAACACAACAAATACAAGATGAAATTGTTGGTCAATAAACTTTAATAGAATTGGTGGCTCCTAAAGGAACCGTTTATTAAAGAGCTTTCAACTGATAAACAGTTTACTCGCCATCAGCATCGCTGTCGTCCACGCTGTTAGTTCCAAACTCGTTGTCTTCAGCTTCGTCGTCTTCGATTTCTTTTTCCGCCTCTTCAGTGAAAAGCTCATCGTCTTCAGTCCCGTCCAAAGCATTCGAAAAGCCACAGGTCTTGAAGGACTTCATCGCCATCCCTGCCGGGATCTCTCGCCATGCTTCATGCACCCATCGAAGAACAAGATCGGAGTGTACTCAAACGAGAAGCTGATCATTCACGCCAGGTACTGTCTTCTGACGTTGTCTTAAAATGGCTTGTTCAAGCACTTGCCTAGCGGCTGCAAAACAGGGATCAGGCCCCCAGGGATGAATGCTACATCAATGTTCCGCTATTTGAGAACTGCTTTTACATCATCGGTCAAGTGAGCTCGGAATGAGTCCCACACTAAGAGTGACTGTTCGTTACGAGGGGTCGTTGGCAAGCATTGGAGAATCCATTCTTTCACACCTAACTCGGAATGTCAGACAACTCGCCCCATGGACAATTAGCCCCAGACAATTAGCCCCCAGTCTCTGGACGATTAGCCCCCAGTCTTTGGACGATTAGCCCCCAGTCCCTGGACGATTAGCCCCCAGTCTTAGTTTATGTAAAGGAGAAGTTACGTTCATCTGTTGGTTATTGACTTTTATGAGTTTGTGTCTCCTAAAGGAGCCGTTTTTTTTGTGAATATCTATCTTTATTAACATTTACTCAGTTTAAATTACATGGGTTGTACGAGGTGAGCGCATGCCTCCAGAAGCTCCTTTGAATTCCTATTGCCATTTTCGAATTCACTCCAGAGGTCAAAGAGTCTTCTCTGTAAGGTCCTGTAGGTCGAGCGCTGATGCCTCTTCAGCTTTTTGTCTGAAACCAGACGGATTTGCATGCTGACCAGTGCAGCTTCCCGGTGAAGCACCTGGATTAGGATGTACAACGGAAGCTGAGATCGTCCTTTGGCGCGCCGGTTCAAGCCATTGTGCCAACCCTCTAAGTCATTATTGGTCCTGACCGCTTCCAGGAATACGCTCCAGGTCTGTGGCGGGAAGGTCTGACTGGTTATTCAGTTCTCTTCGATGTAGCTACAGAAATCCTGCAAGGGTCTGACAGTTGCTTGCTGCTGGAGTCGACGGAATCTACGTTCGATCTTGTCAGCAGGGAGGTACGATAAAGCCATCAGTTGCTTTATTAGCTGGTGGGTGCCGCGGTCATTTCTGTAGGCATCCTGGAGTCCAAGCCCTTGTACCTATAAAAAAAAAGCGAAATTTAATATTTTGTTAGCTAGATGTTATACTAGTTTCGTTTTGAACATTGTGCGAATTTGTATTTGCTTAACTGACCTGTGGTCCCAGATTTCAGAAAATTCGAAAGCCCGAGAAATTATTTAGAGTTAAGTCTGTATAAATAACTTTCACAACTGTCATTTCGTTGAATACCGTCATACCGTTACCGTTATACTAGTGAATACGACATCGTTACGAAATTTAGAAGTGAACCCTTTTATCACTTTTAACTATAGCTAGAATAAAGTGAATCATTGCCGATTTTAGTTTGACCAATCAGTGATTTAACAGTTTGAGATTGTACCTTTCGCCATAGGGCTTGTGTCCAGTGGAATGAACACCCTTTAAGCTGAACGCCTGGGAGGGTCTGTCGGAGTGCGCTCCAAACAGCTTTTTCGAAGTCCAGCATTACCTTGGTGACTCTCGGTGGAGAAGGGAGGATGGATTTTACAGCATCGAGGACCGCCTTGTAATCTCGCCGTTTTTTGCCTGACATTATGACGAAAACCAGAGGCACCTGACATAGACATAAACATAGACATGGTTTTTTAGTTGACGAAGACTTATCTAACACAGAGCTGTACGCCCATATACTTAAAAAGTACAAGGGCGTACCGTTATTTCAAAGGGACGCCAAAAACTACAGTAACATAATAAGTGCAAAGATAAAATGTATCACCTGCTTCACGTGATCGTCGTTCTTTACAAAGGCGTTAAGGGTCAGGAGCTGAGTAAACGGCTGGCGGCAAAGTTTAAAAGTTCCGTCTATGTACCACGTCTTAGACTGTTGGAGCAGTTCCAGCTGTTTATCTGAAGCAAACACCAGGTGACGGCGCCCTCGTATCTGAAACACACGATAAAACATTCGGTTATTAATCGACTAGAAAATGCACAATGTTCATAATTCCGTAAAAGAAATTTGTAAGCGATTATAGAAACCAAGAAATCAATTATTGCTTGAAAGTTCTATTGAATGAAAAGATTTCTAATCTAAAACGAATGAAAAGATTCCTGAACTAACACGAATGAAGAGATTCCTGAACTAAACGTTAACGGACACGGCTATTCAATTTCAAGTGTGATAACCAAAACAAAACATTGTAACTGTAAAAGATTACAGGCGGAATTGGGTGTTTATTGGCCTTTTTTTGTGGTCTATCTCTAACTAGTGCTCATATTCTTACCTTAACATCTTCACGGAAGAAGCCATCTGGGATATGCTCCATTTGTAAGTCCAAGTCCAAGTCCTTCGGGTCTTGTGGTCGTAACTGCTGGCGGGTGCGGTTAGCGGTTCTCTGCAGACTGTCAACACAGGGAAGGCTGGGACAAGGAGCATCTGTCAGTTCCCTGAGGAGCACGTCGTTGACAACCTCCGATGCACGTTGCATAAGTTCGCACATTACGCGTGGGTTTGAAATAAACAATGAAACACCAATTAGTAAAAGTTCGCACATTGTGCGTGGCTTTGAAAGAACATTGTTTATTTCAAGGTTAGTGGGTTGGGGGCTAATAGTCCAGGTACTGGGGGCTAATAGTCCAGAGACTGGGGGCTAATCGTCTGGGGCTAATTGTCCATGGGGCGAGTTGTCCGGATACCCCTAACTCGTCTATCCATCCTTTCTTGTGGAGAGAAACACAGAGGGAATTCGGAACGTCGAGGTCTCTCGGAGCCCGCACGCCTGAAAGATGACCTTAGGTGGTAGTTTGGTCCCATCTGCAGCGAAGGCAAGTGTGACAGTAAAGCTTCGCTTCCCTGCTCTGCAGGCTTTAACTGTCGCTGAACTACAGTAAAAGCGTTGATAGAAGCTCGAAGCGCATCAGCGTCTCATCTATATCGTAGATTCTAGGTAAAGGGTATCCAGCTCGCTGCCTGGCTGCTATGATGAAGCGGTGGAACTGCACAACTTTCTCTTCCATGCCATCTGGCAGTAGCCGGGCTAGCGTTGTCTTGGCGTGGAAGCAAACAGAGCGACGCCGTTTCCAGTTTTGGTACAAGCCAAGAGAAGCCTCGAATGCTGGATCTGTTGACAATTCTTTAGTTATCAGGCGCAACATTAGTCCGCTTATGGCAAAACCTATGAAAAATAAATGAAAACCATGTAAATGAATAGAATTTAAGCTACTCAAAGCGAAGAGTTAGAAGAGCTGTGCGTAAGTAAATAAAGTTAAAAGAAGAGTTTGTTTACTTTGTGTAAATAATTAAAATTCAAGAAACTCAAAGCAAACAGTTAGTTTAATTTGCATAAATGCATACAATTCAAGCGAATATTAGCGAGGAATGAGAATTAAAAATTAAACTCACGTGCGTGTTCACTCGAGCCTACAACTTTTCAATTACAAATAACCTGATAACGTCTGTGTTCGTAGAGCGACAAATCATTTGCTCACCTTGATGTCTTTGCTCGATAAACCGCTCTAATATCAGCTGGTCCAGCTCAGGATACTTCTGGGTATCTTTAGTTCGCCGTTGAAAAGTTTGTCTTGATCGTTACGGCTGCGACGAACCGTGGACTCAATCAATCAGTCCATACTCGCGAGTGATCTCCGAGTTGTTTTCGACAGCTTCTGCTTCAGTATCAACTTTGAGCTGGAAAATCATATTGTACGGTGAATGGCGTGTCTTTGGCATGATGAATTTAATACGAAATCCATTGATTATTGACTTTGGTAAGCGGTTGTTTGTGGCTATGAGTTACTCTATGGTTCAGTTTGGATCAATTAGTATTCACGATCGCACTGGTTCACTAAATGTGTACAATAAACAAAGTGCATTTCATTGTTTCTAAAAGATATGATTTTCTTGTTTGACTTTTCATGCTTATTCATTTGACACAATAACTTTCGACATGTTTCATGAGTGGAGCGCTTTCTTAAATGACTTTTGAGTGTACACTCAATTAAACTCTGTTGTGAAACTTAGGTCTCGGCTCATGGTCGGGACTTTTCCAATTTTATTTTCGAAAGCTTACGCCCATTATTGTGTCTCATAAGTCTGGGGTCTCGGCTTGTAGCCAAGCTCGGCTTATAAGTAATTAAATACGGTAATCGACCGAATATATGCTGCTGCGACTCAGCAGTTGCCAATATAGAAATCATCACCTAAGAACGTTGATAGACGCTTTTCACTTTAGATTGCTTAAAGTTTTCATCTCTAATACTCAAAAATAGTCTCATTTATTGCACAAATTGAATGGCTTTTCTTGTAGTTTTCGCTTTCATCTTTCAAGCTGAAATGGTACGGTTGTGGAGCAAAATTCCAACTATTGGCGATTTCCATTCTAAAGGGCGTCAATTCCTACTTAGAAACTGATTCTGCTCTGCTCTCAAGGCTGTAACTGTCCTGCATTAGTTTTGAACATCGAGGGCCGGTTATATAGACAAAGTTTAGCCGCTGTTTAACAAAATCGCCATCTTCAATTTAGCCGAAGCTTTTATCTGAACGTTTATTCTGCGAACAGTGTCAAAGGGGCCGAAAGCGACTAGTGGAAGGACATTTATCATATTAAATCAACCCTTTTAAAGAGGGGCCTACTACTTGCGTAAAACCGCGGTTTGGGTTAGACCTCGTGTAAAATAAACGGCCCTAAACGTTTGACTCCGAACAAATTTGGATTTGATATGCACAATTAAACCAGGCCGCCGCGGCGGAGCGGCAGCACAAACTACATTAACACCTCCTCGCTGCACTAACAGCAATGATTAGACGCATAATGACGGAGAGATGTTGTAATGAATCTCTCTTCAACTTCCTTAAGGTAAACGAAAGCACTTAAAAAGTCCTACCAGGGGCTTCTACATCAGAACTGAGTTCGGTGGTATAGTACTCCTTTCGCCGGTCTCGTCACAAAAGTTTTTAATCATCATTTCATTTGAACCTTGGTCTGCATTTTTTATCAGTAGAAAGTAAAGAACTGAAAATAGAAATTCGGCACAATGAAATCTACAGCAGCGCTTTCTTGGTAGTCTCGCAAAACTGAGAATCTTAACATCACTCGATAATGTAATGACTTCGGTAGATTCGTCCATAAACAAGCACGGTTTGCAAGCGAAAAGAAGGCATCAAAACGGCGATTACAATTTGGAAATACAATCCATCGTTGGAAAATAGCAGTTATTAGATATCAGAGAGATTAAAGATGAAATTGACTATAATTGAAAATGTTTTTTTAAAGGCGCGTTTTAAAATTTTTAGTGGCCTTTTAAACCAAACGAAATAAAGAAAGAAAATAAGAAGTAAAATGAAAAATACAAAATTGCTTAAAAAATTGACATTTCATATTTTCCAGTGTTTTGATTTCTGTTTGTGAATTGGCCTGAATTTCTCGACACGCCGAAAGAGAAAGCATTGCTTTAGATTTGGCCTCAACGAAAGTTGCTAGTTCCTCTTGAGTAAAGGCAAGCAGTGTCCACATAGATAAAGTGTGTGCTGCTCTTAGTGACAACATCTTTGACATGCATACATTATATATAAAACTGCATTAAACAAGGTATTCAAAACTTTCTCGAAAAACTGAAGTGGTGGCTCTTTAGGAGATAATCAAGTTTCTACAACCTTATGCGAAAGTTCGCATTTCTGTAATTTGCCTTAGAATTTACAATATGTGCGACAAAACAACTAAACAGAGATCACAAAAGTAGACAGTTTGTGAAATTTTGCCTTCAGGATTAAAGCTAGAGACACGGAATTTGAATATTTTTATTGTCATACAATGATGACCTAGAGTAAGCAACTTTACAATGTTTGCCAGCTGTCTTATGGTCCTGGTGTCTTCCACGATTACAAAACGCGACAATGACAGAAATAAACCGCCATAACAAATAGATGAAACCCTCTGTAAACAAGTGTCACTCGGCTGACAACCTCTATTGAGTAAAGCATTGAGTCTCGTGTTAACTGACGTTGATGAATTAAAATATGCTTCTTGCAAAAGTAACATGTTCAAGTCTTTTACAAACTGATGTGGCCGTAGGGCCTTAGTGGTAAGCAAGTTGAAAAGAAAATTGAAAGGTTTTGTCTCACACAATACCGAAAAATACGCGAAAGGTTTGCTGAAAGTGCTTCGTCACTCGCACTTCTCATTCTTATTTTCACAATTCAACTGAAGTTGACATGAGTTCGTTTATATTATATGTCTATTGTTCGCTCCAACGAAGCGTTAACACTCGAAATGTCAGCTTTATAATCTCTAAACGATGGCCAATTTACAACTCAGTTAAACAGCTTAACAGAGAAGCAATTACTCCTGTGAGCTACTTGAGATCAATTTCTGAAAATACAAGGCGAAAATAGTACGTCGTAATGCGTAGTTGCCAACAAGACTGAATTGAAATTAGACTATGGCGCGCGTTTCAGCGCTAACGTTAGGTGTTACGCGCGCGTGCGTCCTTTGTTTGATTGCATCACGGGGACGATGTCTCCCGAAAGCACATTCTAAACTCTCTACAGCTTAATTTTTTTTTTGTTTTTAGGATCGAACTCCTGTGAAGAAAATGGATCGCTTTACATAACTCTACACGTGATTCTACGCTTTGCGCGTGAAGCACTCCCTCAAAGAGAGCACGAAAACACTGGACACTTATGCAATCCCTAAATAAAACTACTTGGTTTCCTTGCAGGCGTTCTAAAAAAAACCGTTTTAATCAATTGAGTCCCCTCTAAGGCGTATTACACTTGATTTCCTCGCATGGCGAGTTGTTGTCATGTGAAATATTCAGTTCTTTTAAGCTCTCCAGAGTACTTTTGCGACATGACTTGGGTTTTATCATCAAGGAATAGGTGACAGAATCATTTTGTGTTGAATCAGTGAATACACAGGTAGGAACGACTGCTCTGTAAAGCAATCGGGAATGCCGAGTCTCTAGTATAATGGAGGTCGAATTGGTGAACTGTGGACTAGCTTGAGCGTTTTACATCATTATTTTCGATGAAACGATCTAGAATTGAACAACTAGAAACAGTCACTGTTCGATAGAATGCGTTGAAGGCGATCACAGAGCTATCGCATCATGTATTTCTTGTCTTCGCGATTACTAGAATTGGAAATGGTGGAGGCGCTGCATTGTCACGTACTTTACTACGGCAGCAGGTGTTGATGTTTTTGCGGTTAATTAGTGAGCTTGTATGCAATTAGATCATTCGGACTTTACTGTTGGAATCCGTAGAAGTAGAATTTAGTGAATTTAGCCTCGAAATGCCATGTGAAAATGATAATGAAATTGTGCAATTTTTGCATTTGATACATGTAACTGTTCACACATTTTGTGTAATATGTCATTTGTACGCGATATGTGATTATTATAAGCCACATTAAATGTAATGGTTTTAAAGCTCATTTGTTTTTGTGGAGACTTGTTGGGGTTTGTCAGACATGATTCAGAGTTTAGGGTTAGGTTAGGGACATGATTTTGAAATCTTCCATGGCTAGCTAGGCCCTAAAATTATAATAGAAATTGCATTAAATTACATTGCAATAAGAACTGGCAGTGGAAGTGTAAGAAAATCTAATGTAGAATGCTTTGATGCAGTCAGATACCCTGCATTGAATCTTGTGTTCTTACAATTCCTTTTTGCTACCTAAATTATTTCTGGTTCATTTTGGACATATTTAAATTGTGAGTATGATCTCTCAGACTTTAAAGACATGTAAAAGCTCTCAGCCATATGAAACTGAGGCCTCACAAATTTTAACGCTTGAGAGTCATATTTGAAAAAAAATATCATAAATCAATGCACAACCCTCTGCTGAATGTCATCATTTCACTTGAGTTTATGAACAAAATGACTATTCAGGGGAGTCAATGAAGCTTTTTTAGCACCTACGGGTCCTAAGAGGTGCTAGAAGGCTAATCGCAAAGTTTTCAGGTCACCAAGGAACATATCTCGTGAAAAGGAAAACTAGTATTATTCCAATGAAGCTTGGTATTTTTAATTAGAAATGAAATTATCGACTATCATTTCCTTCATAAGTAAAAATATACTTTCCAAAGCCACAATCTCGCGCCAGGTACAATAGAGTAACCTTATTCTTGGAAAAAGAAAGAAAACTGTTTGAATTTTTGTAAATTTTTATACAAGGATATGATCTCCACTTGAACTGACACAACACTGCTTGACATTAAGGACTGATTTTTTTCTTGTAACTTCCAAATTGTTGTTTCCAACAAGCTATCCCTCTGTTCTCTGCCATTTATGATAACAACTGGTCTGCAAAGTAAGTAAAATGTAGTGAACAAAAATTAAGTCGATTTTTTGAAATTTGTACTGCAAATAAATGAGACAATCACAACTATTATGCCATTTCCCACATTTTATTTTTCAAAACCAAAAGAGATAGAAAGTTTAGTCAATTCAAAGATTGAGACTTTTCTACATTTTCAAAACTTTTGATTACAAAGAGCACTTTTTCAGAAGTTAAAACCCTTGATTAAAGTCCTACAATCGCAGTTGAAATGATTGAAACAAGTTGAAAAATAACTTCTGTCAAAAGATCTGTGCTCGAGCCATCAGGAGACAAAACAGCTGAGTTAAGGTTTTGCGTCTGTAAGACTAAATCAACATGTAAAAATGCCAATTGTAATGTTAGCTTATTTCGTTCGCAAGTGCATCTACAAAGCAGTAAATTAATCAAAAAGTTTCACATATCACTTGGATTATTCTCTTATTAAATTTTGCACCAATCTACTGTTCCTCAAAGGTGAGAGGGTAGGTAACAAGACGTCTGTTGTCCCAAGCATAGAGCACTCTTTCTGTGGGGTTGTAGTCCACCATAGAGTTGTAACCATACTGGTTTGTGAACTTTATGCTGGGAATCCATTGTTTCCCTGTCTTAGTATCATAAGCAAAGTTGATGGTGGTGGTTTTGCTGCTGCTTTCGTCAATACAGTAAATCACTCCACAAACTACAAAAGCATTTCCCATATAGGACATCCTCTCTGCGCGGAGAAAAGAAGAGTCAAAATTAAATGCAAAATCGACAAAATTCATTCGGCAAAGATACTTCTTTTGTTTGTGATCAGATACCATACCTCAGGTGGTTGTAAAGCTAACTAGGAAGGCAACTGTTCGAGTTCCGTCAAGGCTTGAATTAATTTAAGCTTCCTTACCTACAGTTTCTTTACTTACACCTCATCTGTGAGGACAATTTCTTTTTTGTCATCCTTTATTGGTACTACGTGTCCTTAATTCGGTTGCTGCCCTGTGCTAGGAGTAGGGTTAGTCATTCTATCGCTTATTCTTTAATCGCCCTTAACTTAGATTCGCCTAAAATATCCCCACCTCATTAACTCGTTCTCTTTTGTTTTACAGTTTCGTCTCCGTTTACATAGCTTCATGTCGCATACTAACCTGTACGCAAGCTCCAAGTTTGGATGACTGTGTTTCTACGCACATCTATTTTTGATGCGTACAAACGATAACTGTTTCCAGTACTTCCCCAAAGTACCCACAATCCTTGCTCGTCAACTGCCAAGTCCATTCCACTGTAGCCGCCCGATCGATAGTTGTTCCTTCGCGCTGAAAAGCCGCTTACACTAATTTGAGCCTCCATACGCTCTGTGAGAAGATTGTACTTGATGATATAAGCTGAATTGGCTCTGTAATCAAAAGATTAATAACAAATGATTCAGCAGATGGGACTAATTTCTACTTAGATTCTTATGCTGCAGAATGTTTTAATTTTCATGAGAATGAGAAGAAACCTCCCTGTAAACAAAAATTTATCTTTCAAACACGTGTTTCGAATCTATCTATCTGTAAAACAAGTCCAAATTTTATTTTTTTAATTGTAAGTTAGGTAAAGCTGGAAACCATGAAATATTTCACCTGTTGTAGTAGAGGTATGGTCCGTACACGACTGCTCCAGTTCCATCAGAGTAATAAGGCAAGGAATAAGTCTTGTGAACCACACCAGCCTTGAACTTTTCCATGTTTTCAAACGCTTGGATAACATTTGTGTAATAATATTCCATGGTAAATATGGTCTCAGCACCCATGATTCCTAGTGGGTCTTTCATCCAAGCTCCTCGTGTATAATACCGAGTGTTGTGAGTGATAGGTTTTCCAACAGATTTGATGTTTGTGCACCTGTCTGAAGAAGTTTCAATTAAAGATGAAATCGATTATTGGTTGATCACATTTTCCTTCTTTTCATAGAAATATTTGACTAAAAAGCCTTCTGGTTAACTACACTCATGTCAATTCGTAATGCAGAATCAGCGTTGTTTTTCTCTAACTTAATGTTCTTCTCAGCACATTTTGCGACATATGCGATTTTCTGGTTCCATGTCAATTAGAGCTTCTGCATCTTAGGTGTTAAGCCAACCACTTAAACTGAGCCTTTCCTTGGATTTTACAGAAGTAACATTAATTTTTATTGCATTTTTTGCAAACTAGACCGTTTTTTGGCACGTCTTAGTCAAATTTGTGATATTTTGCGTCAATTTGGCTGTTTTGGTTGGAGCCTTCCTTAACCCTTTTGCATACATTTGGTGATGTTCGTAGACACTTGTCTAGACAATTTTCTATGGTTTCTGCGATCTAGCAATGTTTCTTAAATTTTCGTTTATTTAGCAAACATTCGACTCTTGTGTATTTTTTTTTTCAGATTGTGTTATTTGCGAGCTTCTGCGATTTTCATGAATCTCTTTTGGGTCTTTCCTTGTCCTCTCCATTGAATTTATCGATTTTGCGAATTTTCAGTAGTTTTCGAAATTCAGAGACTTTTTGCAAATATGGTTTTGTTTTCGTTTATGTTTTCCATAAATTTCTGGAATATATTTTGTACTTTTCAATCTCACTCTTATTATTTTTCATACATTTTCCAATCCAATTTGTTTTTTGTATTCTTTGCATACCATTTGACAAAAACTGCAAAAGAAATTTCAAAATATGCTGTAAATCTTCGTAGCTGTGTTAAAACAAATTAGAAACAATTTAATCCTGGCCTCTAAAAGCCACGTAGTTATCATTTTTAACAAACCTCTTTTCAGGATGTAATCATTCTCTTTTGCTTTATCTAAATCATGTTGCTCATCAAGGATCATCTTGAGCAACTACAAACAGAAAAAGCTATCTCAGTAATACGCTAAACCCGAGTAACACGTTTCTTTAGTTTGCTGACGGGAATTTTTCTAGTAAATGGTCGTGACACTTGCGTTTACTATCTGACCTAAAGCTGATGATGATACAGTGCGGGCAAAAGCGATTTTCAAAAATCCAGAATTGTAAAGTAAGAGAAAAATAAACAAATTTCACTATGCGGCAGAACCTTTGCATTGGTGGTATCAGACTTGAGTGACAACAGGAGGTTAGTTTATAATCTCTTAGTGGCGGTAGTGACCACATATTTAAAAGATACAATTATTTACTTCAATCTACTTACGTGCTTCTTTGCCAGCTCGAGAGCAAGGTCTTTTATTGATAACTTCGACGAGTGATGGTGGTGGGAAGATAAGCCGCGTTTAATCCGCGAATTCACCGCAGATTTAGCAAGTCCATCGCCCTAGAGCAGGAACATGGTATTTGGTAAAATTAAAGCGCTAAACCAAAAGCCATACTGGGAGCTCGAGGAAACTTAAAGAAATATTTATACATCGAATGAACTTGTCATCATTTCCTGCGAGAGCCTCGTAAAACACGTTTCTTGTAAGAGTAAGTTGTTTTAGGGTACAAAAATCCATCGGATGGTTGTAATAACAACTGACTGAGTTAGTACCCATACAAATGTTGTCAATTTATTCAGCATTAAACCTAGAAGCTCTTTTTTCCGTAATTTGTATTAAGTTTAAAAGAAGAAGATTAACTGGGAACATTTTCACGAAACACTAGATGTTTATATCTAAAAGGGCTGAATGAATTGTTGTTTAGAAAACCTCGTTACCCACACTACACACTCAAGTTTTTAAAATTATGAAGAAGCTATGGTGTAACACTGAGAATTGTCTTGAGCAATAACTATATACTCTGAGCGAGCTATCGAGGTTGTTTACAGACTCCGTTATAAAATGGAAAGGCAATAAATCGAAGGAAATCATGGTTCGGTTGTGTACGTTAGGTAAAAGCCTCAGACCTTACCAGAAGTAGAATAAACTGAAGGAGGAACAGTGAGAGGTATCGAAACATTATGGGAGAGGAATGCCTTCGCCTTGAACAGATCTGAAAGAAAATCAAATCAAATTTACATCTCAAGTTTGCCTATAGGAAATTAAATTCAAAAGATATAACTATACTTACAAAGAAATTTGCAAACTTGTGTTTTCCAGTAGTAGATATCTCTAGACTCTCTAGGCCAGGAGGTTTTCTTGCGAGGGGCTTCGATGCCACAGAGATTGAATTTTGTCAGACAGATGCGCTCTTTATTGAGTGACTTGAACTTGGCCACGTACAACAAGTAGAGTCTGCGAATTTTCATGTTGGTTGGAGTATGAGTCATTGTTTATTGATTATGACATCAATTGAGGTGAAGCGTCAACAAACCGAGGCAAAACATCCATAACACTTTTTGAGACACGAACGGCAAGAAGAAGACGAAAAATATTTTCTTTTACTCTCAAATCATTGAGTCGAGTAGTGCAACAATTCGTGGTTTTCTTAAAGACAGCAAATTGATCAAGGAGGCAAATAAATCATATCAAGATTACGATAAGTGTCTTCTCTTACAAAAACAAAAAGTTGATGCTTACGAGCGTGGAAAGAAAATATTTAAGTCTAAAATGCGTAATGAACCTGAATTGAAACGATTTACTAAAGAAACTGAAACCTTAAATTAAAATATGTTTTAGGACACTGTCTGTCCATGCATTTATTTTGTTAAAAGCTGCCATAGGGGAATCCAATTTGGATTACCAGAAAAAATACAGATAAAAAATAAAAGAAATAGTGCTGCTCTAGCCTTGGTGTTGATCTTACGATAAGAGTTAGTGAGGTAACTGGAAATAACGAGTCGATTAACACTCAGAGAGGTGTTACAAGGTAATGCTACTGTTAAGTTTATTGCGAGAACTATTAACCTGACTGGCAAATAAATCGATTTTTCCCGAAGGTTTTTGCTACTGTTCAGTTTGGGAATTGAACCCGTGTCTCAGAGATGGGAGGCAAGCGCTCCAACCTCTGCGCCATACCTGACCCTACTAAAGTTTACTGTCTCTCTTCTGATTTGGTGTTTGTATTGTATGAAAGGGAATGTTTGTGCTTTCTCTACGACATGTCAACAGCCGCTCCAATATATATTGCTGTACCACACGGCACTGCCTTGAATCAGAATATCATGAAACTTGGCTGCGACTTCTGCCGAATGAAAAATAACATAATCGACTGAGTATATACTGGAGCGACTCAAACCGGTTTCCAATATAGAAATCATCAGCTAAGAACGTTGATAGGCGCTTTTTCACTTTAGATTGCTCAAAGCTGTCTTCTCTAGCACTCAAAATAATCTTATTTATTGCAAATTCCGCAGATTGAATTGCTTTTCTTGAAGTTTTCGCTTTCATCTTTCCAGCTGAAATGGTACGGTTGTGTAGCAAAATTCCAACTATTGGCGATTTCCACTCTAAAGGGCGTCAATTCTTCCTTGGAAACCGATTCTGTTTAGAAGTAAGGTTCGCTCTCAAGGCTGTAACCGTCCTACATTAGCTTTGAACATTAGAGCCGGTTATTTAGACAAAGTTTATCCGTTGCTTAAAAAAATTGCCATCTCCAATTTAGCCGAACTTTTAGTCTAAACATTTGTTTTTGTGAACAGTGTCAAGGGGGCCGAAAGCTAATAGTTGAAGGGAATTTATTAAATTAGATCAACCCTCTTATAGAGGAAGCCCTAGGCTCACTACTTGCGTAAAAACGCGGTTTGGGTTGGACCTTGTGTAAAATAACCGGCCGTAAACGTTTGACTCCGAATAAATTTGGATTTGTTAAGCACAATACAACCAGGCCACCGCGGCGGAGCGGCAGCACAAACTACATTAACCCCTGAGTAAATTGGTTCTACTTGTATCATTGAATAATGACGGAGAGACGTGGGAATGAATCTCTCTTCCACTTCTTTAAGGCAAACGAAAAGCACTTAAGAGTCCAACCCGCCAGGTGCTTCTACATCAGAACTGAATTCGATGGTACAGTATTCCCTTCGTCTCGTCGCAAACGTTTTTCAACATTATTTCATTTGAACCTTGATCTGCATTTTTTTATCACTGGAAAGTCAAGAACTGAAAACAGACATTCGGCACACTGAAATCAAGGGCGGCGCTTTCGAGTAGTCTCGCAAAACTGAAAATCTTAATATCACTCGATAATGTGTCGACTTCGGTAGATTCGTCCATAAACAAGCACAGTTTACAAGCGAAAAAAGGGCATCAAAACGACGATTACAATTTGGCATTACAATCCATCGTTGGAAATAGCAGATTTTAGATATCAGAGAGGTTAAGGATGAAATTGATTATAATTGACAATATTTTTTTAAAGGCGCGTTTTGAAATTTCTAGTGACCTTTTAAACCTAAAGAAAAAAGAAAGAAAATATGAAAAAAAGATAAAAATTCAAAATTGCTTCAAAAATTGACGTTTGTCTATTTTAAAAGAAAGGCTGAAATTTTCCAATGTTTTGATTTCTATTTGTAAATCAGCCTGAATTTCTCGAGACGCCGAAAGAGAAAGCATTGCTTCATATTGGGCTCCAGTGAAAGTTGCTAGTTCCTCTTGAATAAAGTCAAGCAGCGTCCACATAGATGCAGTGTGTGTTAGTCTTAGTGACAATATCTTTGACATATTCATATATACATTATAAAACTGCATTAAAAAAGGTATTCGAAACTTTCTCGACAAACTGAAGATGCGGCTCGTTAGTAGATAGTGAAGTTTCTACAACCTTATTTGAAAGTTCGCACTTCTGTAATTTGCCCTAGACGCGCAACAAAACAGATAAACAGAGATCACAAAAGTAGACGGTTTATGAAATTTTGCTTTCAGAGCTGAAGCCACAGACTCGGAATTTCGACGTTTTTATTGTCATGCAGTGATGACCTGGAGTTAGCAACTTTTCAATGTTTGCCAGCTGTCTGGCAAACATTGAACATCCGCGATTACAAAACGTGACAATGACAGAAATACACCGCCATAACAAGTAGATGAAACCCTCTGTAAACAAGTGTCCCTAAGCTGACAATACTTCTATTGAGTAAAGCATTAGAGTCCCTTGTCAATTGACATTCATAAATTAAAATATGCTTCTTGCGAAAGTAACATGTTCAAGTCTTTTACAAACTGATGTGGTCGTGAGGCCTGAGTGGTAAGCAAGTTGAAAAAAAAAAGAGGTTTTGTCTTTCAATACTGAAAAATATGAAAAACAACGCGAAAAGTCCACTGAAAGTGCTTCGTCACTTGCAATTGCCCTTCTCATTTTCACAATTCAATTGAAGTTGAAGTTCGATTGTATTTTAGATCTATCATTCGCTCCAACGAAGCGTCAACATTCGAAATGTCAGCTTTATAATTTCTAAATGGTAGGCAATCTACATTATAAACTCAGGTAATAAATCCAAACCAAAATAAATCCACCGGCGCGGCACCACCGTTTCTTTAGAAACTTACCCCCATTAAGATACTTTTCAAGAGTAGTACTCGTATTTTAGATAATACGGTGAAGAAGCATTTGGAAGCTTTCGCTGAAATGACTATCTAATGGTACGAGAAAGAACTGAGGCATAAGAATTTGGAATTAAGAAACTAGGAGATTTGTTTCAATGAAACTGTAAACATATCAAACTCTTTCCCCAGTGCGACGAACATTTGTTTTTCTCGGTTCCAGGTGCACGAAACCACTAACCTCAGGTAATGCGCATGCTCTCCGTTACGAATTTTCAAAATGGCGGACAGGTCAAAGAGGGAAATTAAAAAACACAAAGCGATTTTGCAATGAATTCTCAACATACACCCTCGTTAGAAAGGCGAATCCACGGAAGAAAGATACAAAACTGTATGATATTGAGATCGATATGATATTAAATCGATACCGAGGGCCCGTTTAATTGCCTTCCGCCACGATTATTAGCTTTCTTGACAGCTTTCTGAAGGCAGAATACTTTCTTTCTGAAGACTTCTGATATGCGGCTATTGATTATTACACCTCGTATACCTGATTGCTCAAACACTTTGTTTACGATTGTTGAAAGGACCGACTCATGGTTCTCCGTCTTCGTCTTGACATTGCTTTGAAATAGTATAGACTAGTAAGCTGAAACGAAAAATTTATCAGGGAAGTTTACGAAAAATCTAGCAAACAAGCTTTAAAAAGGCATTTATTTAGACTTCATACTTCAACGAACTTCACAAATCTTACTTGTTTATCTTGTAAGTAAACGATGGCAGATTAATTCCCGAAGCGCTTTCTGAGTTTCCCGATCCCTCTCCTACTGCTTTCACCCTTACAAAACAGGAAAAATCAAAAGGAGGAAGATACAGCTGTTTTGAAACGCCATTTGACGAAGGTAAATCTGCTTTTTGTTCGACACTTTACATATCAAAACAAAGGAAATTTGTTCCTCTTTTTGATTCTGGCGGTACATTTTTAATTTGCGCCTGCGTAAAAGAGATATCGCCCGAGACCCTTCGCTCGGTCGTGTTTTGATCAAAAACGCCTTGTTAATTTCACGCAACCGCTCGGAGAAAAGGTAAAAATGACGAGGGAAAAACTTTACCTTCAAGTTAGAAAATTAGCGAAATAGAAAGCCACAATGTTATAGTTTAATATTTCAGAGGTACATTGAGTGCTTTTTCCGTAGAGAATCCGCACGATGGTAAAACATTCGAAAATTACACTCGATTTGAGTGGGGTGTCGAAGTGGGCGTGGTCACTACATTCATGTTAAGACTATTTGTACCCCATGAGTTTGATATGATTCCATCTCAGGACTATTTAACAAAATTCCGTGATCGGTCACTGGAAACTCGTATTTCGCAGAGTTAATTAATCGGTTCGGTTTGCCTTTCTATAGTTTTTCAAGGGTAAGCAATACATAATGTTAAAATGAAATTAAAAGAATCAAAACATAACTTAACATCAGATTTTTTGCATTCAGCTATAAATCACTGATTATCAACCTAAATCAAACGCAACCATCGCTGTAATCACTAACCTTCTCAGTTCTGACTTCAGTCGTCGTCCATCCCTGTCTGATCATGTTTTCTCGTATTGCAGATCATGCGCCCGATTTCTTCACGCACTCCTGTGAGCTATTGGAGATCAATTTTTAAAATACTGAGCAGAAATAGTACGACGTAATGCGTATTTACCAATGAGACTGAATTGAAATCAGACTTCGGTGCGCGTTTTAGGGTTAGGTGTTACACGTGCACTTCCTTTGTTTAATGCTTCACGGGGACGATTTCTCCCGAAAGCACATTCTAAACTTTCTACAGCTCGATTTTTCTCTTGGTTTTATGAGCGAACCCTTGTGAAGAAAATGGATCGCTCTATATATCTATACACGCGATTCCACGCGTTGCGCGTGAAGCACTCCCTCGAAGAGAGCGCCAATAAAACTACCTGGTTTCCTCGCGCAGGCATTCTAAACAATCTGTTTTAAGTACAACTCGATAAAACTCACTAAACTCGAAGCATTTAACTCGCTGATTAAGAGACAAACCAAATTCCTAGAGAAAAGAAGTGTCCATTGCTAGTGATCATTGTTGCTAATGAGTGAATAGATCAGTTGGCTTTTTGGCTACTGAAAAAAGAATCTGCCCGTGAATCAGGAAATTTTAATAGCCTTTTAGGTCTCCAATTTCGCAAAATACTATCCCTGCTGTGTTGGTTACTTATGCAAAAGCGGCTTGGGTCGGGTTTCAACGTATCCATAATGCTCCACGGTCAAATCATTCAATCAATTGAGCCCCCTCTGAGACGTATTGCATTTGATTTCCTCGCATGGCGAGTTGTTGTCATGTGAAATATTCAGTTCTTTTAAGCTCTCCAGAGTACTCTTGCGACATCATTTGGGTTTTATCATCAAGGAATAGGTGACAGAATCATTTTGTGTTGGATCAGTGATTACACAGGTAGGAACGATTGCTCTGTAAAGCGATCGGGAATGCCGAGTCTTCAAATAATGGAGGTCGAATTGATGAACTGTGGACTAGCTTGACCGCTTTACATCTTTATTTTCGAACGATACAATCTAGAATTGAAAAACTAGAAACAGTCACTATTCGATAGAATGCGTTGAAGGTGATCACAGAGCTATCGCATCATGTATTTCTTGTCTTCGCGATTACCAGCATTCGTAATGTTGGAAGCGCCGCACTGTCATGTACTTTACTATGGCGGAAAGTGTTAATGTTTTTGCGGTTAATTAGTGAGCTTGTATGCAATTAGATGATTCGGACTTCACTGTTTGAATCCGTAGAAGTAGAATTTAGGGAATTTAGCCTTGAAGTACCATGTGAAAATGATAATGAAATTGTGCAATTTTTGCATTTGATATATGTAACTGTCCACACATTCTGTGTAATATGTCTTTTTTACGCGATATGTGATTATTACAATCCACATTAAATGTAATTTTTTTAAAGCTCATTTGTTTTTGTGGAGACTTATTGGGGTTTGTCAACGTCAGACATGATTTTGAAATCTTCCATGATTAGCTAGGCCCTTGTAGTTTTGAGGATGTGGGCAGGCGGACATCAACAGGCATCTGCAAATGCCCAGCAATGGTGGCAAATGTCTTACAACTACCAGTATCAAACTCAATCTGCAGGTAAGCATCACAATTAAAGGCTGTAGAGTAAGTGGGAATGCGCAGTACTGCTTGGCTTCAATTCACCTTCAGCCTGGTGCACAATCTTCCAAGAGAGAGTGGAAACTTGGTGTTTTAATCCTAAGTTTGGATTTCCACTTTTGATTTGATATGCTAAATTTTTTTAAATAGACATTGCAATAAAACACATTTCATTAAGAACTAGCAGTGGTAGTGTAAAAAATTAAATATAACCTGCTTTGATGCAGTGTTCTAGCAATTCTTATTTGGTGGCTAAATTATTTGTGGTACATTTTGGACATATTGGAATTGTGAGTATGATCTCTGAGAATTTGAAGACATGTTGTTTGTTAGCCTAAGATAAGAGAGCCAACATATTTTCACTTTCAGATGCGAGCCAAGACTGGGCTGCTAAAGCAGCTTTATGGGCTCAACAACGAATGGCACAGGAACAGATGGCACAGTACTACCAGCAGCAGCAGCCACCACCACAGGCAGGCCATGCTCAGATGCATCAGCAGCCAGGGTATGGTGGTTATCAAGTTGGACAGCAGCAGCCACAAATGTTGGTTGAGAATCATCAGTATCACCAAGGGTCTGATGCCCCACCCCTCCCTCCAGAGGAAGTCCCAGACCCACCACCACCAGGGTGGTCAGATGCAGCCAATGTTGAAAGCCAACCTGCTATTGATAACATTGAAACAGTGGCCATGGATGATGGGACTGTGGGAACCAGTGTTACCAAGTTTGAAGAAAACAGCAAGCCTCTTTTTGATCATAAAGAAGAGCGCAAGCCAGTCATTACTCAAGATTACAATCACCAGCCTGTGGCACCTGTGCTTCCTGGAATGCAAACCTTTGATCATAACCATGGGTTTGATCGACCCCCTCCTCAGCAGTACAGCCATGCAGCAGTCCAGCCCATTGACTATGGGCATGGACAGAGTCTTGATTATGGCCATCAAGCCCCGCTCCTCCCAGGGGCACAGGTTTATGATTACCAACCTCAATTTGATAGTCATTATTATCATCAGCAGTCTTTTGAAATGGAACGACATCATCCCAGGTTTGCACATGAACATGCCAAACCTAAAAGCCATCCTTCAGTTGATTCTTTGCCTGATATAAGTGCTGGACTATCTGGTAAGTAAACCTCATTTATTTGGTTTGAGTGGCACCAGAATTAGTTATAAGACAGGTCTCAAATTTGACCCACCATCAAATGTGGTGCTTTACATTTGCATATTTCTCTGCTTTTTGGTTAAAGGTTGCAGTGTTGTTAGAGAATGTCATGTGAATTGGTGAAAATGGCCAACTTCAAAGCCAGTGGAGAAAAAGAAACCATTCCAAGCATGTCTATGTAAATATTTTGTACAGTGCAGTGTTGAGACAACCTGTAGCTTACTGAGATTACATTTGCTTCATCTCTTGTAGATGTGAAGAAAAAAGCTTTACCCTTGTGGATAAGGGAAGGCCTTGAAAAGTTGGAAAGAAAAAAGCAGAAGCAGGAACAAGAGGATGATAATGAACCAAAGAAGTCAACTGTAAATTTGTCGGCATCTGGGTCATCCACCATTGCTGGTTATGATCATGGCAAAGTCCATTCTCCCATACGATCTCCAAAGAGCAATGATTCTGATGAGGTACAGTGTACAAACAAAAGCCTCCATTTGGCACAAATGGGACAGATTATAAGGACAAATATGCAAGGACAAATATACAAGCATATTTTCACGCCAATCAGGGGCTATTGTGTTTATTATACTTGAAATGTTTTTGTAACATGTGGGTAAAATGGTTACAAATGGCTTACTTTTTGTTGTGCTATGATGCTACTCCATGACCAAACATGTCCCATCTTTTGTAACAATAGCTAAACTCTCATCTTAATTAATTTTTTAATGAATACTTTTATCATGGTAGAGGTAAAGTTTAATAATTGGGGATTGTTATGAGGTCTATCCTTGGATATTTCCCAGTTTTTGTTGGGTGATAGTCTATCACAGATTCGTTTAGACCAATTGCATGGAGCAAAAATATTTGATAGATTATAATTGGATGTATTTCCTCCTCTGCATGGCAATAAAATCTCCCTTGTGTACATGATGGCTTTCAAATATTGTATCTAGTCATTAATTTACTACTATAACCTATTGAAAAATTGATGGGTTGGAGGTCAGTTTTAAGCTGGTAATAGCCTCTCAAGTAACCAGAGGGTTAGCTGATAGTTAGAAGCTTCAAAATTGAGCCATGAGTGAACTGGAATTCCTGTTTGCCTTTTGAAAGACATTTTCACCTTTTGTCCAACATTTCTCACAGAAAAAAAGTATGTAATTTGACTATTAAAGAGAAAGTTTGGATTAAGATGAATATTTATTTTCATTTGTTTTTTATTTAAGATTCTAAGCAAATTGACATGTGAACAAAGCAACATTCTAGATTGTGACCGGCAATGAAGCTAGTTACTTTTGAATTCTTATTATTCTTTCTGACTGGAAAAATGCCAGAGTTCACCAGTAAAATTTATCATGGATATTCTTATCAGAACTTTGAAATCAAATGTCATGTACATATCAGTGCAACTTGTTTTGAAAAATTAACTCTTTTTTTACTAGGAGAGTGACAATGAAAAGGCCAGTCAGCATTCATCAGGGGAAGAAAGTGCTCCTGATAGCCACAGTAAAGGCTCTGCTGTTAAAAGTCAGGATTCCAAGCAAGGTCACTCATTTCATAAGAGGGCTCAGTCATCAGACGAGGAAGAAGAGGAGGAGAAGACAGAAGAGGAGAAACAACAGGAACTGGTGTGTTTAATTTAGTTTAGTTTTTTTTCTCTCTTCACTGCTTGATACACACTATCTCCTACACACTAACATGTAGAAATAAGTTTGGCTTACCATTTTATATTGTTGATCATCTGCTTATTCACAAAAATTAACCCAGAGGAAAAAAGAAGGAGTGAGGTGGAATTTATCGTATATATTAGCAAAGTTGTGATTAACTAAAACAATAACAAGTATTATGGTGGATCTCCTGATGAAATCATTTCCAATGTGGATCAAGATGTTGGATTGCATGCAGGTGTACTGCTAGTTACTTTAGGCAAACAAACGTACTGGTTATGCATCACCTTATGAGATGATTGAAAACTAACCAATCAAAGCAGAGCATCATAGGAAAAAGCCACTTAGGCATCAGAAAACTATATTTTGTAAACTGTAAGCATCAAGGGTGACCAGTTTGTAGTTTAGTCAATATTTTATTGTCCATTGTGATCAAGTCAAAATTGCTTGTGGTTCTTTGACTTCTCAGTTGGATAGCTTCCTCCTTCCTATGCTAGATTTTTATTTTTTTTACTAAAGTTAGGCAGAACATTTCCATTAACTTGCATTTACCAAACGTCTCTATTTATGCAAGTACTGAATGAAAGAGTTTGGATGAAATGGCATATGTAACTTTTTTCCTGTTTGCTTATAGATGGTGAACATTCGTAAACTTCTAACGGAAGTCCTTTTAACGGTAACTAATGAAGAGGTGAAAAAAATTGCTCAGGAGACTTATAATGAGGCGCTTAGAGGTAATGTGGCACTTCGATTCATAAATGTTACTTTGATAGATTTTGGGAATATTACATTATAACCTGCTGTGTTTCTAAATAATTTTGTAGGTCCAGCTCGACAGTTGCAACACTCAGGAGGCTTGGACGCTTTACGCGGAAAAGGAGGATATTTAGGTTTGTTATGCTCACATTGGTGCACTTCTGTATTAACATGGAGCACTGTGTGATGATCCACAGAAGTGCAAGTGGAACTACTTTCTTTACGATGTAGCCTTTGGTAACATTTTATTTGAGCGTTTTATGCTGCCCCTACCATGGTCACAGTCGCTTATAGCACCAAAAGCAGGCTCTTGCTGAAAAGAGCAATCAATACGTATGACTTGATCTCAACTGATTAAAAAAAGTTCCCCTTTAGCTCTTTATCTTCCCATCAACATAGGGAACACTTGTTAAGGTGCACAATATTTAGTCCCGAGCGTGTCCCTTGGGTGTTGGTTTCACCACATATACCAGCAATTGGGCGGAAGCTAAGATATATATATATATATATATGCACGAACGAGACAATATCTCGCCGCCAAGTAGCTTAGAGTTGTTTCAGGCAGATTAGAAGCATTGTAAAAATTTGTGTAGTAAAACCTGTGTCGCAGTATTTTACCTCAGGAAAATTTGATCAATCAATTACACGAATTCTTGAGGTGACTTAACATAGTGTTGCGTTTCCTCTCAGGACTTGGAGGTTACGGCTCAGATAGTGAAAGTGCATCCGAGGAAGATTCGGGCAAAGAAAAGCTATATGCTGATGACGACGAGAGAAAACACCACATCGCTGACGCGGAAGATGATGGAAAAATACGAAGAAGCCGATCGCGAAGCCATCCTAGCAGAGAAACACATCACAGGCACGAGTCTGCTTCTGAAAGCGAAGGAGAGGAAACCAACAGGAAAGAATACCGCGATGAAAAGCGCAGTAAAAAGGAAAGACGACGACGGACTCCTGTCAGCTCAAACAGCGAAAGCGAGAGCTCTGTCTCGGCTCACGAAAAGAGTCGTCGGAAAAAGCATCGTCGGCGAGACAGGAGTGATACTCCATCTCCGAACCGTCAAAAAAGACATCGTCGACGTCACGGAAAGAAAAGCCGCTCACGAAGCAGATCGCCGAGGAAACAGAGCAGCAGTAAAAAGAAAAGGAAAAGTGATAGTGACTCAGCCGAGAGCGATACTGATAGCAGACATTCTAGTATTAAACATAAATCATCTAGACGTAGTAGGGAATATTCACAGAAGGACAAGAAACATCGTCGTAAACGAAGATCTTCCAGTTCGTCGCCACCGCGTAATGAAAAGGACGGTAAGAAGGAGAGAAAACGGTGATCGTGCAGTGGATCATTCAGGTGGATTTTATTTTCTGTTTCCAGTTTCTGTGAATAACTATTTCAAGTATCACTGTTCTGTCCACGCTGTGTTCTGTTACCTTGCCTGGGTTTCATAGATAGAACGCTTATATGTGTAATAAGTTTTATGACATCTCTTAATTGTGGCCCAAACATTTTCAAACCAATGGTATGATTATTGTCATGCGTTTCGTTGGTTGTCGTTTGTGCCAAGAATTCAAAAGCGACAAATATTCAATCAGAGAAACGCAGAGATCGTTGTGCACGAGGGTCCTGGTCATGAAATAATCTGGGGCTCACCCTTTCACGTCCCTACAGCCGAGGAAACAGTGTTTGAGCCCGTGTGGTCCCGTCAGTTTGGTATCCGTTAGTTGTAATGAAGTGTTGTCGTTAGTTGTGTTGCTTTTGTTGATATATGCTCTGATCTGATCAGGTAATATCGTATACTCTCTTGCAGGCATAACACACAAAATGAAGTATTACCAGAGCAGAGAATTTTAGTTGCACTTTATTTTATTGGGGATAAGGGCTTGATTCCTCCCCCTGGTGAGACTTAAAAACGTCAAATCAAAAAGGAAAACTTCAAAATCAGCTATGTCGCTGATGAAGACGGACTATAGCGTACACTGTACCTTTTTGAAGATCAAATTAAATTTTTATGAACCTTGTTGTTGTCAACTCTCATAATCTACATGACGACGTGAACCTATTTTGTTCGTATTCCCAGCATAATTTTCTGTATGTAGCAAATCAAACGTTTGTAACTCCAGGGTGTAGACTACTCTTCTGTCAACTTGTAATCCAATCTTGCCGCTAATATTGAGCAGTCCTGCGCGAAAGCTGAAGTTGATATTCATGAGTACAAGTTAGGTATGGTTGCCCGACATGTAAAATAAGTAATCTACGTCTTAAAAAGGTTATTATAGCGTAGGATTGTAAACATGAAGTAGACATCAGGGAAATGTTGCCACGATCACAGCTTGCTCACCAAAAGTGGAATCCACTGGTGTCCAAACCAAAATTCCCGCGCTCCTGTGTTTTCGTATTCATGTTTCGTTGGGCCCTCTCGATCTTCCTTTTCGCAGAGTATTCTGAACATCAGTTAATTTTAACCTCCTTTTTGCTATTGAACGTGGCTTGGCGGATTGTTTCAGAATTCTTCTCTTTTTGCAAATCTTTTTAGTCTATTTATCTCATTCTTTTCAAGTAATCCATCTTTTGGTTCGACCAAAGTGTTAACGAAGCGTCAAACTGATCCACATTTGAGCTGAAATCTCCCAGGGGACGACAACACACACAAGCCGCAGGCGACTTCTAACATGTGGCTAGACCGCTGGTCTGCTGCAATGGAATGCTTATCCGTGATCGTTAAGTCTGATCGTCCGGGTGAGGGTAATCCTGTGAAGGAGTGTTGTCGGTTATAGTGACTGACTTGTTGACAACCCGAGTAGAAGTCGTCGTCAGAGTCAGATTACACAGAATTACCAAGGACTATCCCCACTCAGACTCTCAGACCAAAACGTGTTACTCCATGGGTTCAAAACAGCTAGTTTCTTAGCATGAGTCACATAGCTTCCCTTTCAGCCTTGTCCTCAGTGGTAACGTGCTTAACTAATGATAATTCTCCTATATATCAGAAGCGAAGCCGCGCACCGTATTAGATGAAAGGTTTGAACAGAGATGATATCACTGATGAATTTAGTTGCGAGTCGTAGATTCTTGATAGTTCCCGAAATGTCTCCTCAAAAGCAAATGAAACGATGAATTAAACTAGGGAATAATTTTCCCTGTGAAAGTAGCCATTCTGTCACCATTCCAGTAAGGAAGAACGACTCAAACAAATCGCAAAATGATAATTCTCTTTCATGTACGGTCGCCGTAAAAGCATCGGTGGGTGCTGTCAAGTCATATTACATTTAATTTTTTCCACTTTGTGCAGAACCACTATAGTTAGTAGGCACTTGAGAGTTAATACAAATGTTGTAAACTTCGCAAAAACGACAACACCAAAAAACGACAGCAACAGGTCACATTTACCATGTTTACTGGGAGATTGAAGAAGAAGAGGTTAAATTCCTAACTGTTCCGATGCCAAAAACAGATGAAAGAAGGATTTTGGAGAAAGATTAAATCCTAGTATTATTTTATTACGAGATATCCTAATTGTTTTTAACGCGGGCGCTTCGTATTCGGTGATGAAGGCAAATGACAAAACCTTTCTTCAACCCTTGCTGGATAGTCGACAAGCGAGCACTTTGGTTGCGACGAGGTTGCGACCAATCTCGAGCCCAGGGTCATGTTGGCTCCTTGTCAGCGGTATGGTTGAGCGAGATTTTTTGTAGCTTGGTTGCTAAGCAAACAAGACGCCAGATCGGTTAGGTTTTGTCATTGCTCACGGTAGGAGCCTTCTCTGTCTTTCCCAGCCGCCTACTTTCAATCTTTTTTTAAAGTAAAATGTATACTAGTAGTATGGCAAAGAAGGAACCTTACGAAAGGAATTCGTTTTATAATCTCCGACCTTTACCGTCAAGAGGAACAAGAAAGCGAAATCCCGATGAAGATTTTATTCTCCGTGGTCGTCGAACTCCTGTTAGGTACACGAGCTCTTACTGACTATCAACATATGGAGTATTTTATTATTTAAAGTCTGTAAATATCTTTGGTTATCTAGTTATAGGTGTTATGTTCTTCTTGTTAGATAGGACCTACTCATGACTGGCAAGGTCCACTACTGATATCGAACTGTTTTAGTATCCAACTATGACTGTCAAGTTGTAGTTCATCGTCCCAAAAAAATAAGCTGTGATAAAATTTAAGGTAAAATTTCCGCACAGCCCCATACTTCATTATGCATTCAGTTCTTGAATAGAGAAAACAATGACTAAAACAATACATTGGGAAAACAGATTTGTTTTACAATAGTATGGGGCTGTGCGAAAATTTTACCAAATTTAAAATTTAATATTAACAATTCAGTGACAATAAACAACATCATCATTAGGGTAGTCTACAGAAGAGTCATAGACCCCATACAAAGGCAGACCACCCCCGCCAAAAAGGAAAAAAAAAATATATATATATAATATATATTATATATTATATCCTACAAAAACGTCAAATAAGAAAGAAATAACTATCATCAAAACTGAGATAGAGTGCATGAATAAAGAATTATAGATTCACTCACATCTTGATAGCAAGAAGTCCCTGGCACCCTTATTGAAACTGGAAATGTTAGATGCCTGACATAATGATGATGGTAATTTATTCCATACATCCACAATCCTATCAAAAAAACTACTTTTAAAAGTAGCGGTTCTAGCAAAGTTCTTCTTGAGTGTAAGTTGATCCTTTCCCCTGAAGTGTTACCTATCAAAATCAGTATAAAATTGAATATATGTAGACATGTCTATACTGATGAACCTGTTAAGAACTTTATACAAGAACATCAAACTAAAACTGTCTGTCTGAGTTTTGAGATACTGAACAATTTTCAAAATACATTCTTCATCTTTGTCAGTGCATGTGATTTCAGTATATACTTGAAAACTTGCAATTAGTAAACTGAATTAAGTAATAATGAATGATGAGTTTTAAGTCTAAATTGTTTGTTTGACTGTACAGGTTGAAGCCTCAGAACTACCGAACCAACTCTGAGATGACCATATCTGCTGCAGGAGTTACACATAGAAGCATGAGAACACCCTCAAGGCAATTGGTGAATTTTCAGGAATCACAGACGTCTGATGAAGAGTTAGACCCAGATGATTTAGCTTTGGACTTGTCAGAATTTGCTGATGGACCAGAAGAAGAGCTTGCTAGGTTGAAAGATAAATCAAGTGAAAATGATACATTTTTGAACAGTACTTACAACTCAGACAATTGGTTTATAAAGCCACTTCACCGGACAACAAGTGCACCAGTTGACATTGAGGAAATTGCCAGACGACAGCCTCTTAAAGCTTCTGTGTTAAGGTCAGCTATGGAAGGAAATGTGACAAGTGTTCCCAGTGAAAAGATCAGGACAACACCAATCAATGACTTTGATTTGTCACTCTTTAGAGAAGCAGAAAATCACATGTTAAGTTCACGAACAATAAGTGCTTTAGCAACACCATATCAAGAAGAACTGGCTAGGTTAAGATTAGACAGGCTGCGTTTAGAGGAGGAAAGGCTTCTCAAAAAAAAATGTGTGGATGAACTTGAAAGAATCCGTGGACCTAAACCTAGGTGGTATGAACTCAAGACTCCTGAATTTCACTGTGAAGCAAAGAGGAACAATGATATACTATCGCTGTCAGGCCACTATGAAGATATCATGGAATACAGAAAACAGCTTTTGTCTTGTGTTGGAGAAGAAAAGGTTGCACAATAGTGGTGGTGGACTGTGAACCTTGCACATAGAAATAAGAAATGTATATTTTTCATGCAAATATCATTTGCTTTAAGATGGAAGTTTCTATCACAAACTTTCGCGTCATTATTTTTTTACTGAACTTTCAGATCTGAATAAAATTTTTTGTTCCTTGTATAAAGTACTCTGTACTGTAAACATAATCAAACCTTATTTTTCTTCCTTGAGATGCTTTGCAGTTTACAAAATCATCAAAAGAACCTCTGACAGGTGAAAACACAGGTGAATGAGCAAAAGAAAATCGTGGCATATGCTCCAAGTCTTCGATTGGTGTAGAGATTCTCTCCCTGGTAACTGATTATAAAGCTATGAGTGTTTTATATAATTATATTGGTATTGGCTTCAGTTAGTTTTGTTTAAGTGAAATATATGCCCAATTTATGTTAGGTAATGATAAAAGTGTAATCATCTTAACAGCATATTAAAAAAAAATAATAATGAGTGCTTTACTTTTGTCTAAGTAGCTACTCTGGACCATCTGCAAAACTAGGCCTTATGAATTTTCCATATAGTTCTATTCCATTAACTTTCTGTGGAAACATCACAATGTGAAGATTACAAAAATCACTTGCTATGTTTATCACACTGTGAAGAATAATATCACATATCATCCAAGAATCCACAACCTAATGCCATTATGCAAAATATATTGGTGCGAGACTCAAATAGTGTGTGAAAATCTTGAGGGATATACCTTTTTTTAAGACAAATATATGAGAAAATTGAAGAGTGTATATGGGAAAATTCTAGAGGAGGCAAAACTTTCACAATTTTTAGTTATTTTATTTAGCTGTGTGCCGGATTCAATGCTTTCACAAATGTTTCAAAATAAAAGAACAGTTGTCGTTGAGATTTTTTTCCAAGATCAAAATAAAGTTCTGAACATGTTCATTGAGTGTTAAAGTAGGAACCTTGAGAGCAATTTCTTCTAGAAAAATCCCTAATAAGATGATCTATTTGCCGTAATATCTTGCGATGTATTTTTAAGACGAATCAAAGTTTGTGTTCCAGTTCCTGACGTTAGCCAATGTGTTTGGCCAGCGTTATAGATCGCAGGCTTAATTTGACTCATAACCAGGTTCTCACGTTTTCCGACCTACGCGGCATGTTCAAATAAATAAATATGGCGTCCAACAGATCGAGTAATGAATGACCTTCATTCGGAAAAATATCACCATTTCTCGACTTGGTTGAAGCTTGATGTCACTTCTCCGGATGAATTAAAACATCGGGTAAATTTTCTCTCTCGAAAATGAGGCGGCTGTCGCAAACTTGGAAACAGAGAAGAACGTCAGAACGAAATCAACACCCTCTGAAACAAAGGGAACCTAAAGGAAATGAAATCAACAACGTTAAAGACAATAACGACAACTGTAATAAGGTAAGGACGGCTTATTTCTTTACTCTAAGTGTGGATCAAATTACTGTATGAGTAAGAACGTGGAGTCACTTGCACCGTGTAGGTGTAATCTTTTATTTGTGTTGCTTTTCACATTTCCAGCATTTGGAGTTTTTGAGCAAATTATCCTGAAAGACATCAAGTAGATCCGCCATGCATGTGAGATTAATCATTAAACGAATTGTTTTCAGATATTTTTGTACCAACCCTCTTGACACAATTCTTGTAGTAACCGCTGATATTCAGCTCTAATGGAAATCATCTAAATTATGGAAGCCTTTAAAGAGGGAGTGAAAAAAAAGGTGATCTATGCCTGTTCCTTCTCGATGTTGTCAGAAAGAAATTGTACTAACAAGTATAAATGTTTCACTATTTTAGGTTGATAGGTATGTGGCTTCAGCCCTATCACCATGTACTTCCTTGAACATGTCATTTGGATTTGAATTTGATGCTGCAGATTTATCACAATTTGATAAAATTGTTGAGCAACATATCCAACGTAGCCCTGTTCCTCCGTCTCCCTTCACAATCCCTTCTAAAGATACTGTGCAAGGAAAGGTTACACCGCAAGGGACTATGCACTTCTCCACTCCTCAGCTGGGAAGTGGCAAAAGAAATGAATCTGATGGGAAATGGTTTGGACCTACCAGGGAGAGAATCTCTACACCAATCGAAGACTTGGAGCATATGCCACGATTTTCTTTTGCTCATTCACCTGTGTTTTCACCTGTCAGAGGTTCTTTTGATGATTTTGTAAACTGCAAAGCATCTCAAGGAAGAAAAATAAGGTTTGATTATGTTTACAGTACAGAGTACTTTATACAACCATTTTTTCAGTACAAATAAAAAAAGATAGGAAAAAAACTCACTTTAAGAAAGTGAGTATGTGGGTTAAAAATTCTGTCATACAAGTGTTACTATGGACTAGGATTTACTTTTGAAATCTTTGACTGGCCACCATTCTTGAAAGTGAAGCTGTTTGTTTGTCTGTTGGTTTGTTTATTTCAGCCATGTCTCAATGGGCCACTCAGAGTCTCACAGTAGGAGCATCATGGACCTTGATGTGAGTGCCTCTGCAAACCCCTTGGAGCTTTCTTCCTGGGGTCTTCCTCAAGAGATACTGAGGAGGTACAAAGAGCTTGGAATCACTCATATGTTCGAATGGCAGTCAGCATGTCTTCGCACAGGAAAGGTTCTCACAGGAGGTAAGTTGGTACAACTGTAATGACTTCTTCTCCCTATGACTGACCTGTTACACAACAAAAAATCACGTTTCATCATTATGCTCATATTTTTTTGAAGGAAACTTGGTGTACTCAGCTCCGACAAGTGCTGGGAAGACAATGGTTGCAGAGCTGCTGATGTTAAAACGAGTTCTTGAGACAAAAAGGAAGGCTCTTTTCATTCTCCCATTTATTAGTGTGGCACGTGAAAAAATGTTTTACCTCCAAGTAAGTTTTCTCAAGTTGTCACCTGTTTAATCATTACCTAACAATTATTCTCTTGCAACAAGTTACAACTACGTTATCCTTGACCAATGGGATGACACGCATTTCTGTTATTATATGAAGAACCGACAAGAACTGACATAAAGCACTAAAGATGACAGTGACAAGACAGAAAAAATACTCCTCTCGTAAACAGTTTTGAAACGTGACTTTTCACTACCAGTTTCCGAACTTGAAACATGTTTTCTCCATTTCCTTTTTAACTCGTGAATTGCGCGCATGCGCAAGAGCGAGTTATAGATACGATGTGGGAAATGGCATTCGCTCGCTCGCTCGCTCGATTGGTCGATTCCTGTAAACTTTTTTTAGATTTTAGACTTTCGAGTGCATTTTATAGTTTTTGGCGGGCAATAAACAGACGAAATGGCGACCTTCGTTGCTAAGAATAGTGGTGGGGTGAAAAAGAAGCCAATGATAATCTTAAAAGAGTTTTTATTTTTCGTTTTAGTTTCAACAAGCGGCGCCAGCGACTGGCAGGCATGCAAGGATTCACACTGAAATAACAGAACAACCTTCGTTTTTCATAAAATTGTAATTTACAATCCTTGAACTTGAAAACAATCCGAAGATTCATTGAAAATATCACTTACTGCGAAGCGCTCGGAGTTTACAGATGTTCAAAAGCTTTTTCTGTTATAGCGTGAGATTGAGGACAAAATTGATCATTACGTTTCGTCGCGTGTGTTTTTCCTGTGTGAAGCAACAGAAGATGCCGGCGACTGACGAAATAACAAGTTAACACGAAAATCAGATAACACCTAAACAAACAATTTTAGCTACCGATTTTCAGTGAATTTTTAAAGAACAATTTTCTTTTAAGTTTCAAGACAATTTGAAGATTCAACATACATACAACGTACTAAAATGCGAAAGTTACACACCACAAAATTGATAAATAGGCCTGAAATGAAATTCTATCTTGTTATTGATCATACGTTGCCTAGCACGTGACCTAAATCTACCCAGGCGGAGATCCAAAATGACGGTGGCAGGCTTGGCTTAGTTATATCACTCAAAACTCGTTCCCGTTTGTCTCATTTGATAAAGAGGGAATCGTTAATGTTTTCATTAAGACAGTATTGCCTTGATTTTCTAATATTTACAACGAAAGACAGTAAATTTCACTTTTCACCCACATTTACTTCCAACCTTTTCTTTTGAACCAGAAACAAAAATGATAGACGTTTAAAACACATGACATCTCCACCTTGTCAAATGTAATAGCATGATCATTTCAATTGTAATGCCTTCTTATCCCAACGTTACTTTGTTTCTTTGCTACATTAGCGAACACTGAACTACTGCTCGTACTCTAGATATGACAATCAACCACAAAATTCCCTAAACCAGATAACATTAAACATAATCTAAAAAAATCATGTGTCAATTCACGAGTTTGCTCACAGAGCACTTTGATTACTTGTTAAGCTCATGTCATTGTAAGGTCAAACATATTTTTTCTGTCAGCGTTTATACCAGGAGTCAGGGGTTCGTGTGGAGGGGTACATGGGGAGCCACGCCCCAGCAAGAGGCTTTGTCTCAGTAGACATTGCGGTATGCACGATAGAGAAGGCAAACAGTCTGTTAAACCGCTTGCTGGAGGAAAATAAAGCTCTTTCATCTCTCGGGATTGTTGTTATTGATGAGATGCATATGATCGGCGACCCTCATAGAGGATATTTACTGGAACTGTGCTTGACTAAAATACGTTACATCTCTGGATGCAGAGGACAAAATGGAGTCAACGATGAAAAGAGTAAGTGATGATTACTTGGCATTCATCTTTTTCTCCACCCGTCATATTTCACACGTTTGAGCCATAATCATGATAATGACGTCATCCATCTCTCTCAAAATTTTTAGGAGGCGAGGAAACGTTGCCACCAATACAAATAGTCGGTATGAGTGCGACTTTACCCAATTTAGACATGCTCGCCAAGTGGCTATCCGCTGACCTGTATTTCACAGACCACAGACCAGTTCCCCTAACAGAAATGGTGAAAGTAGGCCCCACACTCTATAACGCAAGCTCGACAAAGATCCGAGAAATCAGTGGGGTTACGGTCAGCGGAGATGAGGATCACGTGATACCACTGTGTAAAGAGACTATCACGGAAGGTCACTCGGTCTTAGTATTTTGCCCGACAAAGAACTGGTGTGAAAAACTGGCCGAGAATATCGCTAAGCATTTTGCAGAGATCGGAAATTTGGCTCTGAAAGAACAAAATAGCAATACCGTCCAAAGTAGTGGGTTTGTCAAAGCTTCAACGCTTTTAAAATTTGATTACACTGCACTAAAGGAGGTTGTAGAGCAGCTGAAACGCACACAAGTAGGGCTGGACTCGGTGCTCTCTCGTATAGTACCTCATGCAGTAGCATTTCATCATGCAGGGCTCACATTTGACGAGAGGGACATTATTGAGGGGGCCTTTAGGCAGGGTTCCATTCGCGTACTTGTGGCCACGTCCACATTGTCTTCAGGTAGGTCGAAGTTTAAAGGGGGCGAGTTCATAGAGAAACTGTGGTATTGCGTTGGTGGAGGGTGGGGGAGGGTATTGCAAGACAATATGGTTTCACAAAACGGGTTGATAACGCGAAATTCCCACCGTAGAGAGATTCCGAAGCTGATGGTTCGAGCGTTGCGCTCTGACGAAGGGCTAACGCTCGAAATGTCAGCTTTAGAATCTCGCTCGATGGCCAATTCACATTATCAACTTATTTGATAAAACCAAAATATTTAAGTTGAAGTATGTTTGTTGTCGCACAAAGAGTATTTTTTTGCACAAATTGTCAAGATTTTTGCATTCCGACGCAATTTTTCATTTAGAAATTATCAACAATTTTAGTCAATAAGCGGTGCAAGATGTCTTGCGGAGTAGGCTGTGCTACATATTGTTAGATGAGTGACAAATCTAATGTATGACTCTGCTATTTCAAAGGTCTGCTAAACAGGTTTTTAATATGTAATAATTACTAGGCGTGAATCTTCCTGCCCGTCGTGTAATCATTCGTACCCCAATGTTTCATGGGAAGTTGGTGGATGCACTGGTCTACAAACAGATGGCTGGCCGCGCAGGTCGCAAAGGGGTCGATGCCTTGGGCGAGAGTATTCTGATTTGCAAACCCAGTGAACGACAAAAAGGTTCTTCGCTTCTGAACTCTCGACTGAAAGCTGTGGAGAGCTGCTTGCTTGGTATGTACACTATTTGATAATTCTTCCTAACTCTGTTGAGTAAAAACTCTTCTTAACTGAGTTTTTTCTGCACGAGTGTCTATACATCTTATTCAGATCAACTACTTGTTCCAGAATACTCTACCGGAGTTTGTAAAGGCTCTTGAGATTCGTTTCTCCCATAGAGTGAACGCGATGAGTTTGCAGGTTCTATGAAAAGAACTTGGTAAATGTCTCGCTGCGGAGAGGGAAGAATGTTTTTAAGCCCATATAGATTCTAATGTCAGGTTGCAGTTCACCTGCGAGGATCATGGCTTCATCTAATTTTCAATCCGCAAGTCAAAGGAAATTTGAAAGTTAACTGAAAGTTGAGTTAAATTAAAGTTAGGTTTGTCGTGCTCTTTGCTGAAGCGTTAAGTAGCCCTTGGAGCAACCAGTTGTCGCGTTGAATACTGTACATCAATTCTCCGTAAACTTGAGTTTTCTTCAAGATTAGGTTTTTCATTTTCTTTCAGGTCAAGGAGACAATAGTGGAATGAAACGTGCGCTACTTGAGGTCATCGCTAGTGGAGTGGCTACAAGGCCTTCGGATGTAGAACGTTACGCGGCCTGTACATTCTTTGCCTCAGTTTCCTCGCAACAAGAAGCAAACGATACAGACACAATTATCAAGAACACCGTGAAGTTTTTGGTAGAAAACGAATTTGTTCGTTTGCAAAGATGTGACGATAAGAAGACAAATGAAAACAAAGAGAACGACATTGGGGCAGAGGAAGTAAGTTGGAAGAGAAATATTGTAAATAAAGACTTTTCTACTCGACCTTATTTTAAAGTAAATTTCTCCTTGAATAACTAGGAAATGTCTCTTCATAAAAACAGGTTGGATCTTAACTAGCTGGTACAGACAAACGTGAGAGAATTTTAAGAGTTCCACTGATATCAGATTTTTGTATTCTAGATACAGACAGACGGATTGAAATACGTACCAACTCAACTTGGCGTGGCTACATTATCTTCTGCTCTCTCTCCTGACGAGGCACTTGTTGTATTTGCTGAAGTACAGAAAGCACGAAAGTGTTTTGTGCTCGAAAGTGAACTTCACGTGATATACCAGGCGAGTAACAACTGAAGACTTGATTACATGGGCGTTTGTATCAGCAGTCTCTCGATCGACCAATTTCTCATGACTAAAGCACTAAATTTTTTATGAGCATTCTGGTTAGTTGGCGCTCGAGTACACTGCTAAATCACCACAAACATTTCCTGATTGAATTCGTTCCCCCTCGCTTTCCATCCGAATCATTCTGTATGTTTCCTCTTTGAAGATCTATCTATTTCTCAAGGTTGGCAGATTTCAATGTAAAACGTACATGTTACTTGCTGGGATCTTACGACCTTAAAGTGCGACCTTAGGTGTTTAACTTAATCCTTTCAGTTGTCATGCTAGGCAATACAGAAATGCCTGACACTTATGTCCCAATATATGTCCGTCATAATGGTCCAGTGTTGGTCACTATAATGCGTCAACACTTGTTGATTTACAATACGTTTTGATGACAGGTGACTCCAATCTACATACAAGATCAGTGGCCCAGCATAGACTGGTACCAGTACCTAAGAATCTTTGAGCGCCTTCCTGCGAGCGTGCGGCGCGTGGCAGAGCTGGTGGGAATTGAGGAAGGTTTCCTTGCCTGTGCCGTGCGCGGCCGTACTCCAACACGTACGGAGCAGCAGCAGCGATCTCTCGCCGTGCATCGTAGATTCTTTGCTTCATTGGCACTTCAAGACCTCGTACATGAACTACCCCTCAATGCTGTTGCCAGGCGGTATGGAGCAAATCGAGGCATGCTGCAGTCATTGCAAGGTTCTGCCGCAACGTTCGCGGGAATGGTTACAGTGTTTTGCGAGAAGCTCGGCTGGACTAACATTGCGCTTCTTTTGTCTCAATTCCAAAGCCGTCTGTCTTTTGGTGTTGAAAGAGAGCTCTGCGACTTGGTTCGAATATCCCTCTTAAATGCTGCGCGTGCACGTATGTTGTATAACGCTGGCTACCATACTGTCGCTTCCGTTGCAACAGCCCCTCCATCAGAAATTGAGAACATATTACATAATGCTGCGCCATTCGTCAGTAGCCGTAGGCGAGGGGAGGAGACTGAAACCGAGGTACGCGAGCGTAGTGAGGCGCGCGTGTTTTGGGTTGCAGGAAGACGAGGGCTCACTGAAGGAGCGGCAGCAAAGCTTATCGTAAGTGAAGCCCAAAAGCTGTTGCAATCTGATGTGGCACAACTTGGAATTCATTGGAAGCCTCCTGAGGCTACAGATAATCTTGTCGAACGTGTCTATCAGGGGGAAGTAAATGTCTCTGGGTCGAAAGAAGTTTGTCCAAAGTTTACTGGGGTGAAATCGGGCAGTGTCGCACAGAGTAAATCTCGTGCCAAAAAATTGGACTCGACAAGACCAGTTATAGAGAAAATTCCAAAGACTAATGATGCTGTTCTTCGTGTTAATTCAAGCGATAGACCTCAACAACGTGCTTACGACGAGACAGTGGAAAGTAGTCAGGTCAGGTTGAATTGTCAGGAAAGTGGACCAAGGTCAAGAAAAGATGAAGTAGCCAATAAAGTGTTCGTAGATTTTTTAAAGCCAGCACGTTTCGTTAATATAGGACCCTTAAAGATCCATGGAAAAGGCCGCATTGACTCAGAAAAGACCGAAAATACTAGCTCTCTTGTTCATGCTTGTTCAGAAGTGTTAGCCTCTTCAAAGGATCCTGAACCTGTTGTGGCTGTCTCTTGCACTTCCACCTCCAAGACTCCTTTATGTGGCGGTGGAACAGTTCTTCCTCGTCTTAGGAGCAAACGCCGTTCACCGATTCCTGAAATTCCTGAGCCACAAGAAAAGTTACAGAAAAAAGAAACAACAGTTACGAAGATTCCAAAAGTCATTTTAACGGAAGGGATTCACGCAGAACAGTCAAGAAAAGGCTTCTCTGCTTTGGAAGTTTCCGGTGATTGTAAGGTTTGCAGTGACGATAAGTCGGTTTCATTAGAGCTGTACTCTGAGCCATTAGAGGGAGAAGAACCGGCCGTAAAACAGAACCCCTGCAATGCTCATAACAGTGACACTGATATTGTGTCAGATTCTCAGGCTTTAACATGTAGTTTGAGTGACACCTGTCTTATGGAGTGTGACGCCATGTTTGAAGAAAGATCTGTAAAGTCATACCCACTTGACATGAAGTTGTCACAAGATTTAATTCCTGCGAAGAGAGAATGTGAAGTTGTGTGTGATAAGATTTCCAATGCTCTGACAGATCAGACCGACAGTTTGGCTGAGCTTAAGAGTCAAGATGTTATTGGTGAATATGACATCCCATTGCGTCATTCGTTATCGGGAGAATTTGATGCCGAACGAAGCCCGGAGATGTTGTCATCATTAGCTTCTCGAGCTCTTAAGTCACCCGAATGCTCAGTAGCAGATGCTAGAAGTTCAACTGGCGCGGCAAGTTCATTTTCACTTCGTCTGTCGGCCAGTGACGGTTGCCTGGATTCTGATCTGTCCACTTTGGCTATTGCAGAGTTAATGGAGAAAGAAGCTGAGGGGAAAGAACTTCGGAAACATGCGGAAACCTGCGCCTTGCAGCACTTGCCTCAGGTACAACAGAATGGGTCTTATTTTACTAAAATCAAGAATTCTGAATGTACTGATTCATCCTTCGGTGGCGATCAAAAGTCGCCTGCTAAGAAGATTTCACCGTATGAACTGTTAGCTGCTGGTGAAACTGAAGGAAATGAGACAGCAGATTACGAAGTCATTCCTTCTACACCTCCAAGGGAGCAAATGCCATCCCAGGATAATTTTAAAACAAAAACTTCTGCAACTCCATTGTCAACACGAAAGCGTCCATCCCCACGAAGAACACCGTATTCCTCTACCCCAGATGAAGGACTTGTTATTATTGACGTCACGGGACATGAGCAAGTGTTTGCTATGTTTCTGAAAGAATGGCGCAGTCAAACTCGTTTTTCGTTGGCTGTGGCTTGTGAACGCTCCTTAGATAAAAATCCTAAGACAGGAGCACGATTCAGCAACGCCCAAACGTCAAGAGGCCTTATAATTGAAGGAGAGGACAAGAGCGTGGTCGGAGTTGCAGTGAGCTGGGGCGATAAAGATGCTTATTACATTTCATTTCTGGAACATGCTCAGTCGTCGCGCAATCGAGTGGATGACAGTCAGGCCGAGTCAGCGGTGGATTATAACCTCACGCTTTCTCGTCGTGTAAATGAAGTAAAGAGTACCATTAGGTTACTGACAGAAAGAGGAAGCAGCATGGTATGCTTCAATGTCAAGGAACACTTTAAGGTGAGAATGGATATTTAATGTAAGAATACCAGTTTTACAGTGACTACTGTATTGCCTCTTCAGTTGATGGATCGTTTTGCTGCAGATATTTGCTCAGTCTACTGGCATCTCTCTCAGTGGACCAGCAGACGATCCAAAGGTGGCGAGTTGGCTTTTGGATCCTGGAGCCAAGGAAAAGAACCTTCACCAGCTTGTGGGACAGCACTTACCGGAAGAAGCTTCCTTACTCGAAGGTTATATTACGTTTCTTTTCGCTTCCAGCCCTGCATAGTCTCCTTTACCGCCGTTATTTGCTCTTGTCCAACAGTACGCTCTCTCCACTACAAGTGTTGCGTGATGAGACCAAGTAACGGCTGTGAAGGAGACTAATATCTACAAGAAAATGAAAAACTTCGTGAGATCAAGAATTCAAGGTTTTTTTAGTACATTTTGAGTCTTCCAATACCATTCTAACCTGATGCGAAAGAGGGCATTTCTTCGCTAATTTGTTGACCACATATGACTACACGGGAATAATTTTACTTTCAGGTACCGGAGGTGGACTGGGTACAGGAGGTCTGGCTTTAGCATATCAATGTCAGCAGAGCGGTAGAGTGAGAGCCTGCGTCGAGACTGTTTTAGTTCTTTCATTGATGGCAAAGCTGAGAACCTTGCTGGAGTCTGAAGACCTCGTGCAAGCTTTCACCAAGGTTTGCTTTACTGAAACTACTTGAAATTTTAAAATTAACTTTGGAATTCTAAGCCTTCGCTTGTGAGTTTGACATTCACTTCGGGAGAAGCTATGAGGTTGATAGCAAAGGTGAAGAGAATACCATCTCGTAACATGCAAAGTAGGCGGCGCTTAAAGAGGCCCGAAGCTGTGCGCGCTCTTTTGGCTGACTTGGACTATCACAGAAGTGCAGAAAATCCGCGTGTAATGTCAACACATAGGTAGAGTGAAGGTAGAGTATACACATACATACATATATATATACATATATAAATATATATATATATATATATATTAGTGAAAGAATCAAAGAGGACGCATCGATTCTCTGTTACTCTGAGTTTCGCGCCTAAGCGCTGGTCAGACAGAACTAGAAAGTTCTGTTCCTCTTTGATTCTTTCACTTATATATACTCAGCTCTGCTACCACAGCATTGAGCACTTTATGCCAAGGTAGACTCTACCCCTACATTTATATATATGTATATATATAAGTGTTATTTTTTATGTATTTTTAGATAAATTTATTCATATTATAGTCTATTAATGTTATTTATGTTATATTACTATTGCGGTAACACGACCCCACAAGCCTCTGGCTTTAAATATTTATCGTGTTAAAATAAAGTTTTATCTATCTATCTATCTACATCACAAGTTCTCCTCCTTCAAGTTTTAACATTCCCCGCTCAATTCGGGAGAAATTTTATCCTATGGGAAACGTTTGATGTGAAATGTTTTAACCATCGTAGGTAGAGATGCCATCCGTATTGTGTTTGGCGCGTATGGAGTTAAATGGTTTGGGATTCTCTGATACCGAAAGTGAACATCTGAAGAACATTCTACAAGCCAAGCTTCGTACTCTGGAGGAAGAATCCTACCGACTGGCCAATCACAGCTTCTCACTGACCAGTCGTGAAGATGTAGCGCAGGTGTGACACATGTAAATCATCTTTTTAAATTAAATGAATTTAGGTATCTTAAAGTTTGGTTGATCAATTTGATAATGGCGTTAAAGACTTCTTAAAATCTCTCGTCTCCCCTAAGTGCATCGAGAAGATAGCTTAGGTGACTTATGGATCCTTATTCTCCTTCGTTCAACTTTTTAAACCATATTTTTACACAGGGAAAAATTAGTTTGCTTTGATCATGCTGTAATGCCCAATTTGTTAAGCAATTTATTCTAGATTGCATTCCACCTGACTATTGCAGAATTCGTTTTGTAAAGTAAATTTGTCGGAATTATCTTGGCTAAATTGTTTTACTATGTAGTGTTTGGCAGTCCAGTAATAATTCTCTGCACTGAAAAAACCGTTTTTCGCACATCCCTTCCCTTTCCTCCCATTTAGGTTCTTTTTGTGGAGCTCAAGCTTCCTCATGACGGAAACTCTGAAGATGGTCAGGTCACCAAGCGTAAGACTTTGGGAGTGACCCGACGTGGAAGGTCACGTGGTAGCAAACATCTTAGCACTAATAAAGACGTGTTAGAAAGACTCAAACCACTGCATCCGCTACCAGGACTTATCACAGAATGGCGCAGGATAAACGCGGCCCTAACAAAGGTTATTTTTCCATTACAAAAGGAGAAATGCTTGCATACGAGGCTTAAAATGTCACGAATTTACTCAATTAGTCAAACACATACTGCAACTGGGCGAGTTTCTTTTGTGGAACCAAATTTGCAAAATGTTCCAAAAGATTTTGATGTCGTATTGCCGACATCCATTGCCGAGAGTCCTCCTCCTGGAGCCGGGGACCAAAGGAATTCTTCCCATCGAGGCAAAAGAGGAGTGAGTCGACACAATGCGATGAATGTTAAGCTTGGGACCGAATTAACTACTCCTAAGTTCTCAGTGAGCATGCGTAATGCCTTTATACCCTTTGAAAGTGGCCTTCTTTTTGCCGCTGACTATTCTCAGCTGGAGCTGAGGCTCATAGCTCACCTTGCTAAGGACAGTCGACTCATCAAAATTCTAAATGGAGGAAGAGACGTGTTCAGAATGATCGCGGGTGAACTTTATCAAGTTCCAGCGGAATCTATCAAAGATGAACAGCGGCAACACGCCAAACAGGTATGTTATGGCATCATTTATGGCATCGGCGCCAAAGCCCTCGGAGAACAGCTTGGTTTTACTGACGAAGAAGCTGCTTTGTTCATAGACAAGTTCACTTCTCGTTACATTGGAGTGAAAAAGTATTTGAAAGATACGGTAGAGCAGTGCAAAAAGCAAGGCTTTGTGAAAACAGTAACAGGAAGGAAACGGTTTCTTTCGGCGATAAACTCACCGAACGTGCATGCGCAGAGCCAAGCAGCTAGACAAGCTGTAAACACCACGGTACAAGGTTCAGCGTCAGACTTGGTAAAGATAGCCATGATCAATATTGATAAGAAGTTGACCGAGGAATTTCCGTCATGTGTCATGACGCACAGACACTCCCTTCCGGATTTTCATCCTAGAAAAAACCAGGGAAGGCGTTCAAGGTGTGATTTGCCAACACCTATTGGTGGATATTTTGTTTTGCAACTTCACGATGAACTGATATTTGAGGTGTCGCAGAGTGATTTAAGAAAAGTGGCACAAATTGTTAAAACAGAAATGGAGAGCGCTATGAGGCTTTCTGTTATTCTGCCTGTTAAGATGAAGGCGGGTCCTTCTTGGGGAAACATGGCGGAGTTTGAATTGTAACTTATAAAAATTTCACAACGTCATAAGAGTTCAAAATGAGAATTGTGACACCAAATTTTTGTAAGTTGCAAACATATTTGTTTTCCAGTAATTGAGCGAAATATGAATTTATTTTACCCCTGATGGGGCGGACAGATGAAAATAGATTAAGAATTTTAACGAGCTTATTTCCACGTTGACTGAAACAGAAAGTCACACAAAGACTCGTTGGACGGGTAATTTTCCTTGAAACTCAGTGTATTACGCTCTTTAAGGATTTCTTTGCTTTCGCGCAAATTGTGTGATGAATTCATTACACACGGTGAAATATTTAGCCGAAACATCAACAAATAGTAAACAGCTTTTTATCATATTTATTGGGGTGTTTTTCGATTGACCCGGAGGCGACTTTAATTTCTTATTCAATGAAAGTGAAAATTATTCATTGTTCCTGATAAAAGAATGCCCTAACCGTGCTTCATTGCGGGTAACTTCTCTTTGCTACATGGCTGGACGACAGTCTCTGGAGTTCAAACATATTAGTTGGCATGCGATGTTTTCAAAGCTTATTTTAACGTTGGTTGGTTTGAGTCAACTTTTACCGCGTTAGCGTAACCTTCTAAACTAATGCGTTACAGAACGACCTGCTAGAGGAGTTATAGGTTCCTTCATTATGGCTTGTAGAAAGGCTTTCAAACGGCCGCATCAATCCTGTGACATTCTTAGTACCAACTTTTGGTCTACTTTGATTCTCCGTTTTTGCCCTAAAATTGCTGACGTACCATCCCTCTTGTCTTCAGTAGAACGCGGAGATTAATGCGATGGTCATCTTTAACTCTTTATATTTTGAAATTAAGGAACAAGTAGCCCTCTTTCAATTGCATGATACTACAAATTTGCATTTCTTGACAGTTCAATGTGTTCGCTGCGGGTGATCGTGTTGACTGTCCGTGATGAACTAGCGTGAGAACTTCCAAACTTTTGGTTCTGCAATCTCGATTTTTCTTGGCATCTGTTCCAAAGTACCTCTAACGTTCTTCTAATGTCGCGGTTGAAGATGGAATAAATGATTGGATTTAAAACTGGCGATAAAGACATCAGGCCAAATGTAATCAGGTCGTATTCTTCGTAAGACGTAGAAAACTGAGAACTTCTTGCAATCAAGTAGGTTCCTCGTGGCAACCAACAACACGCGAAACAGATTGTAACACCGAGGCAGGACCTTATTGCTTTGCTAAACTTTAATCGTTGATTTCTCGAGGCATGGACGTTTAATTTCCGCACTCGGTTTTCCTGCATTGTGGCCGCGCAAGAAATTCGAACATAAGCAAAAACAACTCCTCCAGTTGCTGTTAGTAAGAAAGAAAAAAGAAATGCATCAAAAGTGCCGTTCAAGGGCTGAAAGGAGATTTCTGGTGACAGCATCCAAATTAGCTTTAGAAAGTTCATTCCTGGTAGAATCCACACTAAAAACAGAACTTTGCACACTTTTGTGACGCCCATTTTAATGCAGTATGTTAGTGGATGGAGAATTGCTTGATATCTGTCGTAGGTTAGGGCGCAAATGCTGAGGAAAGATAAGCTTAATACATAATCTACGGCCGTGACAACTGCTGTAAGCCACTGAGGTACGGGTGACACTCCAAAGTACAACATCTTCCATGGTATCGCCACAAAGCCGACCAAAATATCTGCAACGGCCAAGTTGACAAAGAACAAGTTGCTGATGTTGTGAAGTCGCTTTTGCGTCCAAAGCAAAGTGCAAATTGCAGTGTTCAAAATAGCAATGATTAAGCTCATTGAACCAAACCAGCAGAAGATAAAAACTGTTTGCCAAGAGGTGCCATTTATATTGCCCAAGGTTTCGTTCATTTTTTAAACGAAGTGGAAGAAAATTAGTTTTTTCATCGATCGACGTAGTTCGTCAAATTCAGTTTTTTTTTTCTTAAACGCACGTTATCTCTCTGGTTCGGACTTCAGTGTGTGCAACAAACCAGTGATTTCCCGTTATAAGCTCAAAGGAGAGAAAATATGGCAGCTATCTAGTTATTACATGCGTTTTTCACCATACCCCGATGCATATATTACCGCACATGTGAATTTCGCACCTGTCGTGATCAAGAACATTTCAGACTTGGGTTGATTTTCACGTTCCTCCAGGGCATCAGAAGGAAATATTGTGATTATTAAAGTGCAAGAAAAAAACCCTTGGCTCCCAAACTGATATCATAAAAGGAAAACTCCTCCTTAGTTACCATGATGTTCAGTGATGATTTTCTTTTTCGATATTTCGCAAAAAGGATCAATTAACACGTTTTTTTCTCATCCAATAACAGCTTTCTGTAGTAAAATTAAAGACCTAAAGGATACCACAATGAAAGCTACCTTAAATGGCATGGCAGCTGTCCTTCAAACTAATTGATAATCAGGTAAACTTTCTCAATTCATGGAATTCAAAGTAAACACACTCTGATAGTTTGAATTTGCAAAATGTGTAATGAAATTCTGTCGGTGACTCACTCATCAGCTCTCTTATACCAAAATTGTATATAGGTTCTTTGATTTTATCGGATACTTTTGTGAAGCTTGACTCAGATTATGAACACCAAAATATGTGCTGCTCGTACTCAATTATGTTATAAATTGCTTCAAGGTAAAGTATCTTCCAGCTGCCTTAAGAATTTATTTTACTTGACGACGTGAGAATATTGCACCGGAAAGTTATTTTTCCTTGTGTGTTTTTATCCTAACGACTTTGAAAGGGATGGAAGTCGATAGGCTTCATACTTGTTTAATTAACGTTTGACTGTTGTGCAGTTCTTTTTATCATTCGAGTAGAAAGGTTCGCAATGATTGCAAACAACGTGGGTGTGAAAGTTTCGTAATTTTTTAAAATAAATTGACGTAGTCTGTAAAAAGTAAACAATTTCTAACTGATTTTTTAATTTTCTGTTGCCATGAAAACAAAAACGTGACCCGGAAAAAATTATATCACGCATTACCCTTCTTACTTCAATCTTCTCTTTTCATGCGAAATGAAAAAATTAACAAAAAGAGGTTTTTAGGTTATTGCGAGTTTTAATTGGAAACGACAGCCAATTTCTAGCGGAAGGCTGAACAAAATCGCTGTTTGGGAGGCAAGTAAAAATGACAGATGACTGGGGCCTGAGGAATTGGGGCAAAGTAAGATCTCTTTCTTATGACTGAATTGGGGAGCAGGGCGGGAGGGGAGGGAGGGGAGGGAGGGGAGGGGGTCGAAACTAGAGTTCTTTGATTTTGCCGATCCTGCAGACTGTTATAAATCGACTTGCATTACGCACTCCCAGTCTTCAAGTCTTCATGACAGAAACCATACCGTCTATTTGGTTGATTTTAAAGTAACACTATTTCTCTAAGCTTCACTTGTATCCGGAATGCTGAATGTCCTTACGTCACATATACTTCCGGTTTCCTACTCCATCAGTGACGTTTCAGTTAAACTTCAGCATGAGTAGGTCTATCAACTTAGGACAGTCGACGTGTTCTTAGCCATCTCCTCTTAGTTGGTACAAAGTAATAAAGAGGGGGAAAAATTACTATCTCCTTGGACGTTAGTCTACGAACTCGAGCTCGTGGAGGAGAAATTCAATGTTAAATCACATAACCACCTACTGTCAAGAACCCGTTCTGTAAAATGTAATCTAGCGTCTAATACTAACTGAACCAACAGTAATAAAAATAACCATGATAATTATAATAGCAATGAATAATGACGATGATAATGGCCATAGAATCCATCTACTGTCTTCACGCAATACTTTTGGCTCCGAGCAGTTAAGCCAAATACATTGCATGAATAATGTACCAAATTGATTTTCCTACAGTTACGTTTTCCAATAACTTGTGTAACGTATTGACTTCGTGATCGTCGAGCCCTCGTATGCCGGTTGCATCATCATTGACGACAACACAATATATTTAGCTGCCTCAATCACCCCATGAGTAATTGGATAATTCCGACTCGTGTAAGTCTTTCGTGTCATAGGATATCCAATAAATTTTTGGTCATTGTTGCAGTCAGTTACGGGACGAAAATGTCGCACGAAATGTGGATATGGCCACCTAAAAATTGAGAATACCAAAAGAAAATAGTTGTAAACTAACAGAAACAAATTTCTCGGAAGTGGAGCTGCCGAGCTTCCATGATATCGAGTAGAACTATGTCGTTTTAAATACAAAAAAGATAATATCGTATCCATGAAGCTCTGGTACATTGTACGTGATTTTAGTCACAGTTGTGCACACTTGTGACGTCATGCAACGTCATGAGAACGAGGCGATGCATCCCACTTCAATCATTTACAGACATTATATCTCGATTGTAGACGGTTATATCAACGAAAAATCACCTTAGTTTGTTACGAATTATGATTTCAAGAGGTTTAGGTTCATTTTCCTCTTTACTCCGAGGAGTGGCATCTCGAGTTGCTGCAGCCCCAGCGCGAAGTCATTACGCGACGAATGCGAGGCCACGAACGTTTGGTCGTGTTTCTTGTCATGTGGAAAAGCGAATGAGCAGTTCGTCATCAGGTAAAAGTGAGGTAGATCATGCTTAAAGAATATGAACAAAAATGGAATCAAGGAGGCAACCTCGTTCAGCTTTTGCTGTTTAATATGTTCGTGACTACTGCTAAAGACTACACTGATACTTGTCAATCAATATGTAGAGTTAAATTAAGCTTAACATGCTACTGAATGAAATTTCAGCGATGACAAATTTTTTGGGACTCAAGAAAACACCTGTCTGCATACCCTAAGCAAGTACATTTCTCTTTCTGGTGGGCCAATTTTTTTTTCTCAGTAAGTTTCTTCTCATATTAGACACATTCCACGAGGCCAATTGGATAGCAGGTTTTCTCTGAGTCACCATTCTTTTTGTATTGGTTGATTTCTGGCAGTAATGTGAAGAGAATACAAAACCTTTGTTTCCCAGACCTGTTGCTTGGTTTTGGTTTTGATTGGGTGACAACTCACTACCGCCCTACCTTAAAGAAACAAAAACAAATTTTTTCATTGATTATGTTACAGAGAGTGGCATACCCATGATGCATCATGTATCAGCTTTTGACAGATTGACTTTGATTGCCACAAGAACCATGAAACCACCAATACCAGCTGAAGTAACGTGAGTAAATGATTTTGTGAACCCCCTCTTCTACCTGTTAGGTATTGGTTGTCTTTGTGTTTGACTCATCATGAAATACTCCTGAGCAATGATCTTTTGAAATCATTGGCTTTTCCTGTGCACTAATCACTGGCCCCTATATAGTTCTGGAAATATGATGCTGTAAACTCGAAATTTTTGCTTTTTAAAGAGCAACAAACAGGGAAGTGAACTTCTCTTGGTGGTTTATTTTGGCTTTGTATTGGTTGTCTCTGTTTGACTCATCATGAAATATTCTTGAGCAAAGATCTTATGAAATCAATGGCTTTTTCTGTGCACTAATCACTGGGCACTTTTCAGTTCTTGAAGTGTGACTTTTCTTTTATAAGAGCAATAAATTGATAAACAAACTTCTTTATTGGTTTATTTTGGCTCTGAATTTATAATTTCTCACCTTAATTGTTTTGTTTTTTTAACTCTAAATTTAGGTTTTGGGAATAGAAAAAAATAAGGTGCTTGTAATACTTGTAGTTTAGATGTAAAATTCAGTCGAAATAAATGGTAAATTTTATAATACCTTTAAAAGATAGTTTTGTCTCCTAAAAATGTACAGGGGGTTTCTTGCAGAATTCAGTGTTTAAAATGAAAAGTTATATATACTTGCTGAATTAAAACTTTATACCTACAGCAGATAGATAGATTGGAGATAGCTTTGGTTGTATTTTACATCCTATACTGACTTAATCCACATGGGAGGATAAAAGCATGATAGTTTGATTTATTACACAAAAACTTTCCTTAAGTATGTAAGAAATCCGCTTAAAACTGTTGGCCAATTTTTCAACCAGGAGTTACTAAGAGGCAATTTTTCCTTGCTCTAGCAATAACTGTCAAATAAGCAGAAAAGGAGAATTAAATAAAATGTCAAGTGGGGCTCTCTATTGGTTTAAAGGACAAATTTTCAGAGCTAAGACTGTAAGAAATGTTTGATAAACTGTAAGGAAAGTTGAGAATAAGAAAATGCTTGTGTTGATCAATATATCTTAGAGACCTGTGGTTATGGAGAATCCTCTGATTTAATCTTTGTTAAGTGTTGACTTGTACAGTGTTCTCCCTTATTTTGAGCATGACCGGTGAAATAAATTTTCAAACCGGTAAAGCAATCCTTTTACAAGTTGAGTTTTCAAGAATTCCAATCAATTGTTAATGGTAATAAGAGGTAGTACAGGCAATAAATGTTACCGGTTACTGCCTGAAAAGGAGAACACTGCTTGTAGCCTTGACTTGTTTTAATTTAAAAATATGTTTAATGTCTGCATTGGTTGCTTAATCTGATGAAGATGGCAAGAATATTTTATAATGTTAAGAGACTTGAACTGATTATAATGCTGTCATAATCAATGGATACTGAACACCTTGTATGTGCTACCTGCTATCCTGTATCAAATGTATCACTCACTCTCTTCTTCATAAGAACACACCAGATCACCCCTTAAGAAGTGAGTGGAATTAATAAGTCTTATTATCCTTGGTAATCTAAGGGTACACCATACCACTCTTTTTAACAATTGTGAGAGGAGTTTATGGTCAGCTGGTGATTATTCCTTTGTTACATATTTTTTAGTGCAGCCACTATGGAAAGAGCAAATAGTAGACGACGCATTGGAGTGAATGGAATCATGATTATTCTGACTCTTACAGCATGTATTTACATCATAAAAAGTTCTCAGAAGGGTAGAGAGGAGCAAACATTGGTATCATTACATGAAGTGAACGTGCAAAGATATGAGAAGCTCAGACAAGAAGATGCAGAGGGAGCTGCTGCAAAGGCTAACAATGGAAAATAGAGGGAGTGTAACTTAGCGCTTTTCCTTCCTAAAACTCAAACCTGACTAAGTTTTAATATAGTTTTGTCTGTCATTAGTGTTGGTGTGCATAATATGTCACCTCCTGTTTCAGTGGATTGCATGATCTGTAGTGAAAATGTATTAATGATTTTGCAATGTAGAGATTTAAGTGCATATAATTTTTTTCAAATTGTTATGCTAATTAACAACTATTCACTGAAGTGGAGGTGGCAATTTACCAAGCTGTGAAGCGGTGAGGTAAATATTCACTTCTACCCATCAGCACTGAGGTGAATAGTTGATTTAGTATATACTAAATCAGTGAGCTATTGTTGTACAAAAAGATGATTTTAACTCATTTATTCTTGCAATGGTTACAATATTTTTGGGTGCAAATCCTGTGCACACTGCTTGGAGGTGAATAGCAAAGGATATTTATAGTGTGAGTTACAAATCAGAGCACACCTTCAGGGCTATCCACTGTTTTAGTATATTCCAAAGAAGCCTATCAGGTGAAGTGATTGCTACTCACGTTTTTTACCTTGAAAAGGCAATGGAGGTAAAGTTGATAAATGCAGCCATTGGGGTGAAATCACTTTAATAGACTTGTTTCATGCAGAATAACTTTTGGGTACTTTCAGCAAAGCTCAAGAATACAAAATGCAATTAAATACTATCTTAATAATACTTATTATGATCCATGAAATATTTTTGATTGGTCTAAATGAAGCACGTGACCGAATATCCCCCCCCCCCCCCCGCTAAAACTGGGTAATATCACCCAAGCGATATTCCCTAGTTTTCAAACCTTACGTCCACTTCGATAAGTCTTTATATTAAACGTCAAGATGAGAGAGGGTTTTGCGGTTCTTACAGAATAAGGGAAATCCTTTTCTTGTTCATTAAGTCGTACCAGAGAATCTTCTAAAGAAAACTTCCCACGATGCATACCATAAGCCGTTCGTAAAGATTTTTTCATGCGCGTTGCGAAATATTTGAAGGATAATAAAATAAAATAGCCTCTAGTTTGCGCGAAAATATTAACAGATATTTGTCCTTGGACATTATCTGCTGCTTGAAGGTCACAGTTTTCCTCAAGATTTACTCTCGTAAAGTTGTTCGCATCTTGGAACAGACAATGTCCGCGGACAAATATCCGTACATATTTTTAGCGCCAAATAGAGGCTACTATTTGAATAACGATACAGTTGTTCAGAAAAGTTTATCTTCATACCATTATTTGAATAACAGTATATATCTTGTTCTTCTCCACATTATTTTTATTCCACTTCCAATTTTTAAGTCTCCAACAACCCAAGTGAAACAAGCTTTATATCAGTCTGCGTATGCACTTTGTCTACGTCCTTAGTCAAAGTTCACAATAAGAACTGGCTACATGCACGTCCATCAACTATCATCTCTATTATCTAGTGAACGACGATAGCTGAATTAATATTCATTCCTTGGAGGAAGGTTGCAGACTTACGCGTTGTTCCTAACTTCCGAATTACGATATAATCAAATATTTGGTTACAGGGGAAGTTTGGCGAGAGGGGTCATGCACTATGAACAGCATTCGATGATTGCACAAACAACCATTGTTTTCAGATAAGTCATAACAACTGCATGTTTCCTTTTGCAGAGTCCTGTCAAAACAACGTTTATTAACACTAGGTTTCTATGATTATGTTATGCCGCGTTCAGTATTTGCTATTTTCCGTAAAGAAGCCTGGCGTGAGAATGTTGTATTGTTTAGTAAGGGCTGGAGTGAACTTGATCCAAGCAAATTCTCGCTTTGTCAGATCTTGACGCGTCTTAACACAAAAAAGCAATGCAAACCTAAATTACTTTACTTATGACAGGAGCCCATTACTTATGATTCTTGATGATTATGATTCAACTCAGTTGACAAAACCAAATTCCCAAGTGCCAATTAAAAATGTCATCCTTGGAAGGGTGACACCTGTGGTCTTGTGACAAGTTTTTCTTTTGTGCCTCCTATTCTAGTTCTAGATAGTGATGATCAAACGTCCTGAGAATTTTCTTGTTGTTTAATCTTCCTGAACCTAATATGTCACAAAAGAAAACCTCTTTTATTTTGTTCTGGAAAAAACTGTCAAAAGACACAAAGTACGCGATCTACTATATAACCATAAACAATTGGAGGTCTTTTCACGAGTGAGGTTTGACGATACCTGGTTTTCACTTGGCGTTCCATTGTTGTTAAAAGAATAAAAAAGATAATTAACATGTAATGAAGAGTTAGCCATTCAAAATTCCATGGATTATGCTTTTTCAGCATATAATATACACCGACCCAGAGGATGAATAAATCAAAAGTGTTCTTTACGCAGTAGACTTATCGCTTAACTAAACTTAGTGTTGTACCGTTAACAGTGAAATGAAAAAACACAGAAACACTGACATTTTGATTGGACCAGCTGAAAAAAGGAGCAAGATGACTCAAATTCAGGTAAGCAATGAAGCCATTTTAGCGAGTTATCCATTTCCAGGAAACCTAGAAATGGATACCTCGTTATAAAATGGCCTCGTCTCAACAAAGTGAGTGGTCAGACAACAAGCGATGCGCTGTGGAAGTAAGGTGAGGCATCTTTTATCGAGAATTTGACTATATTTTTACTTCCTAAGAGCGGTCGTAATATATTCCTATACAAACTTTTATAATTTCGCCATGAAGCTTATTACGCAAGTTGATCATCTAACAAGTCCGTGATGGCGAAAGATTGTTTCGACGCCCTAAAAAGTGATTTTGGAGAAAGGAAATCGCCTATTTCGGCTGTTTCATCATAAATTGATTAAGGTAATGTAGATGTGAGGGAAGCGTAAGTTTTTGGTTGAATAACCATGATATGTATTAAAACCTACCGATAAGTTTTCCCCATGCTTGTATGTGAAAGTTTTATTGTGAAATTGACATTGCGTAATGATTTCGAAATTTAGGAAAATTAGCTAGAAACCGCCAGGAAATAACTCCATCAAGCCAGTTTTGATATATGTACTCTTACGAATTCGTTCGTTCTGACCATATCTCAGAGGACCTGTAGATAGTACTGGTTCGACTTCATAGAGAATATTATGGTTACACAATTTACGTTTCTTCATTCGTAGCCGTATTTCTTGCTGTTTTTATCCAAATTTGACCGGTTTTTTCCCAAAACAATTTTGCACTCACATTACAATCCTTTTAAAAACGCGTCTGCGTGATTTTCGGTCGAGGATGCACGGCGGATTGTATTAGAGGACAATCCTAGCGAGGTCTTAACAGCTTTAGCTTTTTGCAAAGAAACACACACACAATGCACAATTCTTGCATTCGCTCTGAAGAAGGGCCACCGCTCGAAACGTCGAATTAGAAACTCTTACCGGTGACTAATTTACATTATGTACCCGTTCGATATAACCAAATGATCTTGTTATATTATACAGGCTGTGTATCGTCCGTGTCTGTTCCTCGATATCAAAGTGTTACGTGGTCGGAATGTTACCTTGGGCACTTACACTGACTGGGGTGAGTATGTGTACAAAGAAGTTTCTACTCGTAGAACAGCAAAGAGTACGATTGACTCATGTGGGCCATGGGGATTCTATGTGCAAATTTTGTGGCGTTAGCTCGGCCTCAGGAGTCTAGGGATAGCATTCATCTTATTAAAGATGGCGGATCGATTGTGTTCTTGGAATCACAGAATCATGTCATGGTGTCGTCATTACTGAATTTTGCTACAGAAATATATTCACAGAGTGAATTTAGCCTTATTTAGATTGCAAGCGTCTCATCGAGACTCGAGCCTCGAGCCACCATGTTTGACCGCGCCAAACTTTCCTCACCTTTAAAGGAAAAGCATTGACAAGTATTCATAAAATTCCAAATAGTAACCTAGGCCTTCTGAAAACTGTCTTTAAATGCGCTAAAAAATACTGAGTCAATGGACGCCAACGCAGTGGTCAAACACTGCGCATGTGCAAGAATTTGAAAAACAATGAGGCGATTTCAGAACGCGTGTCTTGCGTTAAGTGCGAAAGAAAAGGTTAAATTCCTAACTGTTCCAAGGCGTAAGACAAATTCAAGAAGGATTTTTGAGAAAGATTAAATCTTGGCGCTATTTATTGTTAGATATTCCAACTGTTTTTAAGGCAATGAAGGCAAAGAACAGGACCTTTCTTCAACACTTACTGCACAGATTACTGTCCGCTGTAAAGGCAGACCTGATATCGTTATAAATATCTTGTGTCGCTCTGGTTCCTCCTTTTTTCACACCGGTTTCCCTCGGTGTTGATCGGCAACTCCACCATAAACGCAACAAAGAATAATTACAGCCAGCACGGCCAAGTTTACGCTTGTTTACGCTAAGTTTATGCATCACGCCGCCGTGAAAAATTAAAAAAAAAGGGGGGAGAGTGTAAACTAACACAAAGTGGGTAAAGTCTAAAACAAACAATGTTTATAAGTCGCGGCCTTAGAAACTTCGAACTTTCCTTAGCAACTGCGAAAAACTACGTCTCACTTAGATTCACCATGTTTATAATAACAAATTATCCATATAAGTGTGTATGTGCAATCATTTGACTTAACGATGCCTTCATTTTAGGAAACAGAAAAAAAAAAACTGGGGACAACCACGAGCATACATTCAAAAACTGCTGTTTACCTGGTTATTGAAAAAAGAAATTATTTTGGTCAGGAATGTCTCTTTTATAGCTCCTACCTGTTCATACAAATCTCGAAGAGATTGGAGGAAGAGGTTTGATGCTAAGTTGCGTCACACGTAATCGACCAAAGTGCTGAGCAAAATTCAAAATGGCGGTCAAATTTTAGCGCATTTGAAGACAATTTTCGAAAATGTAGTTTACTGTTTGGAATCTCAAAACACAGTCACTTTCACAATTTCAAAAACAGTGGGTCTCTGGATTATACTTTCTTTTTAAAATTCAAGATGGCAGCTTCGCAATTCGCGAAGAAGTATCCGGCGAAAGCTTGCCGACTAAACTGTTGTTCTTTCTAATTAACTAATGACTGCAACTATCTTTAATTCAATGCTATACAATTTTTCATTTTCGAACTGCCTGACTAATTGTCTGTCTTCATCAGTTGTCGTCGGCTCAGTCTAGCAGACATAATTTGATTGGCTGAGCCAAGCTATGAGTCGCTTAGGAAAATCAAAGAGAGGGTGAACATTTTGGCCTTGACTCCTTAACTCCTCTTTTTATATTAAACCAAAAGGTCCTTTTTATTTCTCAGTTGATACACCGGATCCATACGTAAAACTGTACATTAAAACAGCATCAAATGGCAGGAAGAGAACCAAAGTGAAAAACAACACAGCTAACCCTGTGTGGGAAGAAACATTCCAGTTTTACCTTGATCCAAATGTGAAAAACATTTTGGGTAAGTAACCTTTAATGATATTTGCAACGTAACACTGAGACGAAGAGTCTCCTCGGTTAGCAAAGTATCCAACGTAAGCGTGGCTGTTGTTTTATTTGAAGTTTGAAGCATTGTTGTAAATTCCTATTCCGCGAAAATCACAACAGCCGGTCAATAACAAACACGTCTCGACCCACGCTGATAATGACTCTACATCTGCCTCTCTCTCTCCCTCTTTTTGATCATAAACCACGATAAAAAAGAAACCAGTAATTTATTTCGATTATGAATGCCTTCTCCCATCCCTAGCCTATAGCCTAGCCGTAAACAGAAACGAGAACAAATCACGCTCTTTCATAACGCTACAGGAAGGGTTCCTATAAGAAATAGAAAACTATTGGTCAGTTCCTGTAAATGCTATTGATATTGTTACTTGTGAACGTCTACTTTTCTTATCTTTAGAAATAACTCTAATGGAGTCAGACACAGTTGGTGACGATTTGGTGGATACAAAGTCATTCGACTTAAGTGCATTGAAAATTGATGAAACTTACAAGAAAACCTTTGTCTTTAAAGAGGTATGGTACAACTCAGCTCAACCAGGAAGCCTCAGTGGTCACGTTACTCGTGTGACACACCTCGGCCTGATGGATAGGCGAGTCAGTGCAATAATTAAACACGTTAATTGACTCAACTATTTGCTTTATTCTAGACCTCAGAAGTTGATGTGGAGATGAAAGTCAAAACATGGTAAACCCAGTTTTATATTTTTGTCATCGTCAAGTTCTCTGTCTTTCCTCGAAAAAGGGTTACTTTTTGAGGAACAGCGAAGACAAGTCGCTTTGGTCAGGCCTCAGTTGTTCGAAGGTTAGCGCTATCCACTGGATAAAACTCTATCCGGTGGTTAACACTGTATGTTTTTCTATCACCTAACTGCCAGATAGCGATTTATCCGTTGGATAGCGTTATCCACCCTTTATACAACTGGGCCCAGGACAATAATTAGTTTCCTGTCGAGAAAAATGCAATATAAAGAGAAGGAACATTTCCAAACAGATTATGATCAAGTGTGAAAAAGAATCCTCGCAGGCGAACTGCAGTTAGAGGAATTGCATAAATTGCGAAGGCTGGAACAATTCAGGCTTCAAAGGGAACCGAAACTGTACCGCCATCCAAATAGAACACGTTAATTGAAATGTTAACATTTCAGTGAAAAAAAAAAATTTCTATCATTTTTCTATCAGCTCTGCGCCTACAGACATGAGGTACAGCCTGGGCCTTTGTGACGAGGAAACTGATTTTCGTCAGAAGAGGAAAAGGGTTGTTTTTGAGACCATGAAAAAACTGCTCGGAGAACGAGGACCAAAAGAACTTGGCGAGGTAACTACCCTCTTGAAATCAAAGTGTAAAATGAACTGAACCCCAAAAATAGTTTTTGAGAAGCTAATGAATGACGACAGCACATTTGGTAAATAAAAGGATGATGATATAGTGATACAGAGTTTGTTTGCCCGTAATTAGGTGCCCTCGATTGCTATTCTTGGTTCAGGAGGAGGATTTCGTGCTATGGTTTCTCTCAGTGGTGTATTCTGTGCTCTAAAGGAGATGGGTGTGTTAGACTGTGCCATGTACACAGCAGGACTGTCAGGGGCAGCATGGTAAGTGACTTCATACCCAGTCCGGAGAGGGGTTACTCCCCTAGATAAGTTCTTTAGGCGGGCGCTGACCTAAGGGGTGTGGTGTATGAGATGCTGTGGTCTGTAAACAGCCATCGATTTTAAAGGCCAAGTCTAAAAACGGGTGTGGAAATGTTAAATTATGTTATATTTACAAATCTCCAAAGTTTAGTTCTAGGATGAATACATAGCTGTTTCTGATCGACATCTTCACCTCATTTGTATAAGCCCGAAGTTTTCTGAAGGCTAATTTGTTTGTTGGATTGAATAAAATTGAGTTCACCAGTTGAAAAAATTGACTAAATGTTAGTTCAAACTGGACGTTTCGATGTAATCCCCCATAACAAAGAAGCCATCGTGATCTCTGATAGTATAGTCTGATCATCCAGATAAGTGCAGTCCCGAGAAGGACTGTTGTCGGTAGTGGTGACTGACCTATCGACAACATAACTGGAAGTCATCATCGGAGTCAGGTAAATAGTTGTTGTCGGTCGAATGTTCTAAGTCCGGTTCGTACAGACTGATTGGTCAGTTTTGCCGTGATGTTATTTGCTGCAAGACTCGAGTGGCGCAGGTCGGTCGTGGTTGGTCTGTTTCGATCCGTTAGGACGTTCTGTTCGGTTCGTTTGGAATATTAATGACGTAAGTAAGTTTTATTCACGACATATTTCAGATTATTCATGTTACTCCCAGATTCAAACATTTTATGTATTGAGTTCATGATCATTTCTAACGCAAAAACTTAAAACATTCTAGGTATCTTTCGACGTTATATTCTCATCCTGACTGGCCGAATACCCATCCGAGCAAAATCAGGCAAGATTTGAGAAAAAATGTGACAGACAACTGGATGTGGTTGCTATTGACTCCATCATGGATGTACAGTCACATGAATATCATTCTGGATAAAAGATCACGTGGACAACCAGTCAGTTTCACAGATTTCTTTGGTTATCTGGTTGGAGAAACTATTCTGAAGGACGTAAGTTACAAGGGTTTACACGGTGTGGGTTACAATTCGACTGAGATTGGCAGATGTTTTTAGCTTCTGAGTAGGGTGAAGAGCTTAGCGTCTTTCAAACAGAGAGAACATTGCTTTAAAACAAAGTAAAGATGAACTGGAAAATGCTTCGTATCCACCCCTGTAACAAAGCGGATTCTACCTTCACATACCATTTAGCTCCCGTTTAATTTTCTGAAGTGTCACAAGGACATAAATACGCTCAGTAATAGGATCTCCCTGTGGCATGTTACTTCGTTACCACAAAAATTGATTCAATTTGTCTAAACAAAAAACCATTACAGCAAGTGCTCGCCACTCGTGCACCGATAATAAAACTTGCATGAAATGGATAAGTTTACGATCTTAGGTTTTCATTTATATTTTCTGTTATTTCAAAGCGGCAACATGTTCCAAAATTGAGCGAACAGCGCCATGCAGTGAAAGACGCCGCGGCCCCAATGCCACTGTACACTTGTCTTCATGTAAAGAAGAACAAAGTTGCACAAGACTTTTGCGGTAAGATCATTAGAAATTTTCCTAACATAAACGAAGAATATAGCTTGAAATAATTTCCTCTCTTAAACCTTTCATTAACGCTCTCAGTGAAACTGAAAAAGAGTGTCTGATTTCACATTTAAAAGGAAACTCCCACAGATCTTTCATTGATTAATAAATTTTTTTTTTCCGCTTATAGAGTGGCTCGAATTCAGCCCATATGAAGTAGGGATGACAAAATATGGCACTTTCATGAAGACTGAGCATTTTGGAAGCAAGTACTTTTGTGGGAAATTGGTAACACCTTACCCTGAGCCTCCACTGTTTTACTTGCAAGGTCAGCAGTCACTTAGTTTACTAGGCTCAAAAGTTTTCTTAGCACAGCGGTCAAACGTAGAGGGTCAATTTTGGCAGGCCACGCGCCAATTTCCCGCTCAAAACTTCTGAGGAAATCATGAGGAACAACCGTCCAAAAAGAAAAAAAAAGGGAAAAAAGAAAGCTCGAGAGTTTTCATAAACAAGCTTATTTAATCACGGGCTTTCACTGCTCTACCATTTTGTTTTTGGCTTTTAAAATCGTCAACGTTTTTCTAAATGTTGTCTGAGAACTACGGCGGCAGAGTACATTGGCGATGTTACAGATATTAATCGAGGAAGTTTTTGGAAATTATATGGAAATGTGCTAACCGTGTTTTTTTTATAAATTGCCGATTGAATGTGAAGGGGACAGTGTTTTGCTTAACTTACACACAATCATTACATCAGTCCTATGCCATTCTATTGCAGGTATTTGGGGCAGCGCTTTCACCATCATGCTTCAGCGAATACTACACGAAGGCCAGTCACCAACCGACACAATAAAAAACATGAGCAACTCTGGCGACTTGAGACACGAGTTACGTAAGTAACTGTTGTTGGATTTCTTTTGATTCAGCTCGCATTTTACAAAGCTGTAACTTTTTCCCTATTGTTCTCAAAGATATGGATATCTCAAACGACCCTGTGAGTGAGGACGAGGAAAGCGATGAGGAAATGGATATTGATGCAGTTGATGAAAAGGAAATGGGAGATGAATACAGCCATAATGAAAACCACAGCTTCCTGATGAGTATAGCAGAGAGCTTCGTGGAGAAAATTTATTTCCTGAAAACCCGGTCTGGTCGAGCAGGCCTGGTGCACAACTTTCTACGCGGCCTTCAAATGATGTCTGCCCCAGTTCCCTCGGCTGGTGAATCATTATGGCATTCAATTTTTGTCACTTACTTCATCACACATAACATTATAATCCGTTCATATTCAAACGACTCAGATTTTCAGAGCGCATTAAAAGGAAGAATAAAAAGCCAACAAAATAACAAAAATCGCTTTAAAAGCCCATCCAAACAAATTACGAAATTCCTCTTTTTCCGCACTAGAGGAGTATTTCTTGGCTCACAGCAAGTAGTTCTATTTTGCGAATGTAATCATGTACTTAATATTCTTCAATGTGCAGTAAGGCTTTTCTGATTTAGGGGAAAGATTAAAAACTTTTTAAAATTCTTATCATGCCTGTTACTTGTTTTATTCATAGAAGCAGAACAGGTCACTGACACCGCTTACCAATTAGCAGCGAAGGCTAAACGTATATACTTGGTTGACAGTGGGCTCTTGTTCAATTCACCATACCCGCCGCTACTTAGACCGGAGCGAGATGTTGACATTTTCCTGTCATTTGACTTCAGTGCTCGAGAGAAGGACAACGAAATTTCTTTTCATGTAATCAACTAGATATTCTTTGTTGATCAAATTTTGAATTTTGACCAACATTTTGCGCCCATAAACTTTAAAATATTATTTGTCTCGGTTTTGAACTCTTGAGTTAAAAAAGTTCTTCGCCAACAGGTTCAGTTTCATCTCACTCATATTTCGCTTTTCAGGAACTGTATTTGGCAGAGCAATGGGCAAGAGCAAACAATTTGAAGTTCCCACCAATTAACGCCAAGGAACAGTTGGAAACGGACGGAATCAAAGAGTATTACGTGTTCACAGATCCCGCGGATCCTACCTGTCCAGTTGTGGTGCATTTTCCTCTCGTCAACAAAACCTTCAAAGAACAAAGCGAACCAGGTTCTTTCAGAGATTGGACTAATTTTTCTTTTTGTAAACGAGTGATTTGTCATTAGGTTTGAGCACTTTTTGTTTTTTTGCCTCCTGCCGCCTATTTCTTCTGGGCACGAACTACGGCTGCGCTGATTTGTGGTGGTTGATCGAGTTGAAATTATTTTGTCGACTCTTGAGGCAAGTTTTGAACATGAAAGAAGTCTCAGCCGAAGCATCCATGAAATAAAAAACGTGGGCAAAACCTTACCTTGACTTACCTCGTGCGTTCCTGAACAAATTAACGGAAATTGTTAAGTAACTTTTGTGTTCTATAATACAAACTAACTCCGTATTTCGTTTTATTTTTTCCTCAGGAGTCTCCCGTACGACTGCTGAAGAAAGGGAGTTTGCAAACTTCTCCGTGTTTGAAGATCCTGACGCCTATTATAGCACGTTCAACTTTCATTATCCCACAAAGCCATTCGATCGTCTTTCAGCATTAACAGAATTCAACACTCTGTTGGGTGAGCAGGCCATTAAGGGTGTCATAGCTGACTGTGTGAAGAAGAGACGCGAAGCAAAACCGAGGAATGGCTAATGGAGTGAACGGGAACTCCACGAAGAATGGAAGCCATTACTAACTGCGTTTTTCTTTACTAAGATATACAAATAAAATATCGATGAAAATTTCTAGTGTATTGTAGGGATTATTTAATCAATCGTGTTTAACTAAGAAGCGTCAGTTACGTTACTTCACTGTGGGAATAGAACTGGAATGCGCAGGGGGCAAACTAGACTTGGGCTAATCGCTCAACATGCTATGTTTTCGGGGTTAAACTGTCAGTTAATTGTGCTTGTAATAGTAAAAATAAAACCTCAGTCGTATTGTGTGACGTAAAGTTGTAGTGATTGAAAGTCCGTGGCAGTATCTCTGATCAACAATGGCAAGTTGAATGAAATTAAGTTAAGTAACGTATGAGGGGAAAATATATAGACTGACTTTTTTCACGCGCGCATTTCCATTTCTACATATCACGTGACACAAACAACCGGAGGAATGTCGAGTGCAAATCATTCTCCAACTGCCTTGCTTACTGTTTCATCATTTTTTCATCAAAACAAAGGAGTTTTTTTCTTGTTTAAAACTTGATAAAGGTAAATATCTCAGACTCATTGATAACTTTTCGCTATGGCAATTCGAGAAAGTTAATCGTACTTTTACAAAAATAATTTCATGTTTGATTGCTTTCTATACTATCGGAGGGGGGGGCATTAGGGGTTTTGCAGTTATGATTATTTTTGAGATCGGTTTTTTCAGTTTTTGTGCTAAAAAAAACTTCGGTTTTTCGGTTTTGGTGTTATTTGCGGTTTGCGAATTTTCTTTTTTAAGCATTTGGTTTTCGGTACTTTTCCTGTTTGAGTTCCGGTTTCTCTTCGATTTGAGCGGCAATTAGGCACCACCACTGATCTTCAATGGCCGCGAAACCTCTGTAGGCGCCACTTGTCACCCACCCCTGGATGGAAACGATTACAGCTTTGATAATGTGAACATTTATCGGTTTTGGCGGTTTTACATGCGGTTTCTTATTTGGATTGAATTGTTCTTGCGGTTTTGTGATTTTGGATTATTTTTTTCTACGGTTTTGCGGTTTCTAATAGAACCCACGCCCCCTCCTATCGATACTAGACATGATCCAACAGCTCCAAGTTTTTGTCATTATCTTTTGTAAAACAGATGTTTATCATGTGATTTAGGCCGCTTCGGTTTTTACCTCTTTCCACTCTCGTGCAGGGGTCTCATAAGGACCCAAACCCCTCTCGTGTTTTCACTTCTCCGCCACTATTGCACCATTTACTATCTTTCTTCTTTAAGTCACTGAATGTCTGGAACAGGTTATACTCTGTTGGGTGAGGAAGCCATCAAGGATGTCACAGCCAACTGAATGAGGAAGATACGCGGAGGGAAACCGTGCGACGGCTATTTCTCGAAAACATTTTTAAGATTTTTACATATTGGGCGAATAGACCGCGAGGACAGAACAGATTTGAACTAAAATTGTTAACTTTTAGTTCAAATCTGTCAATCGGCACCACGGAAATTCATAATGATTAAAAATCATCATAAATTTCCGTGGTATCGAGTGACAAATCGTTTATCCTGATCATATGATGAACTTTCATGGTTCGGCACGTCTATCATTTAAGTATACAATGTCGTGTTTCTGGCGGTATGGGTCATGCTACACCCACCACAATGACTTAGTTTGGACTCTATTTGCCACAAAGATCACATAGTTTGTATTCTTGTGAAAAAACTATCAATTACAATTCTTGAGAAAGCGTCAACACAAAGGGCAAGACGAGGAGAAATCGGGTCAAATTTCATTACATTACATGTAAACAGTGACTACGCAAACCGTGGGACTCCTAGGAGCAGAGTGTTTCACGAAGAACATTAACAAGTTGCCGTTGTCGTTTATTCGCCCAGTACCTTGAACTGTACGGACTACTTAATTAGATAAATAGGATAAAAGACATACTTAAGCCAGACAGGCGTGTCTCTTAACAACTGAACAATTATCCATTTGCCTTCACGCCCGAGCGGTCATCACGAATGCAGATACTATAAATAGCTAGGCCGCTACTTCTGGTGAAGAAAGAAACGCCTTTTCCACATCGGTTTTCGTTTTAAATTTCAAGAAAGAAAGACGGCGTTGTTGTGTTGCCCAAATTGATACAGTAGCAGTTAGAAGATGGCAGAAAATCAGGTGAGCGGAACATGCTGAATAATAGCACCAATGTTCACAACACGTGTTCGGCATTTTTTAGTTTGTCGGCAGTTTGCTTTTGATGTAGACTAACGACAAAGAGTATCTAGCTGGTTGGAGAAGGAATTTCTATGAAATTTATACCAGTGTTGTATCGAGCGTTAGCCCTTTGTCAGAGCGAACTTCAGTTTTGAAACTCTTTACGATGGCCAACTTACGTTATCAACTCAGTTGATAATACCAAATTACCTTGTTGTACTCTCCTACCGACGCAGCAGTTCGCTTGTGATGCAGACTGGCGATAAAGAGCATTTGGCTGGTTGGAGAAGGCATTTCTATGAAATTTATTCTCAGTAGTGATTCCTAGTCGACTTAAAAAACAAAACTGACACGCGCTAACGAAGTTTCAAGTAAAACTTGTCTAGACCAGAGTTTTACTGATGGACAATGGCGACGACTCAGCGTTGGGTGCAACCGAAAGGGATAATGAATCAAGTTACCTATGAAGAAAAAAAATGAATAAACTATTTATGATTCTCTTAATAATAACAAGCTCCACGCTCCTTCAGTTTCAAAACTGACGCTCGCTCTGACGAAGGGATAACGCTCGAAAGGTCTGTGTTTGTTTGAAACTCTTTACGGTAGCCAGTTTACGTTATTAACTCAGTTGCTAAATTACCCTGTTGAACTCTTCCACTGATGCAGCAGCACTACTTTAGAAACTTACTCACTTTATCCACGCTCCTCCGACTGATAAAAGAAACTCAATCCGCTATCATTAATAAGAACATTAATACGTGGGGGAATTTGCATTTCTGGATTCCTTTACCTTGGAGGAGTCAAAACAGTAGCTTTTGCGGTCGACTTTTTACCTAAAATACTACTACAAATCATGGAGAAGCATGTGAGCCTCCTTTGGAATACAAAGATTGGAAGAAAACACACTATTTCAGAGGGACCCAGATAATTCAATCGAATGTTTATTTCTGTTCAGGAAAAAATTAAAATCAGAGAAACATTCCACACCACTCCAAGGTCAGTTACGCGGAAGATCGTGTCTTCAACATTTCAGTCCTGTCGCATCTGATGCTCTCAAGGGAGACATGATATCGCATTCGAACTAACTTTTGAAACTGATTAAATTATGAGTAGGTGGCGTACGATCGGCAGAAAAGTTGGCTTAAGACTTTACCAAAATTATGTAGTAAACATCTTTTGTGATAGATTACTGAACAGACAGGACGGCAACATAGAATCTAGTTGTTTTATTTTATAAAAAAAATGGTGACGCCATTCATGCGTCTGTCTTTCTTTAATCATAAATAAGAAACAATAACAATGCATGATTAATTCAGCTTATCATATAACAAAGTTTGCGACACAAGGATGACACAACCATTAGAGTGTATCAAGAAAAAGTAATAGGAATTCATAAAATAATAAGGTCCTATCACTTTTTCTTGATACGCTCTAATGGTTGTGTGTCATCCCTGTATACAGTGTATACAAAACCATAATTTCTTTCTAACTGTATAGAAGTTTTTTGTTTGTGCGGTCATGCGAAGCAATTAAACTTGAAATAAGATGTATGATTTAAGGAAGACATGATGAAATTCTTTAAAAACCACTTTCCATTCTGTTTCGTATCCTCCAAAAACCATTTCGGAGGCTGCACACATACGTTCACTTTCTCAAAGTCCTTTCCTGAATTAGCTGCGCAGTAGACTTACATGATTACAAGGGAAAAGTATTTATCTCGCTTTTTTTTGCAGGCCTTGTACCGTCCGTGTTTGTTACTCGATATCAAAGTGTTACGTGGAAGGAATATTACCCTGGGCACCTATTCTGATTGGGGTTAGTATTGTTCATTCAAAAACTCATTAATAATTCATAAGCCCATTAACCTATCAAATGGTAGATAATACATCACGTGCAGTGACTTTATATCGATAAACCTCATCCTTATTAGTATGCGGTGTTTTATCAGATATAAAGACACTGCATGAATATTAATTAATTATCAACACAGAAACTGACACAACAAATGGTGGGAACATATTTAATGTTCTTTCAACAAATTTCACACAGTAAATTTACTTTTGCACCAAATTAATAGTACAGTTGTGAAATACACATCTGGAAAAATTCTCTATTCCATTAGTACAGTAATCTGGTAAAGGCATATTAGACAATACATCATCTGAAACTTCGAATGTTTTTCTCGTATGCTAATTTATAACGTTGACAAAAGCATAATTGTTATGAACTCTCTTGACACACGCTTTTCCAAGAATGTTTTTTGAAGCCGTTCAAAAAACTCGCAGCACGTGTTTTATCGGGTCAAAAACCACTCGGCTACGCCTCGTGGTTTTAAACCCGATAAAACACTCCTGCTCGTTTTTTAAACATTACATAATCACTGTTACATTGTTTTCCTTATTTCTTGTACTGACTGATACTGTGTATGTAGCCACCGGAATGTCGTCTGTTTTGTTCAATTTTTTTCTGCTCATTATAGTCTACTGAAGTGAACATGATCTGTTAAATGCTACAGTTATATGTTCTCTCAGTGGTAAAGTTAGCTGAACCTGCATTGTAAACGACTTATTTGGGAACCTCAGTTAGTGTCACAAATTATCGACAGCCACCATGTTTTAGGACTTCCTTTGGTTGAGATGGTATTCACCTGACCGGTTGTTGTCTGTGATGATCTGTAAGTCAGTTCATGAAATTTTTCCATCCGAGGACTGTCTAACTAATCAATGTTCTTCATGTAATTAGCTCGGAGGCAGAGAGACAGTTTTATTGATTGGCGAAAGTTGTCTGCGCTCACTTTCGTTCAAGAAAATCACAGCATATGTTACCCCCCCTCCCCCCCCCTCAGATAAAATAAAATATTTTTATCTTTCAGTGGATACACCGGATCCCTACGTAAAATTGTTCATTAGAACAGCGCCAAATGGCAAGAAGAGAACCAAAGTGAAAAACAACACAGCTAACCCTGTGTGGGAAGAGACATTGCAGTTTTACCTTGATCAAAATGTGAAAAACATTTTGGGTAAGCAACCTATGGTATTTGGAACACGAGAGTGAGACAAGATGTATTTTTCTTGATCATTTATTGGGTCACTTCGGTAAACAACATATTGAAACTTAAAACTTAACTTAAAATATAGTCGAGATTTAGTTGCTTCAGTTCGAATTGAAAACGCAAGGTTCTTTTAAGAGCCGAGAAATGCTTTTTCTTTCCCAGATCTTATCGAAAAACAGGAACTGGAGAAGTTATCTTCAATTCCACTGTTGATCTCACTGAAATATTCCGTTCGTATAAGTTCCATTGATGTGTTTTGACCCATTCACTTGTCAACTTAAAACTTTCTTTTTTTCTCAGAAATAACTTTAATGGAGTCAGACACACTCAGTGACGATTTGGTAGACACAAAGTCATTTGACTTAAGTGCACTGAAAATCGATGAAACTTACCAGAAAACATTTGTCTTCAAAGAGGTATGATATAACTCTTCTCAAATGCTAAGCCTTCATGTCACTCGTGTAACAAATCTGATGAAGCATTCAAACTCTCATTGACACGACTATATGTTGTGTTCCAGAACTCAGAGGTTGATGTAGAGATGAAAGTTAAAACATGGTAAGACCATCAACAATTTTTGCTAGTGTGGAGTTTCTCACCATATATCTCTCGGGGGAAAAACTCAGTGATCCTTAATGATTTCCAGTGTAAGTCGGACAAGTTACCCGCCGTTAACATCGCACTTGACGAATGGCGAGGGTAAAGCGCTGTGAAATGTATATTCATTTTTTTCCTACTGATAAAGGTGTGATGAAATTGCATATCGAGCAAATTCTCCAGGATTACCCAAAGTTTTATCGAAAGAAAAATCCAAGTAATAATCTTAATAATGTAAATAGTAATAATAATAGTCTTAGCAATAATAGTAATGATAATGATGAACATAGTGATAAAGATAACGTAGATGACAATGATTTATTCGACAATACGATCGGTTAGCTCTTCTCCGTCGGTTTAAGTTTAAAAAATACACCAGTTTTCAAAATGGAAGCTTAATTTACGTTTTATCCATTTCAAAGAAAAATGAAATATTTCCTAATATTTTTCTATCAGCTCTGCACCTACGGACATGAGGTACAGCCTGGACCTTTGTGTCGAGGAAACTGATTTTCGTCGGAAGAGGAAAGAGGTTGTTTTTGCAGAAATGAAAAAACTGCTCGGAGAACGAGGACCAAAAGAACTTGATGAGGTAAATACACTCTTGAAATTAAGTTAACAAAATGTAAAATGCACCACACACCAGAAGAGAAGGCAAAAAAGATTCTGAGAGGAAAATGAACTAAAAAATTTGGGAAATACCAGAATGATGATATACAGAATAACTTGGTATTATCAACCGAGTTGATAACGTAAATTGGCCAGCAAAAAAATTGGAGTTTAGAGCGTGAGCTCCTTGTCATAGCGAATGACGTTATTACGTTATTAACTCAGTTGGTAATACCAAATTACCTTACTTTGATGACATACAGAGTTTGTTTAATCATAATTAGGTGCCCTCGATTGCTATTCTTGGTTCAGGAGGAGGATTTCGTGCCATGGTTTCTCTCAGTGGTGTATTCTGTGCTCTAAAGGAGATGGGTGTGTTAGACTGTGCCATGTACACAGCAGGACTGTCAGGGTCTGCGTGGTAAGTCCCGGGGTGGGGGGGAAGGTAAGATTTATAGGAAAGCACCATTACTAAGCTTATGGCGTATGACTTGCTTTGGTATGTACAAGGGTTTGAAATCTTGGGGTCAGGGCTGTCGACTGGCATGTTTGTCATGTTTTAGTGAGAGGTAGGGTTGGCTTTTAGAAAAATGGGTGGTTTAACCCTACCAAGGATTCCGTTGAGTACCCTCTTGCTCGGCCCTTCTCCCCTCGGGGTCAGAAGTGAACGTCTGTCCCACATTGGTGAATTATTATTATCATATTTTGCTTTAATAGCATCTAATCGTCAATCTCGAACAGTTCAATCACTAAATAAAGAAACTTTAAGTGTTGAAAAATATAAGAGAATTGTCCTTCTGAAAATCCGTTAGAGCTAGCTTTACTGGATATGTAAAGAAAATCTGTAAGGATAAAGATCAAAGGACAAGAACGGCTGACCTTGTATCATACTTCTTGAGATATTTCTCGGATACATTCAAAATCTCACTAACGAGTTCCAAGATTTTATCGCTGGTTGTTTTCAATCGACATCTCAACATAATTTTGATAAAGCAACCATCTTCTGTAGGAAAATGTTGCATTTGCCTCCCAAAAAAGCCAATGAAGAAGTTCGTAACCATTTACGACAAAAATTTTAAACATTCTAGGTATCTTTCCACCTTATATTCTCATCCTAAATGGCCGCAGGCCCATCCATGTACAATTAAACAAGATTTGAGGAAAAATGTGAAAGACAACTGGATGTGGTTGTTACTAACTCCATCATGGATGTACAATCACGTGAACATCATCCTGGACAAGAGATCACGTGGACAGCCCGTTAGTTTCACAGATTTCTTTGGTTATCTGGTTGGAGAAACTATTCTCAAGGACGTAAGTACCCAGATCCCTCTCTTTCAAGCATCCTTGATACTTGCTCCTTCTCGAGGTGAGTTATAATTAGACTGAAATAGGCCTAAGTTTTGATAAGTGTACTCATATGAAAATGTCGCGCATGCGCAACACCTTAGTAACACCGTGCGAATACATCCCGCTTGCTTCCTAATGAGCATAACTTCGAAAATAGGTCTACTATTTGCGTTGTGCATAACTGCAAGCTTGTTATTGAAATCTTCTGGTATAAACTCCTAAATGAAGTCTTCTATCGTCCGACGAAACACATTGAATTATTACACAAGTTTTGACATTGTCATTTCCTGCAGTAATGTTCACAAGTTCATCATTTGAAAAAAAGAGTTTTATTTCTATCGTGAGATCTCTTAAAATGTTCTCTATTATTTTAAAGCGGAAAAATGTTCCAAAATTGAGCGAACAGCGCCATGCAGTGAAAGACGCCGCGGTTCCAATGCCACTGTACACCTGTCTGCATGTAAAGAAGAACGAAGTTGCACAGAACTTTTGCGGTAAGAAAATCAGAAAGAATATTATTACTGTTAAGGAGAACATGCTGCCTAAGACTATTCACTCTCCTTAGTTCCTATAATTACGCCCACACCAAAGATGGGCACCTTATAGCAGGTTAAAATAAATACATCTAGATTCATCTTTCAATTGTCATCTAAAACCCCTGGATAATCAAACATTTTGTGTACTGATAGATTGTTTCCTCTACCTGTAGAATGGCTCGAATTCAGCCCCTATGAAGTAGGGATGACAAAATATGGCACGTTTATGAAGACTGAGAATTTTGGAAGCAAGTACTTTTGTGGGAAATTGGTCACACCTTACCCTGAACCTCCACTGCTTTACTTGCAAGGTAAGCACTAATCAAGCACAGCACGAGTCGTGGGATGTAAAATTCATTGAGCAAAAACTTACAACATCATCAAATTAAAATAGGGAGTTTGAGGGAGATTGTTTTCTTATACGTTTCGCGATAAGTTTTCTTTTAGTCGAAGTAAGCAGCTGAAGTTTCTCTCTTTACTTTGACGCTGATGCAAAAGGTGAAAACATTTAGAATTTATCATGTTATTGTCATACGTTCATATATACAAGGCTAAAAAAATATGCACCATTTCGCTTTCTTTCTAGGCATCTGGGGTAGCGCTTTCACCATTATGCTTCAGCGAGTTCTGAACGAAGGCCAGTCACCGACCGACACAGTAAAAAACATGAGCAACTCTGGCGACTTGAGACAAGAGTTACGTAAGTAATTATTGTCTGGTCATTTGTTAAGAAGATTTAGACAAGTTTACGTACATACTAAGTGGCAACTTGTCCTCTCTTTTCCTCAATAGAGACAGATGTTTCAATCGACCCCATGAGTGAGGACGAAGAAAGCGACGATGAAATGGACATCGGTGCTATGGATGGGAAGGATTCGAAAGATGAGGACTCTGGAGACCCAGGCTTCCTGAAGAGTATAGCGGAAAGCTTCGTGGAAAAAATATCCTTCCTTAAAACGCGATCTGGTCGAGCAGGCCTGGTGCACAACTTTTTACGCGGCCTTCAATTGATGACCGCCCCTGTCCCTTCGGCCGGTGAGTAACCTGGTTAGTTTTATCTTCATTTTTTATTTCTATCTTTTTTTTTCATTTCTTCAGTTATTATTTAATAGACTGCAATTTGCAGAGGGAGCTTAAAATTTTTATTGCAGTGTTACCTTCAAAGTATTCTTTAATGACATTAAGCCAAGTTAATACCCCCCACCCCACCAACGCAACACCACAGTTTCTGTGGAAACTTACCCCTTTTACCTATGATACTACTTGTTTGTTTGTTTTTTTTTTTTACAGAAGTTAAAGAGGTTGCTGACACCGCTGACCATTTAGCTGTTAAGGCTAAACGCATTTACTTGGTTGACAGCGGGCTCTTGTTCAATTCACCATATCCGCCTCTACTCAGACCTCAGCGGAATGTCGACATTTTCCTGTCATTTGACTTCAGTGCTCGAGAGAAGGACAACGAGCTTTCTTTCAATGTAATTGAGCAGATTTAATTGTTTTATTTTTATTATTATTATTATTAGTAGTATCATTATTATTATTAAGTTGATGAGATTTATGACAGGGAGTGTATACTACCGCGTTCGATCGACAAAGTCTAATCAGGGATCCCTCCGCCTGGTTCATCCGTGGTTTAATGAAAACAAATACTGAATTTTCGACACTTAACCCTTTAACTCCTATGAAGGACTAAAACAGAATGTTTTTAATATCAGGGAGACAAGTGATGAGAATAATGAAAAACTATCAATTATGGGATTAAAAGTTGATCCAATATCAAATCCTCCAAACTAACGACACAAGCATCGCGTGGCAGGTAGAAAGGAGAAATACCAATGAGATCTTGGGAGTGAAAGGGTCAAGGAAAGGCTAACTTATTTATCTTTTCCCTCGTAGGAATTATTATATTTGGAACCATAATTTGCACCTACAAAATCTAGCTTAAGTTCTCAGCTCAGGGATTGAACTATTAAATTCAGTCCCATCCAACTCATATTTCGCTTTTTTAGGAGCTGTATTTGGCAGAGAAATGGGCAAAAGCAAACAATTTGAAGTTCCCTCCAATTAACGCCAAGGAACAGTTGGAAACGGACGGAATCAAAGAGTATTACGTGTTCACAGATCCCGCGGATCCTACCTGTCCAGTTGTGGTGCATTTTCCTCTCGTCAACAAAACTTTCAAGGAACAAAGCAAACCAGGTTTCTGCGGATATTTGACTTATAGTTATGTGTAAATTAGTGATTTTTCACAAGGTTCAAAGCTGCGTTTGCTTGTTTCCTCCTTGTTTCCCCATAACGTTTTTTTTTCTCCGCACCAATTGCACCCTCGATCAGTGACGGCTAAATGAATCTGAAATTATTTCGTCGACTCACCATAGATTTTTCATGCTGAAGCGGGACCGCAGTTCGTTCTCCTATCTTAGGCAATGTACGTCCTTTCTTCTCCGAAAATCTTTGTAGGCACATCGGATTATACGAACTAGCGCTGAACGCCTTACATTGTGTTATTTTTCCTCAGGAGTTCCTCGCAAAACTGCCGAAGAAAAGGAGTTTGCAAAGTTCTCCGTGTTTGAAGATCCTGATAACTATTACAGCACGTTCAACTTTCATTATCCTACAAAGCCTTTTGATCGTCTGTCTGCATTGACAGAATTCAACACTCTGTTGGGTGAGCAGGCCATCAAGGACGTCATAGCTGACTGTGTGACGAAGAGACGGGGAAAGTAACCCAATGTGCGGCCAGCGGATGTACGCAAAATTCATGACTGTGGATGGCACGAGGAAGGTCTCGAGTGAAGAACTGCAATTTTTTCAGTTAGGGATAACAGTGGTGAAAATCGCTATTGAGGTGTCGGGCTTATTCTAATCAGTGTATGTAATTGGACAGCGTTTAAGTTAGGGTCATACCTAACTGAGGGAATAGAACTAGAAAGCGTAAGTAGGAACCAATTAAGCTTATTTTCATGTACTGTACACCATATTCCTGTATTAGGTTGTCTGCTATCGCATCTAACTTGAGGTGAAGGGTGTGATGAGGGTTCTAATGATAAGAAATCTCTTACGGTGTGTCTTATCAATAAAAGGTAATTCAGGAAAATTAATTTAAGTAACATAGGAATGGAAAATGGCATTTTTCTCTTATGTGACGACACTAACCGACAATAAGTCGAGTAAAATTTCCCAATTATCGCTTTCACTCCCGAGATCTCATTAACAATCCTTCTTACTGTCTGTCCTACAATTCTTGTGTTAGTTTGGAGAACTTGATATTGGATGAACTAATAATCCCCTAATTGATCTATTTTTTCTTGGCACTTGTCTGCTTAATTTTGCGCTGAGATTGTAAGGGAAATGTTGTATTGGTCACTCATGGGAGTTAAAGGGTTATCGGAAATATTTTTCCCACATCAAACCTCGATAAAGTTAAATGTCTCCAATTTAAACTTGAACACATCTTTTGCTCTGACAAGTGGCGACAGATATCGCAATTCAACGAAGTCTACTTCATAAACATTTCATTATCACAATCGTTAGCACTGCAGAACTGATTTCAACAATTTCACACTTTAACCATCGGATTCATTAGCACACTGACTACAAGGATAAAACAGAACTGAGATTGTCAAACAAGACAACTGCCATATCGTTCAATATTGCCAGGACGTTTATGAACCCGCAAACAAATTTTTAAATGGTTGCATCACGTAGAACCAAATTCTTTCATCCACTCTTCGTATTTCTTGATATCTGCATCGGACACGGACTTAGACACTTTATTCAAAGCAAGACCAAAATCTTCCATGTTAACTGGCAAATCCAGTTCTTCCTTTGGCAAATTTTTAATTTGTTCCGGAGTAAGGCCTCGAATGCGACGTCTCATTGCCATCATGGAAGCGTCCCTGTAAAAAGAAGTTATTTCATTGATATCCGGATAGAAAAAACCTGAAAAGTGAAAACATTTAGTAACAACAATATACGTTACAAACCGGCAAACATTTGTGATATCAGCTCCACTGTAGCCGTCCATCTTTTTCGCGATCTCCTCCAGAATTACATCTTCAGCCATGTTCACACCCCGTAAGTTGATCTTCAGCAACTCAAGGCGACCGATAGCTGAAAAGGAAAAATATTCCGTAAAAAAAGCGCCACCTCCGGTGTAAAAGTAATGGTTATGTTTTGTTATTGCATGTCTCCTTCACTTGAATTTGTTGTATTGCGACGGCATCTGAGTTGTGAAAAAACTACAGTAGAGTTCTGCGATCGCAAACCTCCTTAAAGCTCAGGACATTCAGACAGGATGTGACAAAGTACACAACCGGAGAAGGCCTCAAAGCACACATGACGGAAAGTTTTACATAGCTGGAGGTGTGGTCAGGAAACATTACTATGGTTAATTAAAAAGAAGATGCAAAAACTCTATGCTGAAGAGGGGATGGTCTTAGAAGTGTAAACAACAAATAAACAAGCAAACATACAAACAACCAGATAAACGCACAACGCTTAAGTTCTTCCAGGTTTGACCTTAGCTCGTTTTAGAGATTTAAGTTAAAATAAACTGTGTGTCAATATCAATAATATGGCAAGATTTGCAAATAACACGCAACACCTCATAGAGTAAATACTGCAGCATACTTTCAGGAAGTGGAATATAGATTCTTTTTTCCAGCCTCCTTCGCAGAGCTTCATCTAGATCCCAAGGAAAATTTGTGGCAGCCAGAACCATGACTAGCTGAGGACCACTCTCTGCAGTACCACCCCCAACACCTGGACAAAAAAAAAAAAAACAGAAAAAAAAAAACATGAATAGCATTAGTGAGCACTTGGTCGCAAAAGAATGGGTTTGAAGAACTCTTTCAACATCCAAAAGAGTCCGCATAGCTAACGTTACGTTAAAACTACAAGATCAAGCTTAAACTTCCGCTCTGACACCAACACAGTTCTCATCAAATGACTGGAACTTCTTTTAGTCTCAGTGTAACAGCACAGGGAAATTCATTGGAGGAATAACACAAATTTTCTACTGACACACACAGAGAGAGAGACAATGAAAATATACCAGGACATATGACTGTTAAAGCAAAGTAACTGCTAGGCACACATAAACATTTCTAAGAACCTTTCAACCAGTGTTACTTTGGGCATAAATGAATGAAGGGTGCAAACAAGTTTCATTGATGAGTTTTTTTATAGATCAAAAACTCAAAAAATTAACTTTCAGCAGGGGCCTCCTTACCTTAACAATCACACATATTAAAGGAATTTTCAGCAACACACACTTTTAACTGCGCCAACTATGTTTCCACAAATGTTTTCTGACATCTCTTTTGTCAAAAGTAATCTTTTTGTCATATCTTAGTTTAGTTTTGAAAAGTTGTGGCACAGGTAACACTTCACTCACCATCCATCTGTATGAGCAGCTCTGACTTGACTCGTCTGCTGGCCTCATGTTCACTGTCTGAACCACGCTTACTACAGATTGAGTCAATCTCATCGATAAAAATTGTACTTGGTGCATAAAATCGAGCCTGTAAAATACCAAAATTCAAACTTAATTTTCCACAAGTTCTTTCATAAGATACACCAAATGTTTGAAACCAAAATTAAAGAAGACTTTCAATCTTCCTGGTATGTCCATTCCATGAAATGATGCAAGAATACGTTATTTTTAATTCTTCTTATTTTATAATTTACAATACTCTTTTAATAACATCATATATGCTTCTTACCATTTCAAACAGTAGTCTGACAAGTTTCTCAGATTCACCACGATACTTTGAAGTTAAAGTTGATGAGGTCACGTTGAAGAATGTTGTACCACATTCTGTAGCTACAGCCTTTGCCAACATCGTTTTTCCAGTACCTGGAGGTCCAACCATGCATACACCCTAAAAAAAATTGAATAGGTAAGGCATTGAGTCCATGAAGAGCTGTGGCCTCACCTGCTTACACAAAGAAAACACATGTCTCTTGTACTGACTTCTATGATTAAACAAGTTTCATGTTTCAGGTCTCCAAAATGGACCATTCTGCCTTGGAAGATGTTATCAATTTGATTCTCAGGGTGTCTAATCTCTAAAAATTTATCAAAGTGAAAAGTGAAAAATTTATTAATGGCAGTGATCACTTTATCATGTTTTTCTCCCTTTTGGGGAGGGGGGGAGGGGGGAGAGGTGGGGGGGGAGGGGGGGGAGGGGGGAGAGGTGGGGGGGGAGGGGGGGGGAGGGGGGAGAGGTGGGGGGGGGAGGGGGGAGAGGTGGGGGTGGAGGAGGAGGATTCCTCAATTCCCATGGCTCAAAGACACTTGACAGACAACATCTGTGTACCTTCCAGGGACGGCGAATACCAGTAAAGTAATCTGGCATCAGAAGGGGAAGTACCACAGCCTCCTCCAACAGCTTTTTAGCTTCAGTTAGTCCAGCAATGTCACTCCTGCGTTAAAAAAAGAAAAAAAATTTAAGTAGATAACTGAGTAAAAACTAAGTACACAAAAACTGAGAGACAATGGCATATACATGTAATGGTCAAATACTCTGAAGACATACCAAAATTGGAATTCAAATCTGCCAAAACACTAGTTATGAGCTGAATAACATACCAGTGTACATTAGGATTTTTCTGTAAAATGTCTCTTTCCAAGGCCTCAACTAGGTCTTTATCATAACCACTCCCATCAAATCTCTTCTCACCATCACCATCACCTTCACCTTTACCATCATCCTGCACAAAAATATATAGATTTGAGTAGTTTTTTCTGTGACCTGAGGGCTATGAACTTAATAATTCCCAAAACTGTTTTAAAACAAAGCTTATACTCTCTTCTAAGAACTTCACCGTGATTAGAAAAATAAACTACGCGACATTGGGGAAAAAAAGTAGCATTAATGCTGGCAACAAAACCTGTCTTCCAGGAACAGCTTAGACAGTTGTACCTTTGGTGAGCTCACAGATTCCTGACAAGTTTAGACTTTCACTAATCAATCTGTTCTTTACAACCATGAGTTTCACTGTACTTTATTTGTTTCAAAGTCATTAAAAAAAGGAAAAAAATTAGGACAAAAATGGTGAAAAAGCAGATGATTTACTTTTTGTTCTTTCTTGGCACCTCCCTTATCCTTGTCCCCCTTTGACTGGGCACGCCCTCTGTCTGCAGGCCTTGCATCACGAGATGGCTTGCCACTGGGTGCAGAAACTGGTTTGCGTCCTCCCCTATCTCCAGCTCGATCTCTATCTCCACCTCGGTCTCGATCAGGGCGCTTGCTTGGTGCTGCAGATGGGCGGCCTACTGATGGATTGTAATCATCATTCTTTCTGACAACAGGTCGAGGAGCTGGCTTGGAGGGTCTACAGTGGAAACCAGTAGTGGACAAAAGTTGCAGGTTTATTACAAACAACATATTCTTTAATCTGTTATTTGGAGAAAAAATTGCTCACTGAAATAAGAGAAACTCTGTACATCACTGCTCTAAGTGTGACCATTGAATTTCTTAAAATCACTATTTGGCCATCTAAAATCAGGAAATGCTCACCAAAGAAAATGTTCAGTTGACCCAAAAATTGGGACAGTGTGGCTTAGTAAGTAAATAAAGGAAGGAATAGCTCTCTTTGTGATTTAAGGGTAGGTTGAAGAGCCATGCTCAACCACTGTGCTTTGCATGCAGTTGTTACTGTTATTATCTGGGAACTCAATACTTTTTATCACCCAGAGCACAACAAAACCATTAATTTGGAAGAGGTACATTGACAATATTTTCTGTTTGTGGAACAAACCCAAGGCAAAACTGAAGAATTTGTAAGACTGGAAAACAGCAACTGTTCATTGTACCATGATACCATCACTATTGGCTGAGTAATCAGACTTAGAAATAATATTCTTGACACAAAAGTGTACAAAAGCAAACTTTAACAGGGAATTGACCCTTGACATCCAAATGTATTTCAAAGAGATGGAGACCTTCCAATACTTGAATTTTCATTCATGTCATTCATCAGGGACAAAGAGAGGATTCCTAAGAGGAGAAGTGATATGCCTCCCATGAATAAATTTGTCACACTTCATGTTTAATAAAAACATGTGGTGTTTCAAAATATGCTTAAAGAATTGAGGATACCAAGATGGAATTTTTGAGAAATGTTTTGCTTAATTTGATTGCACCAGGAGAGAAGGGTTACTCCAAAACTGACATGGGATAAGGCTTTCTATTGATGGAATTGTTTCCTTGTCTAACAGTCACCCAAGTGCAGAGAAGAGCTTTCTGTTTTATTTTCCTCTGAAATTCTGTGCAGCAGGACCTCTTCAAACTCACTGCTCATTTTTTTGGCCAAATCATGAGGCTGTGTAATGTTCATTACATGCTTTTAAAATTGATCTAGTAGGCCACATAATATGGCAGCCTTCCATCCCTGCAGGATGTCCTGTTTTTGATGGCTTCATTGTCGCAAATGCAGAATGAAAATGACAAAAATATGTGGCAGATAGATGATGTACATGTAAAGAAACTAAATGGCAGTATAAAAAACCAGTTCTTAATCAAGACTGCAAAGATATATTCCAAAAATATTACACACAAGGCAGCTTTCCTTTTCTGTTATACAGAAAATGCTGAGAATGTTTACTACCCCTGCAACGCATCCTGGTTGAGCAGGGTCCTTTGAGAAGGGGCGTAACTGCCTCCTTTTCTCTTATAAGCTTGTTTCCAGACTTCACCTTTTGAGTGAAAGGCTAAGTATAAGGCTACACTCTTGCTATCTTTTTCATAGTCCTCTTTTCATTTTGTGGATCTACTCTTACAAACTCTATCTGGAAGTTTTTTTTTTTTTTTTTTCTTTTTAACCTAAACGTGATTTGGTATATAGCTAATTTGATCTATCACACAAGGACACAGTTTATTTTACAGCATACCTATTCTATCTAAATTTGATCTATCACACTGGGACACAGTTAATTTTACTGCATACCTGTTGTCAACATCTAAACTTGATCTATCACATAGCGACAGAGGTTTTTTTACAGCATACCTGTTGTCTCTTTCTATTGGAGTGGGTGGCGGCCAGACATCAGGATCCCTTGTAGGCTCCTCTTCATGGGATCGCCGAGGCCCTCCAAAATGTACTGTGTCCTTCTTGAAATTTGCCAGTGTTTGATTTATTTCTTTAACTTGGTCATACTCTTTGACAATTGCTTGACGAACCTTAAAACACAACAGAAATTTTACTTACACAGTATAACAAATGTACCCAAAAAGAAAGACCCTCTAAATTAAATGATCAGGAATACAATATAAATAAAAGAAAAAAGAATCATTATATCAGTCTTCAAGAGGGGACAAAATTTTCAGGCTTAAGTATGATATGACACATCACTGCTTTGTCAGTCCAGTGAATTGATCATGTCTATTGAATGCCTTTTTTGCTACCCTCTCCATTCTGTTTTTGCGATGACCTTCTCCTGCCATTATGAAAAACTGATCAGATATCTAAATGTTCCCCTATAAGAGCAAAACTTACCTGGTGCCATTCTTGTTTCATGATGGCATCATCTTTCAGTTGTTGAATGTGCTTCTGTATCTGTTGGATCACTCCTTGGTAGTACACTAGTGATGTGTCGTAGTTACCAAGCAGGGCATATTCACGTGCCATTTTTGCATTTTCACAGATTTCAGAAAGGCTCATCTTTACAAGAGGCCTGGAAAATATATATCACTTCAATATTCCAGTTATAAAAAGTTCACTTGACTTATCTATATCACAAGCTTCCCTGCATGTAAATCTCTAGTTTGAATATGTTTGACTTTGAGAGTATTATGGCCTGAGCACACAAGGCAAATTTTTGCTTATCTTGCAAAGAGATTTGTCATCAGTTCAGTGAGACAAATGCACCTAATGATTTTTTATTCAACCAAATTTTTACAAGCCTTACCAATCTTCAAAGACACTGCTGTCGCACCCTGTAGTAAGACAAATTTTTGCCAGGCATGAAATCTAACAGAATTTTCAATTTACAAACCACAATTTAAAGGAATACCTCAATCAAGAAAATTTGATCCTACTTATTAAATGTGAGTCTTTCTGGCAGATTCTGCCAAATTTATAAATTTTAATGTAGCAATCAAACGGTGAAGATGGAAGATTTGTACCTCAGGGTGCTGCATGGTGATCAGTACTGAGGATACTCATATTACAACTATAATGGCTCCCAAGTTTTCATTTTTAAAAGCTAAATCTCAAGGTACAGGTACTACTCAATTTATTGATCCATAAGATTGACATCAGGTAGTTAACAAGTATTTTGCTGTTTTTAAGTGCACCTGTGATTGACAAATTGAAAACTTGGGGGAAACAGATTTTTTGTGGAGCAAAACAAATTTTGTCAGCCCAATGCGCCTTGGTACCTAACCTCTAAACCGCTCCCTGCAAGATCATCTATAGCTACTGACAGGGTCATTCAGAACAAAACTGTTCTGAAAAACCACCTTTAAATGATGTCTGCCACAATATCCTGATTTTGTTTTAATACATAATAGATTAATTTCCTTGAGTGTAAAATACTAAGTAATGAAAATAAGTCAACTTAACAGACAATCCTCAATAGGAATTTTTCGATCTCGCCTTGCGACTTTTCCAGCAATTTTTCCTACGGTACATTTACGATTAATCCGTCGCATATTGTATACTGGACTTGTTAGGTACGTTAGATGTCATCGAATGCTTGAACCAATGCAAATAAACACCAGGCGAAGTTTAGCACAATTAAATATTAGCAGGTCTGGGCGGACGGAACTAATCGAAGATTCTCTGCCAGGTTGCCAAATGTCTACAACATGAACACCCCGTCTGAAAACTACGGTAGGGCTCATCAAACATTCTATGTCACTAGAAAAACGGTAACTCTGATTCAGTATTAGTATTCAAAGTAACCTACCTCAAGACTCACCCAAAATGTTGTGATCGGATGTTGAGAGACCGTTTAAAAGTGTAGATCGAGCATGCTCGTTTGGCGCCTATATCTCCCATTGAATCATGGGATATGTATTGGCCTGCTAAAACAAATATGGCGGCTGTCACATGAGCGACCTCAACCTTCCTGACTGTAAGGTAATTTTCAGCTTTCAAAGTGATTGTAAAGATCTGAAGAACAGAGAAACAACTTTTATTGACCACGATATTAATTTTCGGGGGTCTTCTAACTCATCCTACAAAAAATTTGGATTAGTCATCGCGGATGCATGAGTAGACAATCTACTTTCGATTCAACCTCCTCTGTGGCGAAAGAAGTAAAACAGATTTGATATTTGAGGTAACTAACCATGGCTTTGCACTTTGTTTTCTAGAAGATTTAAAATGGACGACGAAGACGATCTTCAACCCGATGCTCCGCCCGGGTTTGTGGAAGAAATTGATAGTTCAGAACTTGAGCAAATCGAGGTAAAAATATACATGATTATCAAACTTAACGAAAAACATGCATACATGAGCAATTCAGTAGTCAAGCGATCATGTGCTTCGATGGTGCTACAAGATGCCGAAGAGTTATAAATTAAATCGTAGTCATGAAATCTCAAAGGAAAAGTCATTTACTTAATTATCATTTTATCTTTAATTTCTTCCTTACGCATTGATCTTGAAGTAATCAAATTGATTGAGTTTGTACTTGTTACAATTTTACGACGGAAGTATTTAACTGTTTATCATTATCATAGCGGAGGCCTGTAGATATCCGTGTGTAGTTGTACGTTTTACAGCCATTTTTTTAGTTTTGAATTATATACAAACTCAGTGTGACGGCAGGGCATGTTGAGCCTATGGTAGTATTTTGGTTCCCCAGTCTTAAGGAAACTTCTATTTGACCCTAGTATCCAGCTTCACTGTAGGCCTCTTTAGTAAGCACTATGATTGGCTAGTCACTTGGAACAAACACTGTTGTAATTCAGTTTCTTTGAATTATTTTTGCATGAATACAAAAGCACATGATCTTGGTCTGAAACACATGAGCTAAACATGACCAAAGTCTCTGAAATGTAGTTTTTTCTTATGAAAATCCTACATCATGGGTCATAACCGACAAATGAGTGGATACATTAAAATAATTTGTAGAGGAGATGAAAGACATTGTGGAACAGATTTGATAAAAGAACATTTATGTACTCAGAATGAGTTGAAGCTGACTGATTCAGTAGATATGGTTTGTTGGTTTTCTATTTTCTGTTTTACATTCCAATAGATTTGTTAGACTTTCACCCCTATTTTAACATGGTTCCACAAACTTAAGTTGGTTTGTGAATGAAATAATTTATTATCTTTTTCTGCCTTTTTCACTTATATCTGACATTTTAATTTCTTTGGTACATTTTACGGACATGAAAGGTATTGAATTGGTAGAATGTTGTAAAATGAAATTGAAGAACAAGCTGATGTAGAGTTTCAGAGGAAAACATATTGTCATCCCCTGTACCTTAGGAACTATAAGTTGGTGTGCTCTGTAAGTGACTAGCTAAAAGCATAAACTTATGGTTGGAGAGGATAGCTGAGGTGGGAGATTGAAGGCTTTTAACAGGACTCCTTCAGTTTGTGAAATCATTAATTCAGTTCATCAGGGAAATTATACATTTGTCTGGGAAAAGTCAGGAAAAATTCAAGAAATTTCACAAACCTATGATTGCTGCAACTGTGCATGTTCTAATCGAACTTAAGAAATTAAAATACTAGAAGAACTTCTTTGTTTTTTATTTCTTCCCGTAAAAGTGCTTGATGTTTGAACTTATTGAAGGTGGCTTACAGAACTCTATTCCTTTCTCTGCCACCTTTGAAAGGAAAGTAAATAAATCAGTCCCTTTAGAACTGCACATTTGTCAGATGGTTCCTCTCTATTTTAGTGCGAAATCATGGCATCAAAATGCCTTTTCTTCCTAGAATTGACACTTGAGTGTTCAGTGGCTCTTTTTTTTAATAGGTAACAGTAATCATGTCTATACTTACCTTGTCAGACTGTATGGCCCATAAATAGCCAACTGTTAGTGAACTACTGACAGTCTCTCAACAGATTACTGACCTACCTTTTGAAAGTTTGTAAGTTACTCCTACATGTGAAATAAAAGGAGTTTGTTTAAATAAACTTACATTTTCTTGTTGCTTTACAGACAGTTGGAAGAGGTGCATTTGGGGTTGTTTCCAAGGCAATATATAGACAGAGATTTGTTGTTGCTGTCAAGACAATTGAAACTGAAGCAGAAAAGAAAGCATTTAGTGTTGAGGTAAATGAAACAGTTTCACTAAAAAAATACTGTGTATGTAACTTAGTTAAAGTTAATGTCAGTGATATCATTATTAGATATGGCAAATTGACATACACTGTACAATTTCCATATATCAATTAGTACTATCTAGTGCTGTTCATAGGGGCTGCAATGGGATAGAGACTGGAAAATTTGTAAAATTTTCTTTAGAGATACCTTTTGTTGTCAATTGCCAAGTTGAGATGAATTTCATGGTATTTCTTTTTAACAGGTTCAACAGCTGTCTCGTATCAGTCATGAAAATATCATCAAGTTGTATGGTGTCTGCACCACCCAGAATCCTGTAAGTTCTACTCTACAGATTTATTGGTAGCCCCGAGTGAGGCAGCTTTTAAGAACTGTAATCATAATTCATTGGTATGATGAGTAGCACAGTCACATAGCCATTTGCTGTAACATAGTTCAAAAATAACTATTTTTTTATTTTTTCACTTTTTATCACTTTTTGACTTTAATTTTGATCAAAATATACATTGTAATCAATATCTGTAAATATTTTTATTATTTTGCATTAATAACACTAATTTTGGTATTACCCACAATCCCTTGTGGGCGTGGCACATTTTTGGTTTTTCATAAAATCTTAAGAAAATCAATGTAAAAATGGAAAAAAAGAGGTTTTGTAATCATTAGTACACCTTGAAGCAATGATTTCCTCATTTTCTTTTAAAGGGAGTTTGTAAATAGACTTTCGTCCTCTCTTTCTGACTGGTAGGTCACCGCAAATGTGACGGACAGTAGCAGCATGTACAAACGCTTTCCGTTTTTCGTCAATTGTGAAGGTCATGTCATGAATGTTCTCCCTTATGTAAAAGTGCCCCTTAAGAACTCTGTCTCCTCTGTAATAATGACACTGATAGTCATCTGTGACATTACTGTCAAGTTCTTCAACTCCATCAGAAGTGACCTGAAGGAGATAGAAGTCGTAGACAGGATCATCTTCAGCGGCTATCGCAACTGTACTTCCCTTGCTGGCCAGGTCAGCTATGTAGGAAGCAGTATCATGGTCTAAAATTGGTGCTTCAGTTGCCTGTCGAGTGGTTGCCACATCACCCTCTCTGGTTAGCTCCACCAGCTTCCATTCATCAAGCCATGCCTTGTTAGTGCAATTCTCCTCATCATTCACAATGCAACTGATGCAGTAACATGAGCAAATCATACTGCCTGTTGCTTTTGTCATAAACTACTAACGGCTTTTGACAATGCTTTGGACAATTTCCGCCTTCTTTCGGGGTGTGGAAGGGAGTGTCTTCTTGACTTTATCAATAGCACGTTTTTTCGACGTCCGGTTTGCGAAACCTGGAGAATCCACGCTGTTATTAAATTCTTGTGCTTCTGTTCGCTTCTTTTCACGGTATTTTCTAACTCTTTCTCTTGTTTGCTGCCTTGTCTTTTCTCTTTTTTCTTGTGCTGCGATACGGGAAGCTTTTCTGTGCTCCGTTGCTTTTTGTTGGCGTTTGTTTTTTTCGGCAATGCTTCGTGTGTGCGGCCGAATTGATTTCTCGGCTTGCAATTTCTTTCGCCGTTCTTTAACTTGAGCAATCTTTTTTGCCTTGTTTTGTTGATAATAGGCCTTGTCCCTTTCTCTTTTTGCCGCTGCTTTTCTTTCTTGCGCCGCCTTCTTTCGCGAAATACCTGAATTTAGATTGGACTCTTTTGTTTCCATCTGCTGCGGTTGAATTCCCTCAGTGTTGAAAATCGCGTAAAACATTTCACTGTTATGCAATAATCTGCCCCTGCAAACTCTGTATGGACTCCCATGTTATTGACTGTGTAAACAAACCATGTGCTTTCAAAGAGAAGCTGCGAAGGAGCGGATTTCGTGAAAGTTTTGGTGGTGTTTTCCGCCATATTCCTTCGTCACTTTCCTTCGTTACGGTTCATGAACACGGAAACAATGGCGGAAATTGTTTCTGCGTCGACCAAACGTAAATTTCTAGCGTTAGATCTAACGAAATGGGTTGAAACGTTCTGTAAATTTAGCTTAATACAAGCCCATTCCAGGAGAGGTAAGCTTGTTTACTCAACTTAACAAGAATCGCGTCTGACAACGGATCTACTGGTGGATATGTGATGGAATTAAGCTCAATATGGCCGTTACGAAATGTGTTTCTGCGCGTTTTATTTTGATCTGGAAAACATTCTACTTGACGATTCAACTTCAGCGTTGGTTTGTAAATATTATGATGTATGCCCATTACATTTTTGTTATTAGTTTGTTGCTTACACAGTCGAAATTATCATTATTGCTAGTTTTGCACACTATGGTTGTTTTAATAGTTGCGAGCGTTACATTGTTCAGTGATAAAAACAGACGTTTATAACTTGCGTTAGAATAAACCATTCCTGTTGCAAATCATACTGCCTGTTTCTTTTGTCATAAACTACTAACGGCCAAAAAATAGTGGCCCCATGTGCGTTCTATATTGAGATATTTCATTTTTTTTCTTCCGTCTGATACATTTCATGTTACGCGTTACACCCAGAAATTCACGCATTTTCAGGAAATATTTATTTTTTACAATTTTCACTTTGTCGCAAACCTTGTTTTCTTTACACCAAAATGAAGTAGGATAACTAAGCTTATATTGTGGAAAGTGTGAGATTTAGAGGTTAAACCTTCCCGAAGATATTCATTAGCAAAGGCACTTGAGTCCAAAATGGCGGCGTGACTGTGCTACTCATCTATACTTTTTGTAGGTATGTCTGGTCATGGAGTATGCTGAAGGAGGCTCACTTTACAACTGTAAGAATATCAATGTGTGCACAGTATCACTGCTTGATAATGTTGTGGTTTAAACATTTTCCAAATTGAATATATTCCAAACCAGTTACATTTTAACACCCTTTGAGTTTTTATTTATGATAAGTTTTGGTATTAGGGCTTAGTGGAGCCTAATTTGGTCAGCAAAGTCCAACTACAAGTTGTCCAATTACAAGCATGATGTCTACATTGTCCTATTAGTGCTCAAATTGGGCTGTTTATAACTAATCATGTTTAAGAATTTTGATATAGGTTTGATCATTTTCTCAACAAACAGAAATAGCAGTCAAAAGGGTGTATAAAATTTGAAACCTTGAGGAAAAATTTGAAATTGAAAACATGATAAGACTAAAAGTGACCATGAAGGAATTTCTCATTTAACATCAAATTATATCATTGAGGAGAAAAGAACAAGAATAAAAGAAAATTATTAATCATGGGCATGAGATATTGTTTGATTTATTATTACTTTCTAAGGGCTAAAATTTTGGGGGAATTGAGAAGGGTTAATTCATTCTGAATTTTCTTTCTATTTGTGAAATTTCAGTACTTCATTGGCAACATCCTTCATCACGATGTGCACCAATTTACACAGCCTCTCATATGATGAGCTGGGCTCTCCAGTGTGCAAGAGGAGTAGAATATTTACATGGAATCAAACCCAAAGGAATTATCCACAGAGACCTCAAGCCTCCAAAGTATGCAATTTAAACAGTACACTGTGTTGTTATTGCTGTATTACATGACTTCTGTTTTTATGGAGCTTCTTAGTTATGGCTTTTAACAGTGCTATAGGGAGGCTATGTCGAGCAAGCAGATGTTGAGATTGATGGAATTGATCCTGGAGTAAAATTTTTGTGCATCATGACCTCATTTATTTTCTTGAAATGTAATGATAAATTATTGTTTTCAGTTTGTTGCTGACAAAATGTGGAACTGTTTTAAAGATTTGTGATTTTGGAACAGCTTGTGACATGAAAACATACATGACAAACAACAAGGGAAGTGCAGCGTGGATGGCTCCTGAAGTGTTTGAAGGTATGCAAGTTAACAGTGTATTAGATCGGTGTCATAAAATTGTTACTTTGCATTTTTTAACACTAATTCTTTGATGGATGGATGCTGCCACACCTTTTAATATGTTTTTGACAGATGTAGCTGAATAGCTGGTTTGTTTCAGTGTGATTAATGTGATGTTAATTTTATTCAGGCAACAATTACACAGAGAAGTGTGATGTTTTCAGGTATGTGTTACTGCTAAAGTAGTGTTCATATTAAGTTTCTGTTTTATAATTACTTTGAAGTCTATCAAAACTTCATCACCTTTCCATCCTGCCTGAAAATGTGTCAGGTGTCTTGGAACCCAGCTCCATCCCATTTCTAAGCAATGGCCTACTTCAGCTGTTCGAATATTCAATAGAGAAACTTAACATAGTTCACTAAAAAAAAATCGCTCTAACTTTTTAATTATTCATATAAAGAGTTTATTTGTAGCTTACAAGTTGAGGTGAATTTAACAAAGGCATTTTGTGTTTTTTAGTTTTGGTATAATCCTTTGGGAGATGATTACTCGCCGTAAGCCTTATGAGGACATGTCTGGATTCAATGCTTTCAGAATAATGTGGGCTGTTCATAATGGTGGGTGAAATTGTGTTTTTCATAAAAGCTAAAAAGAATACTAGTGAACAACAGGACCTTGTGCTTTTTTTTCCAAAACATTGTTGCTTTTAAAGCATTTATTGTCTCACATTTTATGTGATTTATTAATGGTTATTAAACAAAAATTAGCTCATTTCATATGTTTACATCTTGGTCATTGTAATATTCTGTAGGAACGAGGCCTCCTTTAATAGCAAATATTCCAAAACCAATTGAAGATCTAATGACAAGGTAGGGGAACAATTGACAGAGATTTCCAAGGTACTCTTAGCGCCACAGGAATTGCAACACAATCTGTTTTTCATGTATTATATATTAAAGATTTTTAGCATATCTTTAAATATTAATATTGATATTGTAATTATTGATATAACTGAGTTTTTATAATACATCATATTGATATATTTTTTATAGCTATTATCATTACTACATTACAATATCAATGTTACTTGCATCCTCTGGATCCTCTTCTTGGAAGCTGTTCATTTGCTAGCCATTTTACACTTTCTGAACTATTGAAAATTGGGTCCATGTATTTGTGCTTTTAGAATTTTTAAACTCAATGAAATGTTTGGAAACCTTTATCTGAAATATACCATTTTGTGGTGATGTTAAATACTTTATTAGTAAGTTGATACTATTAGTTTTCAGTCCTCATTTATCAGTTATCATTATCATTGACTCATTTTTATTTCTCAATCTTTACAATCTGTAGCTGCTGGGATAAGGTGCCAGCAAAGAGACCATCATTTACAAGAATTGTTCACATACTTCAACATTTAGTGCAAGTAAGAACAGAGTTCTTTTGAGAAGAGTTTTTTTTGCCACAGTTGATGTTATTCCATTTTGTCATACAAAATAATGTTGGTTTGTTATGGGTACAGTCTATGCTTAGGGATGATCAATTACTTTATGGGAGGGTATTGCTTCTAACATTTATATAGGCAACAGCAAGTTTTGTAGCTGTCTTCACTGCTTTGCTATGCCAGTTACCTTCAAGCTAATCTTCATATTCTTGAGGAATGATCAAACATGACTTTGTTTCAATTGATGTCTTTGCTAAGAGATGAAAGGTGGCACATTGACTTTCTCGATATTTGTAGGTTGTAAAATTGTTCCAAAGTAACTGTTTTTCTGAATAGTTCTTTCCAGGTGCAGATACTTGCCTTGTTTTTCCAGTTGGAACTTCAAGTACAAGCACAGATGAAAGCAGCACAAGCTCAGACCTGTCTCTGTTAAGCCCTGAAATGGATCAGAATGGTGGGGAAATGTCCACACAGGGTAGCACATTGAGTGACACTGTCATTGGAATCAAGAGTCAGCCATCTACTGAGAGTGATGAAGAAGGTTCCTATGAAATTGAGGATGAGGAAAAAGAAAATGATGAAACTCCAGTCCCAGGAAAATTAGAAGGTGAATCTCCTTTGGAGGGTGAATATGAAAGTCCTCACCGTGCAGCCTCTCCAACCATTACTATCTCAGTTGACAACAAGAGTCCTACAGCTCAGTTTGTGCGACAGCGGTCAGATTCTGGAGGGACCAGTCACAGGACGGGAAAAGCTCCAGTGAGCCCTTTACCTGGACCAGTTCCAGGTATTAATTTTGAGCCAATCAAAATTGTTCCAGCATCGGCTTCTCCAAGCTCAAACTCTAGCTTGATGACCTCATCTCCATTGCCATCTGAGGTGAGCCCAGTGAAGGCTTCAAGTGCAAGAATTTCCTATCCACCAGTGAGTCCTGCTGTCAGTTCTGGTTACTATCCAAATTACACTTCAGACATCCAACCAAGTGGAGGAATGCAGCAGGCACCATTTTATCCACCTGGTAGCCTTATGTCTACAGCTCCATCAACAGGACAACCACTGATCTATTCTGAGGCTTCAGGGTCTGGTTTTCTGGGAGGTGCAACATCCCCATACAAATCTCCCAGTCCTATTCCCCCAAATTATGGTCAGCAAGGGGCTTACCCACCAAACACCATATACCCCCCTGCCACTAGCTATGCCTTATCCACACCAACCAGTACTAGTCCATTGCAAATGCCCACATCAAGCACTGTGCCATCAGTACCTAGAAATACTCCTGTGTCGGGCTTTCATGCACCACAGCCACCTGATGGTTTGGACATGGAAGAACTACGGCTGGCCCTACAGAATGATCTTGACCCTCCAGAACATGGCAATAGAGTGCGCTTTAATTCCAGCGGCCCTTCTTCACAGGGATCTCTTGCTGTGGGATCTGGATTTTCCAGTCCATCAAGTTCAGGAACCAGCAGTCCTTACCCAGACAGGAAGACAAGTTGGCCTGTGAGTTCCCCACACACACACAACCATCCTCATCCTATGACAAGATCTGTGTCTTCTCCAGAAAGGAAGTTCAGTGGAGAAAAGAAGAGCCCTTTGGCACGGAGACGTGAACAAGGTTCATTCTTTTCATTCTTTCAGTAATAGTTTTGACTTTTATGTACTGTTTTGTAAATTTAGTTTTTCTTTTGACTCAGATCAATCAGGGTTCCCAAGTATTTTACAGACTTTGGCTACCCATTTGCAGGTACCTCAATATTAAGTAATATATTAGTACTATATGTCTACTTCATTCTACAGTAAGGTGTTTCATTTTAATGTATTTAGTACATTACTATTCCCTTCCTGTGGAGTTAGAGTAAACATTTCCCTTTTTCAATGAGTTACTCTATAAACCATCAACAATATGGTTATAGTCTAAGTCATGAAAAAAAATGCTTTAAATTTATTTTTTTACAATGAATGGAATCATTTTAACACATATAGTTTAGATACTTTAATATTTTTACCCTTATCTCTTACCACAAAGGTGAAGAGTACTTTCTGCATGTCCTTATTGGCTGGTTTGGAAGTGATTAGCAAGTACAATTCACCTCCAAGCTGTTGGGGAGTCATTATTGCTCATCAAAAATTTAATTTTGGACCATTTTTTGTATAGAGATAGAAACAAACTATTTTTGGGGGTTTTTGTGAAGTATGTACTAAAACAATTACCAGTGTTCACCTCTGTGTGAGTGAAAGTGGATATTTACCTGGTTGTTTCATGATAAATATCCACCACTATTCACCTGCACTTTGGTGAATAATTGTTGATTATAGTTGTTGTTGTTGTTTTCCCTGCAGCCTATTGCACCAAACCCTGCAATTCCAGAGTCACAGGCAATTTATGAGGAGCATATAAAGGTGGATATCTGTACATTTGTGTAAAATGAAATTTTAAATTACAGATTGAGCTCTCTTGATAGAAACTGTAGCTTGAAAGTGGACAGATGTACTTGCTGCTGCACAGACCATTTGCATTGGAATCCTTAATGATGATACCAATACACATAGTCATAAGAAGTTATCTGAGGGGAACATTTCATCAGAGGAATTTCTTAATTTTTTCGTTTTTGTACTAAACTGGGCAAAGCCAACCAGTAACACTTAACATGAAAATTTGAGTATAATTACCTGTAACTGTTTAAGTTCGAATTGTTCTTAGGATTCATTGTATGTTATTTAAAGATGTCTGTTTTTTTTAATGGATTGAGTTACCATCATAATACCTTTTGCAGCTTGCAAGGGAATACATCCAAGTTCAAACAGAAATGGCAATGATTCTGCAAAAGAAGTAAGCTTCAAATATATTTTACTCTGATCTTGAATTTTTGTTAATAGATGTAATAACAAATGCTAGTGGCCACAAATCCACACCTTATTGATGGCTTCTGGACCATATGATACCCTTTTCATTATGCTGGATGGTAAATTACATCATAGTGTTTAAGGATTGTGACTCCAAAAATGTTCCTTTCTTTAGAGCATATACCCCTTTACAATTGGGTTTCATCATCTTGGTAACCTCAGTTTAGGAATTATTATTTAACTGTGCTTTATTCTAACTTGTCCCACAGGCTTGAACTTGAAAAAGACTTGGAAGAATATGAAACAGAACAGCAAGTTAATGCTCAATATGTAGAGGAGTTTGCAATGTTGACTAGTGAAAAGGTCAGTTGCCACTTACCGTAGTCTGTTTACAATCATTAAATAGAGAGAACAGGAACCAGAAGAAATTTATGAAAAACAGAAGACAAACAAGAGAAAAAAAGACATGAGCAGTTGCCAAGACATCCTGTGATTTCACAGACTTAAGTAGTGACGTTGAATTTGGTGATTTTATATGTTTCTTGGTACTTATTTTATAAAGTTCTTCAGCCTTGCATGAAAGAGTTTTGATCACCAGTCACAGTGTGAATGAATAATAGTATCAGTAATATGATGTCTTATTTTCTTGTTCAATTGTGTTTTGTCTGTAGGAAAATCTCCTTTTGCTTCACAAAAATTTGAAGTCACAGTTGGAGGAAATGAAACGGCAGCCACCTGCACTGATACCTGGTTGTCCACTAAGTAGCCAGTATAGATGACTGACCACAGAGTAAACACACAAACAGTGTACAGTGTATATAATAATTCAGATATTTGCAGTTATAGAAAATCAAAAATTATTTCTTTCCTGGTTTTAGGAAATTTGTTTCCTCACATCAACTTCTGTATTCCTTCCTTCCTATTCTATTAAGACTCTAATTTCAGTTTATGAATATTAATGTGACAGCATGGCATGAAATTTAGTAACTATGTAAATAAAATTATGGGAATGGACAGAAAATTGTCCTATATAAGGTCCTGTGATATTTATAGCATGGCTGCAGATGTTATCTACCTTAGTATTTTTTCTGTATCTTATGTCTAAGGATTGCTTTCCTTTAACATAATTGCACAGCCAGTATTTGTTTTTAATGAATTATTTTATTTGAATCTTCATTTATTAATGTCCTTCTTAATAATTGAATTAATTCTAAATCAGTGCATCAGCTTCAATGTTGCTTTTTGTAGGAGAAAAAATGTGACTGAGTTATAATTTATGACTGTGAATATATGAAAATCATCTTGTAAACTGTGGTTTAAGAAATGAAGATAAAAGCAGTAGTCAAAATAAGGTCAGAAAATATTCAGTCATGTATAGGATTTGACTCCATGAGCTCTGCCATACTGCTGCAGTGCTCTACCAGTTTCCACAGCTGCTTAAGTGGTGTTCATTACTGCAAAGATTGCCTTTATTTTCATAAGCCTTAACTGATGAACAAAATATGCTATATTCAGGAAATTTTGTAAGGTTTTCTTTGTTGCACACATGCATTTTTCCATTCACATAAGCTACTGCTGGTAAGGAACTTACAATCAAAAGTTATTTCTACCACCTCAATTACTAAGTTATAATTTAAGATTTGTTGTTGGTGCTGTAATTTGGATTGAATCAGGAACCATTTTAGAATAAATTGGTACATAGTGATTGTCAGTTGTAAATTGAACAGAAACATTCACTGCAATAAGTGTTACCTCTGACAATAAAAAAGTGGAGTTATGCACCACAATTTTATTACTCTCCTAGATGTATAATGGAATACAGCAAAAATGATTGTCCTTTTTGTAATTTAAGTGTTTTATATATTCTATGGAGGCAACAGACAAAAACAAATTTTTAAAAACTTAACATAACAACCAATTTAACAGGGTAATTTAGTGTTAACAACTTGGTTGAAAATGTAAATGGACAACCATAAAGAGTTTAAAGGCTGACGTTTCAAGCATTAGCCATTCGTCAGAGCTCTGATGAATGGCTAACACTCAAAACATCAGCCTTACAGAGGCCAATTTACGTTTTCAACTCAGTTGATAACACTAAATTACCCTATTATACTCTCCCACCAGCGCAATACCACAGTTTCTTTAGAAACTTACTCCCTCTGTAACAACCAGTTTGTTGCCAAGTAGTAAATAATTCACTCAACAGTGACTGGATGAAGTTATCAATAGAATGAATAAAAAAATTTTTGGCACAAAAGAATTCTTACACAATAAAAATTTGTTACAAATTAGTACAATGATTGTTACTGCATGATTATATTAATGAGTGACATGAACACTGTATTCATTTTGCAGTTCAGTAATGTTTGTTTCCTTTGTGGCTTCAATTTGTAGAGTAAGTTAGGTTTTTGACACTTAATAGTTAGAAAATTGGCCTAGCAATTTTATGGCATGCACAAGCTCGGAAAATGTGTCCACTCAAAAACAATCCTAAGATTTGGAATTGCGTGGTATTTCTAAACAAAGATCAAACACTTTCATTAAGTTTGCATGAGGTATTCTGTGGGAATTTGGTGAATGTTTTAGACTAGCAGGCATGGTTTCCAATAGGATAGGTCAGAAATTTTTCCTAATTAATTTTGAAAACCTGATGATTTTATGGTGAACATGAGCCTGTCAGACTGTCAGACATGGAGAATTGTAGACACATCGACATATCTAAGAGTGTGAGAGACAAGAAAATACAGTCTTTAGTTTCTTTGATAGTGTTCAAAAGTTGAAAATAATATTCAAGAAATATTTGAAATTTATATTGGTTGGTCATGAAAATTACCTTTACAGCTGTGATGTGTAATAACATTTTGGTGATAAAGATTTAGAGATAAGTATAACAAAAAATGTTCACCATTCTCAATAAAATAAAATAAAATCAATCAAGTAAAATTGTAATTGTTTGTATCCCAAGCTCTGCATGTTTGCAAATTGGGTTGGCCACCAACCATTGTAATGTTGGCCTCTCTGTTTTAAGAAAATGTCAGTTTTAATTTAGAGCACCAGCTCAGGGAACTGTGACTATGACAATTCACTCAATCATTGAAGCCCAAGCATCTCCTTGATTGTCAATAAGTTTACTGCTGCAATGTTCCTTGCTTGATCTGCACCGGTTTGTAGAACATTATCTACATATGCCACATCCTGTTGAATCCTCATAATATTTTCCTGCACAGGAGTTAACTTGCTTACTACAAGCTCTGTAAGATCAGCTTTAAATACACTCTTGCATTTTTCCATGTTGTCATATTTCCCACACACAGCTTGAGTTGTTAACCCACTGAAGTCAGCATAAATATTGATCAGATTTGACATAGCTGGTCTTGCTTTTGGATCATAACTGATGTGATCTTCAGAGTCTGTTACTGCTTTTTGAATCTTTTTTTCAATAAGGTCTGCGGAATCAGTAAGTTCAATTCTTGACATTTCATTACGATCTGATTTGCTCATTTTTTTGCTGCCATCCCGTAAACTCATCACCCGAGGACAATTGTCTGTTGAAAGTAATAGTATGTCAGCTTCCTGGGCATTTTTGCAAAAACTTTAAGGAACAAGTGTGAAGTGTGAGCTATAAAAATAACAAAAAATATGTTAACTATGTTAAAATATGTTAAAATGAACTACTGCAAAAAAGAAGAAAGAACAAGTTCTTTTTCTATTCCTCTGCATGCTCATTACTTTACCAGGAGGGTTTTACAAGTTCGAAGGTCAGACAAGTACTAAGTTACAACAATACATTCCAGCTAGCATACCACAAGTAATCTAAGTTGAAAATACCTAGAATACTTTTTGGGAAAGGAAAAAAGTTTCCAAAGGTGTTGTTAAACTGACGACAAAGTTCTCTGGCAAGTTCCAAGTGTTGCACCTGATCTTCACCAATAGGGACGTGACTTGCCCTGGAAGAAAATAAAATATTGTTAATTTGTTTTCTTAATGAAATACAAGACTCCAAAAGGTAAGTTAAAATGTCATGATCCAAGTTTTTTACTTTTTAGAGAAACTCACTTGTACAAAAGAATATCAGCTGCCATTAGCACAGGATATGAATATAATCCCAAACAACTTTTTTCTCTGTTTTCACTTGCTTTGGTCTGAGATAAAGAACCAAACACACGAGGAAATAATTAACATTTCTTATATTGCCATGCAAAGGCTGTCAAAAGCTGTCAGCCTACTCTGTTCAACTGGGTATTCCTCACATGCTTCTAATAAGCAAAAGATGGCATCCTTGCCTTATACTTTATGTTAAGGCTAACAACTTCAAAACTTTCTGACAATTAACCTTAATTCATATACTTCCCTTATATGTTTGTAGGACCAAGCCATATCATTACTGACTAAATAGTTGCAGCAAGAAAGATAAATTACAAATTTGAAAATAAAAGATTTCAGTTTTACTTTTATTGTTACCTTCCACTGATGCATACGATTTAAGAACCCTGTGCGGGCCATACATCCTAAAATCCAAGCAAGCTCTGCATGTTGTGAGACCTTGAGAAAATGTTCAAAAAATACAAATTATAAATTATATTCAAGTTTTGTGTGGCCAACCCATTTAAAAAACAAACTATATAAACAATATTCTTGGAACTTCTCAGTTGCCTGACACTTTTACCTTTGTATCAGGTTTTGAGTGGGGAGCTGGGCATGAAAAATAGCCAAGACACTGAGAGAGTAGTTGGTATAGGTAATAACATGACTTCAAGAGCAATTTGATGTTCATAGACATGAGTAAAGTTTTCAAAGACAACAAAATTGTACAAACCTCTAGGGAGAGTACAATTTGTAGTCTTTGAAAAATTTACAAATACTTATTTACACCAAATAGCACAAGAAATCATGTTATTCCCTATAAATAGTTTATATGAAAAAAAGCATCATAGAAAGTAAAAAACAGTCGGAATTTTGATAGTGTACCTGGGTTATTTGTAATTTACACTTGTATTATAGCTTTGCACTTGTTCTTTGAATCTGCACTCTTTTACATGAAAAATGCACTAGTCATCAACCAATCAGAAGCTCATAATTTTTTCATGTATATCAATACAAGCAAGAACACACATTCAAGTGAAAGAGGAACCCTGTAATTTGCAGATTACCCAACAAACAGGGTTGTTAATCCATCAGTCTAAAAATTTCAATAAAAGTCCAGCAACTTCACCTGAGACTGCTGAAAGAGGATACTTTTCTCTGGATTCACTCCACAAGCCAATAAATATACAGCCATATTTCTGATACCCTGTCTCAGTTTCACAGGATCTTGTGGAATGGTGATGGAATGTAAATCCACAATGCTGTACAGGACCATGTCCTTTTCTCCATGTTGTAATGAGACCCAGTTCCTAATTGCCCCCAGATAGTTTCCAATGTGCATTGTTCCAGTGGGTTGGATTCCAGAAAAAATGACTTTCCTTTCTTGGGAATCCTGTAGAGGTAAGATGGGAGATATTTATCTTTTATTCATACTCTTCTCTCTTTACCTCAACATTAAATTTTTGTTAGGAAAGAAAATAATGAATCTAAATCAACTGATTTTCCCTCATTTATAATAGAGAAGGAAGGGGGTAGGAAAGGGGAAAGGAGATCGTCTTGAAGGGGTGGGGAAAGATAACGGTGTGATGGCTTGAATGTGCTTTCATGCTGATGTTTCATTCGCAACTGACTTGGCTTGAAAATTTCTGCCTTACATTGAGCTTTTATGGTGAGTTTCTGCCTAATTTCTCGATAAGCCCTATGATCTTTCGTAACTCAACACAAGCTAAGCGCATATTTCGTAGATCAACCTGAGAACTGAGGTGCCTCCTAAGCGAATCATTTGGTTTTCTCATCAAAAGCAGAGAGCAAGGAGAATTTCTCCAACGAAGCGCCATGATCGAGGAGGTTTGCTAACAAACAATCAAAAGAGGAATAAAACTAAAACTCTTTCAAGATCAACCGCGTTTCATCAGCCATATTGGATTTTAATTGTAATTTAGTAGACTGGGAACGAACAGCTCAAACGTCATAGCGTGGGATGCTGCTGGTCTTACGACTTTCGGCTCACGAATGACATCACACGACCATTTTGGAGATGAAAACACAGTAGAGGAAATTCGAAATCGATTCGCTGAGAAAAGCCACTTTCAAAGAGTTACGAGCAGATTTGGTTGTTTGAACTTTCATTCTTCTTGCTGAATAATCCAGAGATCATGGCCAGCCAGATGGAAAGTATCCTTGACCAACAACCAATCGAACACTCTCCAGAGACAGAATAGATATTAAGGAATACTTGCAACTTGCTCCACTAGTTTGCTGTAGCTAATGTGTGATTTTTTTCTTTTTATTGCATAGTATTCTCATTTATAGACTTAATATAGTTCTTTCACTCTGAAATTCTATGTAAGTTGTCCGAGCCAAGTTCACACTTTCTATTTAAGAAAGACACAAAACACTTTGTGAACATGGCAATATGCCCTTTCTGAGACAAAATCAAGGGTTCGACTTGTAGTTTGTCACTGTTATGAGCTATATCTGATCCTTAACTCTGCCTTTCAAAATTCAAGAACATCTTTTTAATTTAAAGGTGAGTATATTTGTTTCAAATTTGAACGATTGAGGTTCCTAATTAGAAGTTTGGTAAAATTCAATTGAAATAGTACTAACCACATTTTAATATATCAGTTTGCAGCAAAGGATTTAGAAAGAAAATCCAAGAAGTGTGAAAAAGAAGAAAAAGCGGAAAAACTAAAGTTAAAAAAGGTATCGGGTATTTTATGATTGAACTCAGCTGTTTGAAAAACACGGCTGGAATCAAAACCATTGGACGCCTACTCAAGCTGTATATTTCATGCATGGCCTTAATCAGTCCTTGAGCCAAAGTAATAGTTTTTTCAACTCTCAAAATAGAGATTTCTGTAAAATTTTTTTGGTTTAACATCCTATATTCTCTACATTTGATTTCTGCTGAAAACTATTACAACTTGTAAATGTTATCTTCAGGCTATCCAAAAAGGGAATATAGAGGGAGCAAAAATACATGCAGAAAATGCCATAAGACAAAAGAATCAGGTAATCAAACCATTTATCAAATTCTGACTATATATCAAATAATCAGTAGTGGTAGTGTTAGAGATAAAAACTTTCTATGAGACACTATGTAAGATGTAATTAAAGATAACCTCTGGACCATACTTTCTAGTAATTTTCACCCATGTTTTTGTATTTCAGTACTAATAAATTGATTAGAATGAGAGAGACAAGACAAGTCAATGTTTATTTTGTTTGAAAATAGTACAAATTTGAATATACACTTAAGAAATGTTTAATGTATAATGACCAGTCATGGAAATTAACTTAAAAGTTATGAAGACCTTGGGTCAATTAAAGCTCATGAAAAGTTTCATTGAAGAAGGTATGCTATCCTTTAATAGCAATGTAATGAGATTTCAACAATCATTTTCATTGCAGGCTCTGAATTTTATGCGAATGAGTTCAAGAATTGATGCTACTGCATCACGAGTGCAGAGTGCTGTTACTATGAAACAGGTATAATTGTTAGTTAATATAAGTTGAGTTATAATATGCAAAGCGTGATAATTCCAATATCACTTTAATTACTGGTTGTAATTTAAAGTTGAAGTATGAAGTAAATTTTTATGGATGTCTTTAAATCTATTTAGTTCAATCTCTTAGACTGTGATTGATGCTGGCTGTGTTTGATACTGACTGTGTTATTGTTACTTTTGTAATTTCCAGGTGACAGGCTCAATGGCAGGTGTAGTGAAGTCAATGGATTCAGCAATGAAATCCATGAATTTAGAAAAGGTGTGTCTCTATTACAAAAAATCTAAAGCTGTATGGAAGCTCTGGTCCTTCATTTGCTTATTGATAATCTGTTTTTGGTTTTCAAAGTATGGTTTAAGTATCCAACGTTAGTCCTGCAAACCCCAGCATAATAGTCAGAATAAATCTAATGCAGGTCCCCTCAAGGATTTAGGATAAGTTTCTCTTCAATTTACCAAAACTCATTCATGATTCTTGAATAGTTAATAACTCCCCTTCATTTGATTGTTGAATATTTAACAACAGGTGTCTGCTCTGATGGACAAGTTTGAACAACAGTTTGAACATCTGGATGTTCAGTCAAGTTATATGGAGAATGCAATGAGTGACACTACAACACTGACAGTGCCACAGGTGAAGCTATGTTCTATCATGCATTGAATTTATTATCTGTACTGTTACACTGCAAGTACACTTAGATCCTTTAAAGAAAACAGCCCTTAGAGGTGTGAAGAATTTGCTATCATGTCTTATGTCTTATGTGGTGTCATGTCTTAGTTCAGAGCACCTTACTTTTTTGCAAATTTGAGGTGGTTCCAACACCTGTTCTTAACATTTAAAATTTAAGATGATAACATTCTGAGTGTCATTAGGCCAATTGTTAAGGTGTCTGTGGCTAAAGGATTTCAGTGAAGAACATCTTTGATATGTTAACACATGAATGTCATGCTATAGTGTTAGTCCTTGGTATGGGTCCCAGCCGTCACTGGCTTACAATGCTGATTCAAGTACATTCATTGACAAAAATTTCATAAAAACAACATGTCTTGTAGACTCCAATCAGTCCAAAGCTATGCACTGTACAAGACTTATTTTTAGTTGTTGATACACTCTCATGTTCTGAAAAGGGAAAACCACAAATATGTCCATCACAATAGGACTGCCTAAACTTGGACTAAGACAAATGCTCTTACCTACTGAAGATACCAATAATATCACGATTCTCGTTTTTGTGCTGTTCTTTATAATTTGTAGGGACAAGTTGATAGTCTTATGCAGCAGGTTGCTGATGAAGCTGGGTAAGTAAAATGAATTGGTGTAATAATTAAATTGCTTTCCCCTTCTCTGGCAAAGTGAAATTATTCCTTTACCATACTGGTTCTTATGACTACAATCAAACTTACAACAGTGGAAGAAAACTCAGGGTTAATTTTTACTTAATGACTATTTTATAGTTATGTAAATTTGTATAACATGAAAATTTATGCTATCAAGGTGATATAATTTTTCTTGCATATACACTATTCCAGTTTTCATGAATGTGTAGTACATGTTATGTTGGATGAATGTTCAATTATCAAATGAGTGTAACTCTCAATTGTTGATCTTAAACATGATGTTTCAAAATCCTATCTTCTCCAAATAGCTTGGAACTCAACATGGAACTACCAGCTGGACAACAAAGTCAGCCAATTGGTACAGCTTCATCTGCGTCTGCAGAGCAGGTAAACTACTGTACATGTTACACTTCCACGAAGTTTAGGTTCTGTAGTTAAAATCTTCAGCTGTAATACTCATAGTTATATTTCAGTTCCTGAGTTCTCAATAAAGAGATGCACTCTCAATCTGATTTATAACAATTACCAGCATTAGATTAACTCTGTGATATCAGTAATCATGAATGATGTTGGGATCACAGAAATGTTGTGTTTAGGTGTCATATAATGGTTACTGGTATTATTTACAATAATTTATAATTATGTACCAGTAATTTAACTTGCTTTTCAGTTACAGGCGTGATTCACCCTTGTTAATTTTAGATTAAGTTAATTAATATTAAAATAATCAAACATTGTTACAATGTACTTCATTCAATCTTTGCAGGATGAGTTGTCACAGAGGCTGGCTAAACTACGACAATCTTAGGACAGACATGTGTGAACAAGTCATTGAAAATAATCAATGTCTGGTAGTAAATAAGTGATTTGTTTTTGTAATTCTTGATCAGTGAAAAACACAGCTCTGTACCATTTTATGCACTGTAACATTTGGTCTCTGACCTAAGTTGCATTATCTGCCTTTTGTTGTGAACAAAAATACCAGCAAGCCCACTTGTATTCCACTGACAAATTTACAGATCTTTTAAAAGTGCTTTTGAAATTTGCTTTTGCTTGCAGTTCTATAATTTAAACCTGATTCCAGATTTTATACATTAATGAAAGGTTGTCCAAGTTTCTTTCAAAAACAGTATTTAATTGACAGGCATCTACACAGTTGATGTGAACTGAACTGTGATATGTATTTTGGAAAATTCTCCAGACCATTTCTTACCAAAATTTGTGAAGTTTTAGCCATCAAATTAATGATTAACTTCTGTTCTAGAAAGCTTAAAGGTTTTCCAACTTCACTTGAGTAATATCTGTTTTTTTTTGTGGAGAGACTTGACTTGTGGAGAGACTAAAACTTGTAGAGAGCTGCTTGGTATGAGCAAGGGCTCATTGCTGTAGTCTCCAAGCCCTCTCTCTTGTGTACTCACTGTTATTCATTTCCTGGCTAAGCAGTGAAAATAATTACACCTTAGTGCAGAACAAAAAAAAAAACACATACACACACACACACACAAGCAAGTAGATTAGTACATAGAACACATAGAGGAAAGAATCTAATTAATGAAAAGATTCAAAACACCTGCATGGGAAGATTACTACAGCTCGCACTGATTTTGTGTAAGATGAATAATCTTATACCTTAGCTGTGGTTGCTTTTAGGATCAAGCAGTTTGGATATGGATGGCTGTTACCATGATTGTTGTATAGCCATTCTGATGGGAATTTTGTTTTTACTAAACTTTGTTCATTCTTGATAACTTCTGGTTGGACAATGTTCATTTTAGGTAATAAATGGTCTAAAGCTATTTCCCTTTTATATAATATCTGTTCAAGCTCAAGAAAACAAACATGTTACAACTTAGCCAATGATGTGTTGTGTGTCCAATATGTTGCATGATTGGTTACCCCTTCTTAAAGAAATGATCTTCCCCTCTTTTTGCTAGCATTACTGTTAAACAAGCCAAAAATGATCTTTGGCAATCATTAAGTTGGGCAACATTTAACCTAATTATCAGTGTAACGTGGATGCTGTAGTCTCCAAGCCCTCCCCATCAAGTCCAGATTTCCCATAACTTCAAATTTCTAACTTTGTTATTTTTGTCGAAGGTCATGGTAAAATGTTAATCACACAGGTTGGGAGAGGTCTTAGATGTTATAATGTTTAATTCCCTTTTCAAAAATAAGTTCCAGTAATGCTAGTAGGACAAGCTGAGTCCAATTCAGTCTGAAATTGTATGTGAGATTTACAAAATCAGACAAACATGAAACGACAACAGGTAGTGTAAGAGGATGAGGATAAAGTCAAAACCACCAACATTGGAAACTTTGAGAGTTTTTGGATCTTTTAGACCTGTACACTTTACAACATAGAACCCTGAGCCCAACTTTCTTGAAAAATGGAGCATGACAATTGTCCACTTTCTCAAACTGTTTCTGTGGAATTGTTTCTAATCTTCATTTTGTCCATGCAAAAAAGCCTCTGCCAGCTGAGTGTTAATTAACAATACAATGCAATAGTAGTGTACAATGACAAAATTTATTTACATTAAATTACATAACATGCCTTGAAGTAATTAAAAGTGACATGGCCAAAAGCTCACAGTTTTTCTCAAGCTTAGCTCTTGCAAAATTGTTCACCTCTCAGAACATCTAATATCTGAGGACAAATATGTTAAAATGTTTTTGCACCAAATAGAGGTGATTGGTAGTATATACACGTACCACTAAACAAACCTCTAGTCTTAGTAACATGCAAATTTGTACTCATTTCTTGGGTTAATCCCCATCTCAATTGCATAGGAAGATCATGGCATATTTTAAACACAGAACTAAACAATTAAGCATCAATAGTATGGTAAATAAAAGTTAACCTCACTTTACAACCATTAACTCCATGGGCTGGTTATTTAACTCAGCGACTGTTAGTTTATCTATTAAGAGGGTTGATTTAATGAAAAGAATGTCCTTCCATTGATACCTTTTGGCCCTCTTGACCCTTTTCACTAAAACAAATGTTCAGAGAAAAGGTTCAGCTAAATTGAAGATGGCTTTGGACCAATTTTTGTTAGACTACAGCTTAATTTTGTTTAAATAACCAGCCCTAAGTGATCAGCTTCATGGTGATTAAAGACTGGGAGCCAAACTGGAGACCATTGCTGCCAATTCATTGGCCAAAATTTCTTCTCTCAGGCCACCAGAACAGTCCCAGCTTGGAGCACTGCTTTTAGACTTGTGTGATAAATAATTTTTAAAGAGATCAAACAAAGATTACACTCTAAATAAGTGTTGAAAAATTACATGATTGTATTATTAATAATAATAATGACGGTAATTTTTTTAAAAAATTCAATCTCATTAGACAGAATATAACAATCTTTCCCATTTAAAAAAATAATTATAATTACATCAATTGACCACTTCCCCAATGGTGCTTTTCAGGGCCAATACAAACAAATTGAGAAAAACATTATAAATAAACAAATGTTTAAAAAATCCCAACTTACTGGAGACAGACCAGTTGGTTAAGTACAAAGCGCTGCCAAGAAGTTGAACTTGGAATAACTGAGAACAAATCTAACAAATAGCAGGGTGGAGGACTTGAACCTCAGGCCAGCAGATTACATGACCAGCACCCTAACCACTCAGCCACACTGCCTCTGTAGATCATTAAAATCTACACAATAGAGGAAATCATAACCCTTCAATCCCAAAGAGTGACTACTTTCTAATCTCCTTGCAGTATCACTGCTTAAATTAAACATTATGGACACAAGAATAATAACAAAAAACTGACCCTCCAAGTTGCAAATTCTCCTGGTTGGTACCATGGGCAATTCACAGAGAACTGTGTGGAAATTTTTTTTTTTGCTGATGACTGGTGTAAAGGGTTAAAGTTAATTAAAAACTTTCCTATGTTGACTTCTATGCTCAACACCCAACTGGGGGAACTTCTTTCCACCAGTTATAGGGGTATAGGTGCTTCATAATTTCAATCCCTCCTTTAGGAATTGAGATATTGAAGAAGCCAAACTTTGCTTGAGGAAGTTCTGGTTCAACTAGCTTAGCAGGAAAGGAGTGATGAGTGCGATAATTCAGAGCAAAAATCCAAGACTCTAATCCTCTTCTTCTCATAACTCCTCCTTGATTGTAGAATGCAAATAAGTCTACGGTTAGTGGAAGACCCTCTTTTTCAATGACAATGGTTCCACTTTGAATCCATTTGTTTTTCACTTTAAGTCCTGCAGCTTTGAAGGGAGCGATAAATTCATTTAAGGTCATATGTGCAAATCTTTCTTCTCCATAAAATCCAATATCCACATCATTGTCCCATGGGAGGGGTCTGCCAATCCGTAAGGCTCCCCATATCGAACCATACATTAGCCAATGGCCTACTTTCATTTTATTTAAAATCATGTGAATTTGATACGTGAGGTCAACTAGTGCATTTAATTCTTCTTCACTGTTTTCACACTTGACAACAGGTCTCCAAAACCAGTTCTTGTAGTAAGAATAACTTTGTAAATTTATCTCTACATAAAGCCCCACAAGAACAAGTAAAAGTACCATGCGAACTAGTAATCTACGTTTCCTCAGTCTCATTTTTTCACTTGTATGACCTCCTTATCAAGCTGTTGTGTAACTAGAGGCCACCAAAATATCTGTGTAGGAATAAAAATTGTTTGTCAACAATTTTTTAAAAGAACTTATCCTTTAATAAAGTAGTTTAATTAAATGAAGATATCTCACTGGTGAACACAGCAAATCTTTTGCATACCCTTTTTCAAAGTGGCAAAAGTATAAACTAATCCTGACCCTGCCACATGCAAAAGTTTCAAAACCATTGAGATAAATTCAACTATGTTAAACTATTCAGCCTTGTTCTGCATACTGGATAATAAAATTCTTTTTGTTTTGGTACAAATCCCAAGACATATATTTAGCAAAAAACAACACTGGGAAGTTAAGTCACAAACCAAAAGCAAGTGATTTACAGACTGGTCTCAAGTTCTCCCAAGATGTACAGTGAATTGGTATGCTTGTTAAGGAGATTCCTCAGTATTGCACTGCACATGTATCCTTAACTGAGCATAACAATCACATAATCAGGCAAGTGAACATGCAGTTCATTGCTTTTGTAAGATAGCAATGGTTTATTGGTATGGTAAACAATACGATTTTGCCCAATTAGAGCACACCTACCATCTCCATTCATTCTTAGGAAAACCCTTCATCATATTTTACAGGGATAAAAAAATGCATCAATCAGTACAAGAAGGGGGCGATGCCTCCCACGGTGGGAAATTGTTCCCCATCCAAAAAACCAACAGATCATTATAACAATGCATGTTTATCTTTCTTTGAAACTGACCATAAAAGGAATTGTGCAACAATTTTCACCTCTACAAAAATATGATCAGGATTTTTTTTCAAGAGTCATCGACAATCTCCAACTCATCAATCCTTAAAAATCCTTTATTTTTTGGTTTGATTCTTCTGACAAATTTCTATTTAAAAAAATATTACTCCTTTACATCAAGAATAATTTTGTATATTGCAAAACACACATCGATATTTATGCCTAAGAGGACTCAGGCTGAACACAACCTTATCCAAAAACCAGGGGTTCAGAAAATTGAAAGCATATATTTCACAATTAAAAGTGGAAATCATAAACAAACTTGTGTTAGAAATTTCAGGGCAAACAATTATTAACATTGCCATTTCAAATAATCTTGTTCCATTTTCTCTTTGCTACTGTCATGTCCCCTTCAGATTGGTTGTATGATCTACACACCACACTCCATTTTCCTATTTTTGATGTGAGAGAAGTTAAATGTAAGAAAATAAAATAAATTTGTGCTTTTTGTTCTTATGATCACCTGAAAAATTAATCACCTCACAATCAGTATATATTGTTGATTATTAATTTTGTACATCTATTGTTCTGATTGATTCACCCAACTCTGGTTATTAGCTTGTATTCTGAGTCACCTTAGATGGAAATGCACTTAAAATTTAAACATTCAGAATTAAATGAAATGTAGTAAAACAATTTTTCCATTCCAGCCTGGGGAATAAGAGACTGGTTAAAGCCAACTTGGTGCTATTATTAACTTGGTTAGCTACTTACCATCTCATATCTGAAGTGTGCTCATGCAATAATAGCTAAATATTCCCCTCAACTTCAAATTAGAAATTATTCAACGACAAGTAATTAATGATAAGCCCAAGGAAAACAAACCTCACTGTTACCCCTAAAGCAAGTCAGTGAGTGTTCCGTTATGACCCCAACTCCAAAACAGAAAAAATTATTTGCAGTGATCACCTCAAGATGTAACTTAAAGGTATGTTTTGTTAAAATCACGAAAGCTTTCGGCCAAAGTTTGTTCTTTGCAGGAGAAAAATTGTTAAATAACGAAGATAATACGTATATACGTATTCCCCTCAACTTCAAATTAGAAATTATTCAACGACAAGTAATTAATGATAAGCCCAAGGAAAACAAACCTCACTGTTACCCCTAAAGCAAGTCAGTGAGTGTTCCGTTATGACCCCAACTCCAAAACAGAAAAAATTATTTGCAGTGATCACCTCAAGATGTAACTTAAAGATATGTTTTGTTAAAATCTCGAAAGCTTTCGGCCAAAGTTTGTTCTTTGCAGGAGAAAAATTGTTAAATAACGAAGATAATACGTATAGAACTTTTTCCGTGTGCCTCATGGTGTCACATCAGTTTGAACATTGTTGGCGTCATTTCTACGATCAATAAGGTTATAAATAATCGAAAATGGCAGCCAAATTTTTTAAATAGAGTGTATTTCAATAAATAATACTTTTAGGCTCAAGGTTGGATTTTAAGACTCCTCAGGGAAAAATGTAATCATGGAAATTTACCGAAAGACTTCTAACGTAACAATACAGAACGTACTTAAAATTCTAATATGAAATCGCAGAACACAAGCTGACGTATTGTTTATTATGGCGACTGACCTACTCAAAGAGCTGGTGTTCAGGCAGTGTTCACTCACTTGATGGTCATACTACCCAATTTTTACAACCATTATGCAGAAGCACTTTCATTTGTTACTTTTTGTTTAAAATGGCCCCCTACTGGAACTAATTATGAGTCTAAGCAAGAATAATTCAATTCCTCCACCGGCTATTAACGTTCGCGTGTTAAAGTCTAACAGCAGGTCATGATCCATGGCGAAAACGGCGACCTTACGCCTGCTTTAGTCTAAAGTCTTTAGTTTGGTTTAGTCTTTAGTCTAAACCATTGATAACAGATTGGAATAAGATGAATGGCTTTTCACTCACCTAATCTTCACAACACGTGTCCCGCAAGAAAAGCTCAAGTAAGATTCCTAGCGCCTCTCATCGTCGTGCCCATGCGCAAAAAAAGTAGAGGAATGGGATTCTAATCAGAGGGACTGAGTGAATGGTACCTTTGAAAAAAAAAATAATGTAAGAAAATAAGACAAAACAAAACAAGAAAAACAAAAAGGAGAATGAAACGAAAACAAAAACCAGAACTCCCTCATTTAGCTTAAATTATCCTTTTAACTATTTATCGTTTGTTTATTTATTTTTAATCATGATCTCTTTTCGTAACGGCAATGAGTCATCTTTTACAGTTGTGTACTTAGTAGCCAGGCCTTTGATTTGGAGTGAGGCATCTAGTGCATGATGACAAGAAGCAGCGAGGTTTGTGTGGGCAATCACATGATTTCGAGTGCATTTTGGAATAACTAAGCACGAGTAAATTTTTTCAAAGACTAACAAAATTTCACTACAAGCTCGTGCAATTTCGTGTTTTTTTTTTCGGTCAATACAACCGCGTGCGATCAAAACAATAATATAGAATAATGTTTTCATATTTAAGGCGCAAAAAAGTTCAAAGTCGGGCTTAACAGTTCAAGGAATTGTTCAGTCCGGTTTGTTACTTCTTTGCACTGAATTAACCCACTTCTGCATTTAATTACCTGAAAACTGCATTTATCTTAACCAATCAGAACTGAGTAATTTTTTTTATGTATCTTATTAGTACCATAACAAGGTCAACCTTAGCTTCACTCCTGTTCAAAGGCTTGGCAACCAAGCACACAACTGTAAAATGGCCTATTGAACTGGTTGGAGTCAAGAGTTTAAAGGCTAAATCAGGGCGTTGGCCGGGATATGTCGATTTCATTTTTAGCTTGGGGTGAAAAGCCTTGTGTTTTCCTAATGTAGTTTCTTATTGCCGATGTCAGTTTGATATAAAGAGATGCGATCTCATCTCTGTTTCCCAATACATTAATCTTACCCACAGGCGACAAAGGCTCACATCATTTTTACTCATTTTCCGTGAGCAAAAAGCCATATGCGAAAGGAAAAGCGAAGTCGATCCGGGAAAATCTAAAACTGAGGCCTTGCCGTATTCACCGAGAGGTCAATACGGCTGGCTAGGCTGAGGTTTGAGATTTTCCCGTTGTGACCTAATTGTTGAAGAACATTTCTTTAGAGACAAGAAATGAATTCTAGTGAAAACACCTTTCTCTATTTCTTTACCGAGCTCAAAACTTACCATCTCTCTTATCCTATTTACAAACATGACGCTATCGACATTGCGGATCTTAGCAGTATGCAGGACGGGCTTCATATGTAACTTCGAAACAGACCTCGCTCATCATAGAGTTTCTGTGGCTCAGTGGTGGAGCTTCAGAGCCCGGAATCCGAAGATCTGAGGCTCGATTCCTTAGGGGACTCAGACGAAGTTGACGTTTCGAGCGTTGCCCCTTCGTCATTCGCTCTGACGAAGGGCTGACGCTCGAAACGTCAGCTTTGAAACGTTTTACGGTGGCGAATTTACGTTATCAACCCGTTGATTATACCAAATTATCAAGAGTATATGAACTATCTATAATCTCTTGTCGACTTTCATCGTTTTCATGCACTCTACTAAAATGAACCAGACCCTCCAAGAGCGAAAACTGGGCTAGCTGATAAGCAAAGGGCTGCAGGAATTTGGTAGGTCCGGGGGCAGATTGGCAGTTTAATTTTGATCGGGATGTGAAGTCAAGTTTCGAAATGGATCTTTGTGGGGTTACTCCAAGCTATGGCCTAAATATATATGAAACTGACGAAGCTCAAGACACCAGTGTCTCGAGCATGATCATATTTGCAGCCGTTCAGGTCGATCGGGTGATGAACCAGATATCACGCCTTTGGAAATTTACAATTAGATGAAACCAAGATGAAACAAGTTTTGCTGGATAGCACATTTCATAAACTTTCCATTTATGGTGGTTGCACTGTAATAATGTTTCGGGACACCCAAAGGTCTACCAGATCCTTAATCCGAATCTGAATACCATGGAACAGCAAGCTTTTTTTCGTTTTGTTTGTTTAGCACGTGGTGGTTTCTTCTTCTAAATGTTTCCTAGTTCACTTATTATGAATGATCACAATCTATGTAAATACCTTGCAGTGTTGTGGTCGATATTGGTTTTTGTAGTACGTTTCCTTTCCCACAAAAAATCCGCGCAATATTTTTCACTCGTAAGTAGACAAATATATCCCAGATATTGCATTCAACCTATATTTAGTTTGGAAACACTTGGTCCTGGTTGCTCAACCACGCGAACTTACTTTGGTGGAACAGACATCTTATGAGAATTCGTATGATTTGCAATAAACACCCGCATACTAAAACAGGTGGATAACGAAAGTCCTGAGGCTGAATTTTGATGAATATAGCACCATAGAAATTATAACCAGCTCAGGCTGCCAAAATTGAACAGGTTCCTTTCAAAAATTCAGTCATCAAAATCGGAAAACAGTGGCACATATCAAAGTATGAGTGCAAGATCATTAAAACACAACACAGAAATGAGTGCAATATTGGATTACTATATGAGTAACTGGACCCCGGACGCTGTGTTGAAAGCTACATAACTTTACGATGAAGCACGCTATGTGAAAGACGACCGGTGAATTGCCTCATCTTATTAAATTTAAATGACCTCACATGACATTTGGGATGGTAAACAGTCCTTAAAATGCACGTCTTAAGTCCTTCAAATGTACGACTTGTAAACTTTAAAAAGTGTCCAGCGTGGATCACTCTCGGCTAAAGCAATCAATGAAAGGATATGACTTACTTCCTGATATCACACTTACAGAACAGAGCAGAATAAGTTAGAAACTTACCGATAAGTAAAAAATTAATATGATAAAGCTTCATGTGAAGAAAATAACCATTTCCAGAAAAAAATTATTAAGGAACCACTTAAGACACATTGAAAACTCACCAAGGCTCTTGAAAAGTGTCAAATAACAGCCAAACATTCCAGCTCAACGCCTAAACAGTCAGAAAACGTGAACGTTTTGATAAAATTTGAAACTGTTTTCAAACTTTTCGAAGCATACTGATAACGCAATCTCAAAGTTTTCGTGACGTGAACACCAAAGTCAATCCCTAGTCCAATATTCGACTCCCTATTAATAAATTTATCTCTTCTTAGGAATACTTTGCTCGGACGATCTTTCGATTAGAGCATATAACCATGAGATCTCTCTCTTGGCTTCTCTTTACGATTTTCAGTTTGTTATCGTCGTGTTTATTGCTCGTGAGAACTTCAGAAACCGACGGAGTCGAGACCCAAGATAGCGCTTCAATACCCGGTCATCTAGAACCGCTTGGTTCAAGAAACACAAAGCACTCTTTGGAAGTAATCCAGAATTATCCCGACCCAAAAACCTTCTTTGAGACATATGTGGTTCCTAGCAAGCCAGTTCTCATTCAAAACGCCGCAAAATTGTCGACAGCTTTCTATAAATGGACTGATGAATACTTCTTGTCTCGTCCCGAAGCGAGCAAAGAAAAAATACAAGTAGAGAAAAGAAAGAAAGAGGAACGGACAGCACCTTACGAGGAAGTTCCCTTCAGCGAATTCGTTGAAGGTTACAAGGAGAAAGAAATCTATATGGTGAGCTCTGTTCCCGAGTTTATGAAGTAAGTTTAAATGAAGTAAGTTTAAGCCAATTTTGTGGCGATTGTTTTCTCTGCTTTATGTTATTTGTTTTATTAGCAATTTCACTACTCTCATTTAGTTAAAAACTATGCTTCTTCGTGCTGTTTCGACCGGGCCAATACATACGAGACACGTCATTATCTTCTTGCATTTTTGTATTTACGTCAGTTAGTTTGGGATTCCTGTCTAGCCCGATCTCAGTGACAGGTTTACATCGTAGAATCGAAAACACCTGCGGTGGTTTTAGGACTACCAAAGTCATTTGAATACATCCTAAGCTCAACAAATTAGAAAAAAAACGGCATCGTTTAAGCTCTCAAAATAATTTCATCTCGTAATAATATTATACCGCTCTTCCCAATACACCTGCTCCGACGCATAGGAAATATCAATTACATGTAGCATTAAACAAGACAAATTATTTGTTCTTCGTGCTAAAGTATTTGATGTTGTAATAATAATTTTGTGATTTCTTTATAGTTTAAGGTAGAATTACATTTAAATGACAGAGTTATATTTGCTCTCAATTTCAAATTTTCTTTCTTTCCTAGAAGCGATGTTCTTCTTCCCTCTCCTCTGTTGTGCCGTGATGTAACAGAAACGTCGGACATGTTAACTGATGCTGTGAGTTTAACCTCTTGTTTTATATTTCTGTTTCTTTGGAAACCATAAAATGAATCTTTCTTTGATGGATGTGTTTTAGGTGATGTGGTTTAGCAGCGGAGGAACTAAGTCTGTTCTACATTTTGACGATGGACTGGAAAACATCAACTGCTTGTTTGCTGGAACAAAGGAATTATTATTCATAGATTATCACAAGTATAAACATGTGGTAGGAAGTGAGAACATGATATTGCTTTGATAAAAAACGATAAAAGCTGCCTGGTTTATCGTTCGTAAAGTGAGGGCTGCGATACCTCCTCCACTGATTTATATTTTGACTTTTTTATGTTTAAGTAATTAAACCATAGCTTCCATTCGGGGTGGGAAAGTGCTCAGATATTTGTCCACGGACATTTTCTGTTCCGAAAGAAACAGGTTTCCGAGAGCAAAGCTCAAGGAAAGCTGTGCGCTCCGAATATTATTAACATATTGGAAGACTCTCATGACACTGGACGTGAGGTGGATGATTAGGAATTTTACCGGATCTTCCCCTACAGTTTTAGACGCGGCATATTTGCTTACCTGACACGATTACACCAATCTTGCTTTAGCAAAGACTTTTTATACTTTTTATAGATTTTAATGAGTGATATTTCGAGAGCACATTTTTCAATCACCACAAGGACGTTGATGTTGATGTTTCGTTCCCGACCAACCTTTTTGACAGTAGTACTCTTTCTTGCTGAATCCGCTCAAAAATTTAGCCAATACATTTAGTTTCAGTTTTAAATCGTGCATCCGGGTTTTGACACGCAGATAGATTTTGCTGCACCCATAAATTTCAAGTTTCAAGGTGATATAAACGGATGGACGTAAATAACATCTCTATACTGTATAATTCATTTACTTTATAGTTCTACGTAAAAGGAAGTGATACGGAAACATGTGCTCATTGATAATAAATCAGGAGCTATGACTTTTCAACTAATAACATTTGATCGTGACAAACTGTAAAATATATGTTTTCTCTCCAGGTTCCCATCGACTTCCCGGAAGGAAGATACTCTGGTGTTGATGTTGATAGGTAATCCTACTCTGTCTCACATAAGACGTACTCCGAAATAATTCATTTTTCTTTCCTGTTCAGCGAGAGAAAAGTTGACTTTTTCATTTGCGAAATAACATAAAAGGCTTTCAAGCTGGCGGCAGCCATAATTCAGATAATAAAACTTACCTGGATAAAAGTGAAAAGAAGCTTTTGGGATTATAGTGGCTGAACCAAAGGGAGAGTCAAGGTGGGGGGGGGGGGAGGGAGGGGGATACATACCCCTTTTCCTTCGGACCTTTGGGTTTCTTCAGTTACTTGTCTGACACCAAAATTCTTGACACGACAGGATCACAGGTTAATATTCAACCTGAAGGTTTTAACAATTATTTGTCTTAAAATATTTCTTGGCTTCTTTAGGCCCTTGAGTGGAAAAAAAATCAATATATTTTCTGTATCTCCCTGATCCATCTTTGAGTCATGCTTTCTTTGCACGACTAGTTACAGCACCTCACACGATATTTGAACTTCTCCTTTTTATCTACTGATAATGTTGTGTATTTATTTTTGTTTTCAGAGTAGACTTTGTGAAGTATCCTGGTCTCATTGATGTCGAATACTACAATGTGACGTTGAAAGCCGGAGACTGTTTGTATATCCCTCACAGATGGTAACTAGAAAATGAATAACTTGAATAACTAACTAATAACGCCATGTTTTTGTTGCCGTTAGGTGGAATTGTATAGAAATCAAACTGAATACTGAGACTAAACACAATATACACCTACAAACAGAAAAATAAATTGGTTGGGTCACAGTAAAATTAACAGTCAATTAACAGTCAATTTTCTCTAGGCCCCTTTCCCCCCCCCCCCCACCCCCCCGCTCTGTACTGTTAGCGACGACTGATCTCCCCTCCCTTCTTCTTGAAAACCAAGTAATCCCCACAAAATCTTCTGATTCCCACCCCCCTGGAGACAGTGATCCCTATGTGGTATATTCTGACTGTGAACATGGCTTTCACTCGTTAAACGAGTCTCTAGATGACTGAGTTAAGTGACAATTATCGTGTATAGATCCTCAAACGCGAAAAATAATGATAATAATAATAATAATGATGATGATAATAATAATAATAGTAATGATAAAAATTACAATTCATTAGTACCAGTGACGGTGTCTCCCGTGCGGTCATCAACTCTCTATTCGGAGTATGTACATTCGTGGTACCAGAAAAACTGCTACCTTACCAGAAGTGTTCCTTCAATGAAAGAAACAGATCTAAAATTTATAGGCTAGGGGGCACTGTTGTCCCCCGGAAATGATGTATTTATCCCTTAAATGTATAGGTTTTTTCCCTAAATAACTGAGTACTTAAAAGTGGGTACACTTCCTAACCTGTTGCCTTTGACCTGAATTTGCCAGTTTTTTTTAACTCTTATTGAATTGTTATCTGTAGATATAAATACAGAGAAGACTTGAATTTAATCTTAATTATCTGTGATCTTTAGATTTTACAACTCATATGGTGATTAAATTCAGTTCCAAAACAGTAGATGGCGTGTGTTGTTCTTGGTTGTTTTAGGTTTCACCAAGTTCGTTCATATGATCGCAACATAGCAGTTAATCTATGGTGGCAGCATAAAGCAAACTTCGTTCCAAAGGATTGTGAAGGAATGGAACAAAATCAAACCCTAGAAAAATTTACGTTCACCACTCTAGAGAAACTCATCGAACAACCAGAGGAAACTTTGATGTAAGTAAGCTGGATTGATGCACTTTTACTTGGTTTGTAAGGCAGGATTTCGGATTCAATTTTTCTTTGCATGGGAGTAGCCGTTTTTATTACTTTTGAGGATGCGCTCGTTTGCTTGAAGATCGTTTAATAAGTTGAAGAAACACGAAGTATATCTTTTTTCTTCTCAGGTTACCCTAAGTGCGAAAAAGGAGTAAATTAACCCTTTGAGAGATGCTGTTACATGATAAAAACGTGCAAGCTTTTGGCGTTAAATTCTGCTCTTAGTGGATGCAATAAGAAACGTTTTACTGACGCCTAAGAACCGGAAAATTTCAGTGAGAACTGACCAAGGACTCATCGTGCTGAGTAAACCGCATCTTTGTTTGCCTTACAGGAATCATTTGAAACACTTTCTCGGCAAGAATGACCACATTTCATTCAAGACATTTGTCAAAAAACTAAGAAAGGTACATATACGATGCACTAAAAATTACCAATGCTTCAATGTGATCAATATGTATTCATTTTTTTTATGTAAAACTGTTAATCTGGATTTTCGTTCGAAACAGCTGACCGACTTTAATAGTACCACAAAAAAGAGAAAATAGTGAGTCTATTGTTTTCTTTTATGGTAATACTGAAATAGATATGTACCCGTATCGAAAATATGTAGAGTACAGCATAGCAACAAAGGGGCACTGGAAAGGATTAAAGTGGAACCTTAATTTTTTATTTTTCCACACATTGCAATAGAAAAAAAAACAGTATCAGAAAAATTTTGAAATAAGGATAAAATTGAACCATTTTAGAAAAATTAACTTCAGAAAGGAGCCCATTACTAGGTAATAGGCTCCTGTTTCAGACAAATGGAGAAGCTCTAGTTAGCTCTATGTTTTATGCAGGTCTTTTAAACTTCTTTGGTTTTTGCTTGCCGGTAAAGTTTTTCGTTTTCGTTTATCTTTCTCTCATAAAGTTTCTCAGTCTCTCTGCTCTTGTTTGTTAAAATCGCAACTGACGTTAATCATTTCCTATAGCGCTTTGTTTCGTTACATTTTTGCCTTAAGTCCAATTGACGTTGCCCAATGATGCGATGCACTGATCGTAATGATCACGTGACTACCAAATTTTCTTTCTTTTAGGATCCTTATTTTGGTAATAATAACATCTTGACGTGGACCGAGGACATGAAATCAACAACCAAAAAGGTACCATTAAAAAACGTCACCATACTGAAACAAACATCTTCCTCGTAAATCATTGCACTTACTGTACACGCTCACTTCCTTAAATGAGGGACGTTTTTTATTCGTGGTTCGTCTAAAAATGTTGTAGAAGCCGGTTTTGGTAAGTTAAATGTTACATTCATAGCCTGATTCTCGACAAATCTATTTGTTACACCACCCAGCTCTTCAAATTGATGGACACAGACGAGGACAAGTCTTTCTCTTCGGCTGATCTTGAAGAACTAGTAAAAGCTGATGATGTAAGTGCAACTGGAAAGAGAAGGGCAGTTAACCTAAATATTTTGCCATTCTAGGAAAAGAAGTGCAATCAGAGGAACTCTGCCATATAAAAAGAGAGCAACAATTGTATTATTTTGCTTTCAAGACGACATAAATTCTATTTTCTTGTTGCTTTGGTATTATTGGAAACTTTTTACAGAAAAAGTAAGAGTTTCAGAAGCATTGGTTGAATTATCACTTGATTAATTTGAACTGGGTTAGGGCTGGGGAGAGCCTTTCAAAAATTTACGTTTCAAAATACCAACAGTTAGTCAGAATACTATCTTCAAATTCTTGTCGTTACAGAGTTAATTTCGGTACAGAGACTAGTTGCTTCTTGTCTGTTATGTTAACACTGAATCTGATTCAATTTAGGAAACCATACGCGCCCTGACAAATGAATACTTCAGGCTTGGTGACCTGATGGAGCACGCTCAGGAGAAACTTCAAGAAAATAATGAGTTGTATGAAGAGGATTATGAAGACGGTGCAGGAGATGGAGATTATGACATTCAGCCAGTGAAAAGATCTGGAAAACAAAACTCCAAAGAGGAACTTTGAGGAACAGTTTAGATATGAAATAAACAACTTTTTCATAGCATCTTTGGATTTCTTTGAGATGTGAACACTCTATTTTAAACACTTCAAACAAGTTTGTAACCAAAGGGCCTGAGGTTCAATTGAACCCCTCTTTGTTAAGAGAAAGTGATATCAGTGACAATAAAACAACAAGGCACCCCTCCCTGGACCCGAATATATCACCCATCCCTTAACCTGTTATGCTGATGAAACATAATTCGCGACCATTGTGGCACACAGGAAGGACTGGGTAAATATAGGTCTTGAATGTAGGCCAAATAAAATGTTGTATATTTAATATGCACTTTTCGCGATCGTAAACAGTGAAATCCATATTATGGGTAGCTTTTATCACGTTCGCTGTGTACTCTCTGATTGAGAATTGGAAGTGGACTCATAGTTTAGGCCTGTTCTTAAAATAGTACCACTAAGGGGGCGTTATTTTAGAAAGATAGCAGTTTTAAACGTCAGATCTAACGCAGCCACCTTTTTGCGCCTTTCCTACCGTCTCAGCTGATTTGGCGGCATTGCAGAAATTTGAGGAAAAGTACGGCTCATGGTGCATCTTGAAATTTTTGCTAGTACGACAACACGCAAAAGGTGGTGCTGAATCTTGTGATACTTCCCATCAGCCTTAATCCCTACTATTTAGGCTAGGCTACCAAGGTACACTGATAAATCCAAGATGGCTGACACGCGGGGTCGTGCATCGTCTCCAATACGAGCAAGGAACCGTTCTCGAGATCGAGAACGAGAAAAAGACAAAGAACAGGAAAAAGAGCGAGAAAAAAATGACCAGAAGCCTACGATTGATAGGGAAAAGGTACAGATTAGATCGTTGTATTTTGTTCCAGAAACAACGAAGACGATTCAAAATTGTTGCACTTTTATCAACCGCGTGTCTTTGTTTATTGGCAGACCTGCCCGCTGCTTCTCAGAGTGTTTTGTAACCAAGGCCGACATCACAGGTAAGATTGAAATAAAGCTGCTTTTCGTATCTCGTAATCAGAGTTTAATGTCAAACCTCTTTGAACGAATGCAATCTGGTAGTCCTTTTGTGTGGGTTATTTTTTTGTCCCGCAAATTAGCAAACGAACTGAGTTGGAATGAAGTTTAAATAATCCTGTGTTCACTTACCAGATAAGTTTAATGTAATTTAAGTTAGATACACTTCGTGGTAGATCGCATTTTGCTGAATAGTTTGGAATTATTCTTTTTTCTCTCAATTTGCTTCTTTACTACTTTACTTTACACACTGGTTTATTATTCTTGATCCTTTCCTCGAGTTTTTTCGACTCTCAAGCTGTGTTTTCAGCTAATTGTTGAGTGAATGTGGTTAATAAAGCTCTGGCGGTCAATAAAAATATTTAAGTAGGATTCATTTTTTGTCATCCCTCACAAGTAAATGGATAAAAAATCATGTGTCTTGTTGTGCTCTTTGCTTGATTTGCAAGAGGGAAGTCATACCTTTGTTTATAGACAGTTGTTATTGTATGTTAGTGAGGAGATAATTGTTCCCTTTTTTTCAAGGCAAAATGCTTTCTTTGACCTGATCAAAACTACATGTAGCTTGATCACTTGTGGCTTTTCACTGTTTTCATGTTAAGGTGCATTTATTTTTCTTTTGTTAAATCTACACAAGGTCAGTGCCTATAGCTTAAGATCTTCAATTGCGGCTGTCCTTTTCTATTCCAAGAGAATCAGCACTTGGCAGCAACTACTTTTCATAAGTTCCCTGTAGCTATTAGAAACATAACTGAGTACAATTCCTTCTGTTGTAGTGTGAAGAGACATCTTTTATGTAAGGAACTTTAAGCAGCAAATACAATTGTTTTTCTTTTTTTTATGTATATTCTTTTTTTAGAGTTGATTTATAGTGTATTAATTGTAGTTGAAGAACCTTACTTTGTTGGATACTCTGTAATAAATCATCATCATTATTATTATTTATGATAACATCAGGTTAGATGAATATTCCAGGACAGCTTTACCATCAAACGAACTCCAAGTGTACACATGGTAGGTTAATTTTGTGCTTTGTTACCAGAAGAATTGTGAGAGACATGGTAACCTAAAGGTTATTGCACTTGAGTCTGTGTCAAGGTTTGGGTTCAAGACCAGGGCGGATCATGGTGTTATGTTCTTGGGCAAAATACTCATCTGTCACAGTGCTGTTCTCTACCCAGGAGTTGAATGGGTACTGGCAAACTGTCAGGATAAGCTGATGAAATGCTGGTGGGTAACTTGGTGATGGATTTGTATCCTATTTAGGGGGGATTGGTGATACTGCAAGGAAAACTGTAATAAGCTCTAGCTGGGTGGATCGCTTGGCTTGAGCACAGACTTCATCCTTCGACATGTGATCAATACGCAAACATGTTTAAAATACCTATAATTGTAGGATTATTAGGTGGTGGTCATGTGTGCTTAAAAGACATGCTAAGGGTTAGGTGGCAGTGAAGTGATGCAAAGATAATGATGAAGGGTTTGTTGCAAAACAAATGGAATGCATACCAGTTCATTATACAGTCTCCTGTTTATGCTGTGGTTGGGAAACCTCAAATGCATTAATCTTGATTTATTTTGTAGAAATCTCTCTAGGTACCAGTGGATGGAATCAGAGTGTTTCTGTTTTGTGATAACATTGCTTATTTCTACTTCATTTTAGGAAAGATGCAACTTTGAAAGAGCTCATGAGTCTTGTCAAGGAAGTCAATCCTGATGCAAGGCGCAAAGGCACAATATTTGACTTTGCCATTGTATTTCCAGATGCTCGTCGTGGTGGATTCATCATGAAAGAAATTGGTTCAACTGCAGCAGGGCGTAAAGGGGCTGATGACACTGTCACACTAGAGTCTAAAAAGTTTCAAATAGGAGATTTCATTGATGTTGCTATTCAGACTCCAAGGATGGCAAGAAGAGATAGACCCTATTGATAATAACACAAACATTTCTGTGATTTTTGCTTGTTTGTAGATATGTTAAGATAGGGGGTCTGCAAAGACATTTCATGTGTTTTTATGCAATATTGGTGTCTATGATAATTTTGATATTTTATTTTATTCTTTCTGTGAACTTGATATATTTTTCCCCTTTTTTTGAAATGTAATGAAGAAGAAAGGGTGTATAAAACTGCTATTCTGAAGAAACAAATTTCCTCATGGGTGAAAAAGCTGTCAATGCCCTAAGTTGTGCATTTTTACTCTTAGATCCTCTGAAATAGAGTTTTGTAACTTTGGAATAGGTTTTGTTCTCATCTTAATAAAACCCAGTTTAAAGCTGATTTAGTAAGCCTACTTTGATACTTTAACAGAGCTCTTAATTTTGGTAACACTTGGTAACCCAACACCACCAACTGATCCTGCACGGCTTGCTGGAGATCTTGGCGATATGCTTGGTCCTCCTAATCCTCTGGCAGTAGACTTGGATCGTGCTTGTTGGGAACTTTTCATGAGAGGAATCTGATTAAAGCTTTGAATTGGAAGACCTACATCTGGGTTGATTCTGTAATTGTGCACTTTAGCTGTGGAATATTTGTACTATGTTAAAAAGGGCATTTTTTTTTTTTCAGGCTGTTGTGGGAAGAATTTTTTTTTAGAGCATAAAATTGATCTTCACCATGTATGTTGGCCCAATACATGTGTGGGATTGAGTTTTATATAATAAGCTCAGTAATGCATGCATTCTGATTGGTTCTCACTTATGATCTATTGGAGGACAGACTTATAGATGATGTCATCATTAAAACTTTTTTTAATTCTTTATAATCTAAAACAAATAGATTCCAAGTTGTGTGTCTGTTCAGTAATAGATCACAGAGGACATCAAAATGTGGTAAGAACTTCAGTGACACACTCAGCTGTGCCTCATGTGCCACTATTTTGTTCTTACCACATTTTGATGTCATCTGTGATCTATTACTGAACAGACACATGGCAACTTGGAATCTATTTGTTTAATAGTTGTTTAAAACTATAACTGATTAAAATCAGTTATAACTGCCCCTGTATTAATGGATTTTTGTATCAAGCTTACCCATCAAATCAGGATACACTTCTGTCACATTATTCAAAAGTGGCTCAAATGAAGAAACTTCCTTTCCACTGATGGCATCAATCTTTTCTACAGGAAGAAGTAGTCCTTTCAATGGTTATTCTTGAATAGCTTTTTTCATTTCTCTTTTATATGTATTTTTTTTCTTGGAAATGCTTTCTAGTCAACAGGTAACAAAAGACACATTTGCTTGGTTACCCTTGTATTTAGAATTGAGTTAGATATTGTTCTCAACTTTCATGACCACGAAATTTACTCTAAACTATAAATAACCTAAGTTGAAAGCTAGGCATTTACCCCCTTGTGTAGGCCATATCCTGATTAACAATCTTAGAGCAACATCTCTATTTGCAATAATTGTAAATTCTGTTTTGGAATATTTTGGTTCAATATGTTACTCTCATGTCAAAACAGATTGATTTGAAAACATATTTTTATCAATGTACACTAATGATTTAAATAAAGAAAAACAAAGAAAGAAAATTTACTTAAAACTTTTAGTAACACAAAGTTTGCTCTCCCTTGAAGATATTGGGACGCATATTGATCCGGTGGTCTTTCATAAATGGTTTTTAGAGAACCATTTTCATCCGCGATGTCTATAACAGCTGCAAGATAATGTAAAACGAATGACAAAATACAGGCAAACATCGCAGTGAGGTATTCAGTACGATTGCCTGCTTTTTCATTGGAACTTAAAAAACAACTCCATTATCCTCGATGGAGGAATAACAATTTTAACAGACTGAAATGTTCGGTACCTTGTTTTTCGCACCCGCATCTCAGTTTGATGTTTTTATATAAAATGACAGATGGACAGAGGAGGTTGAAAAATAATTTCTGGTTGTCTGCAAAGTCGAGGGAAACGATCAAGATTGAGCTTAACTATTGAAAACAACAAGGAACTATTTTACTTGAAAAATCGAAATAAAAGGTGACACTTACCTCCAAAGTGAATCGTAATGAACGACATTTCAGTAGTTTGAGACAAGTTGATCGTCAGTTTTGACCAGTATATTTCGAGTGATCAAATGAAGTAGTAGTCAAAGCAGCCGGTTAAGCCTCTACAAATACATTTTGCAGGACTTTTGAGTAGCCGACGTTTACACGCGCTATCGTTTGTGACGTCACAAATGAAACAACCGTGCTGATAAAAATTGCGGTGGGGTAAGGCACGGTGGGGGATTCCGCAAAGTTAACTTGTTACTTTGATAAACGAACGTAGGCAAGTATTGGGCAAACAATTACAGTCGAACTAAAATTTCAAAAGAGACTCATCGACTGGATGTTCAATATACTGAAACTGAAAATGAAGATTTCAAATTCCCGTAACGGTTAAAATTGCAAAATGATGTTCAATACTTTCTTTTAGTAAGCTCATGCCAAAAGCACATGCCAATAATTTCACTCAATGCATGTCTCAAAATCAATCCCCTCTTCATTTGAGAGTGCCGCTTCAGGCAGCATCCGGAGTCCTGATTCATCGATCCAGTCCAATGCTATATTTTCGTTCCAGTCCTCTACAGTTTTGACTGTAAACAACGTAGTTGTCATAGCAGCATACAAGACGAGACAGCCCCAAGAGTTGAAAAGCCAGTCGGCAACGAAATGC